>NW_024070192.1:35545647-35607665 GCF_014754425.2 Oryx dammah | reverse complement strand
GCCATCCGTATGTCTTCTTTGGAGAAATGTCTATTTAGTTCTTTGGCCCATTTTTTGATTGGGTCATTTATTTTTCTGGAATTGAGCTGCAGGAGTTGCTTGTATATTTTTGAGATTAGTTGTTTGTCAGTTGCTTCATTTGCTATTATTTTCTCCCATTCGGAAGGCTGTCTTTTCACTTTGCTTATATTTTCCTTTGTTGTGCAGAAGCTTTTAATTTTAATTAGGTCCCATTGGTTTATTTTTGCTTTTATTTCCAGAATTCTGGGAGGTGGATCATAGAGGATCCTGCTGTGGTTTATGTCGGAGAGTGTTTTGCCTATGTTCTCCTCTAGGAGTTTTATAGTTTCTGGTCTTACATTTAGATCTTTAATCCATTTTGAGTTTATCTTTGTGTGCGGTGTTAGAAAGTGATCTAGTTTCATTCTTTTACAAGTGGTTGACCAGTTTTCCCAGCACCACTTGTTAAAGAGATTGTCTTTACTCCATTGTATATTCTTGCCTCCTTTGTCAAAGATAAGGTGTCCATATGTGTGTGGATTTATCTCTGGGCTTTCTATTTTGTTCCATTGATCTATATTTCTGTCTTTGTGCCAATACCATACTGTCTTGATGACTGTGGCTTTGTAGTAGAGCCTGAAGTCAGGCAGGTTGATTCCTCCAGTTCCATTCTTCTTTCTCAAGATTGCTTTGGCTATTCGTGTTTTTTTGTATTTCCATACAAATCTTGAAATTATTTGTTCTAGTTCTGTGAAAAATATCGCTGGAAGCTTGATAGGGATTGCATTGAATTTGTAAATTGCTTTGGGTAGTATACTCATTTTCACTATATTGATTCTTCCGATCCATGAGCATGGTATATTTCTCCATCTATTAGTGTCCTCTTTGATTTCTTTCATCAGTGTTTTATAGTTTTCTATATATAGGTCTTTAGTTTCTTTAGGTAGATATATTCCTAAGTATTTTATTCTTTTTGTTGCAATGGTGAATGGAATTGTTTCCTTAATTTCTTTTTCTACTTTCTCATTATTAGTGTATAGGAATGCAAGGGATTTCTGTGTGTTGATTTTATATCCTGCAACTTTACTGTATTCATTAATTAGCTCTAGTAATTTTCTGGTAGAGTCTTTAGGGTTTTCTATGTAGAGGATCATGTCATCTGCAAACAGTGAGAGTTTTACTTCTTCTTTTCCAATTTGGATTCCTTTTATTTCTTTTTCTGCTCTGATTGCTGTGGCTAAAACTTCCAGAACTATGTTGAATAGTAGTGGTGAAAGTGGGCACCCTTGTCTTGTTCCTGACTTTAGGGGAAATGCTTTCAATTTTTCACCATTGAGGATAATGTTTGCTGTGGGTTTGTCATATATAGCTTTTATTATGTTGAGGTATGTTCCTTCTATTCCTGCTTTCTGGAGAGTTTTAATCATAAATGGATGTTGAATTTTGTCAAAGGCCTTCTCTGCATCTATTGAGATAATCATATGGCTTTTATTTTTCAATTTGTTAATGTGGTGAATTACATTGATTGATTTGCGGATGTTGAAGAATCCTTGCATCCCTGGGATAAAGCCCACTTGGTCATGGTGTACAATCTTTTTAATGTGTTGCTGGATTCTGATTGCTAGAATTTTGTTGAGGATTTTTGCATCTATGTTCATCAGTGATATTGGCCTGTAGTTTTCTTTTTTTGTAGTATCTTTGTCAGGTTTTGGTACTAGGGTGATGGTGGCCTCATAGAATGAGTTTGGAAGTTTCCCTTCTTCTGCAATTTTCTGGAAGAGTTTGAGTAGGATAGGTGCTAACTCTTCTCGAAATTTTTGGTAGAATTCAGCTGTGAAGCCGTCTGGACCTGGGCTTTTGTTTGCTGGAAGATTTCTGATTACAGTTTCAATTTCCGTGCTTGTGATGGGTCTGTTAAGATTATCTATTTCTTCCTGGTTCAGTTTTGGAAAATTGTACTTTTCTAAGAATTTGTCCATTTCTTCCAGGTTGTCCATTTTATTGGCATATAATTGCTGATAGTAGTCTCAGCCGTTAAAAAGAATACATTTGAATCAGTTCTGATGAGATGGATGAAACTGGAGCCAATTATACAGAGTGAAGTAAGCCAGAAAGAAAAACACCAATACAGTATACTAACACATATATATGGAATTTAGAAAGATGGCAATGATGACCCTGTATGCAGGACAGCAAAAAAGACACAGATGTGTATAACGGACTTTTGGACTCAGTGGGAGAGGGAGAGGGTGAGATGACTTGGGAGAATGGCATTGAAACATGTATAATATCATGTAAGAATCGAATTGCCAGTCTATGTCCGATGCTGGATATGGCACGCTTGGGGCTGGTGCGTGGGGATGACCCAGGGAGATGTTGTGGGGAGGGGGGTGGGAGGGGGGTTCAGGTTTGGGAGCGCATATACACCCGTGGTGGATTCATGTCAATGTATGGCAAAACCAATACAGAATTGTAAAGTAAAATAAAAAATAAATTAAAAAAAAAATATCCCCAAAAAAAAAAAAAAAAGATCATTGACACAATCAGATGAGATAATGTGTAAAAGTCCCTAGAATCTACCTGGCACAGGATAATTAATCAATTGGGACTATTTCCATAAGAGAGGACAAGAGCTACTGGACCGTTTAATGAGAATGTAAACATTTCCCTGACCGATAAACTTTCTTTTTCTGAAAAAATAGACTATTCTTTCAAATTTTACATCTTGGGCATTCTAAATAGAAATGAATCTCATTGTGAAATACAAATGTATCCCCAGCAGGGTCCAGCCTGGCACAAAGTTGTCTGGCATTACTGCAGTGAATTTTCACTGTGCCTGTCTGGCACATATGTGTCTGTCTCTACCCTACCTTTCCTCCCAGTCTTCTGCTTCTCCATGGAGATCAGAGACAACCCCCAAATTAAGGAGGCACAAAAGGAGAGGTATTTGAGTGGGGGATCCCCCACCCCTTCCCTCGTCACTCTTCTTCCCCTTCCATCTCCTGGCGCCGATAATCACCAGGCGGTCTGAGGCTAAGTGGTAGTTTTGCCCACAGTGGAGGGGCTTGGAAACCACACCCCTCCTGGGGCCCTCCTGGCCATTCTCAGCATCTCCGTCTTCTCCACTGTTGAGATGGGTCTGAAGGGGGCATGGTGTTTCCCATGGTGTGGATGCCGGAGACAGCAAAGGACTGACCGAGTAGCAGGTATGGGGGAGACAGAGGAAAAGGGGGGCAGACAGTCAGACAGACAGACTGTGCTTGAGAGAAAAGTAGATGCTCAGACCAGGGAAGGGAAAGGATGGTTTCTCTTCCTGGGTGGGAGGTGGATCTATTGCTTCGCCACAGGACTAGCTAAACACTTTGCAGGCCCCTGTATGAAGTGAAGAAGTAAGACCCGCCCTTATTAAAAAAATTATCAAGAATTTCAAGACAGTGATAGCAGAGCATGACACCAAGCACAGGAGCCCTTCTGAGTGTGGCCCCTTGTACCAGTGCACAGGTCAGGGGCCAGGGAAGCCGACCCTGCCGCCAGCTTCCCCTCTCCCTTTCACCATCTGATGCTGGTGACACTCACCCCTCAAGTCCGCAGCCATCTTCCCTGGCCTCTTTTCCTCCTCCTGATCCACTGTGCCCATCTTCCCCCTCCAATGTCCCTTTTAGGCCTGGATCCAGCTGCCCCTCCAGATCCAGACGGCAGCCCAGCTGTAGCCCCGATTGCCGCTGAGGGAGGGATACCATCCCTAGGGTCTGGTGCCTACTTCAGCAGGAAGGCCCGGCTCTCCTTCCGCCACCAGCTGCATGATGTAGCGTCAGCCAACGACTCCACCATCTGATGCGGGGCACCGGGGGCTACACCTCCAGGCCTTGGCAACCTTCCTTCCCCACCTTCTCATCTGAGCCCAAGGCCCTTCCCACAGGACCCTCATGACCTTATTAAATACATTGAGAGTATTGCGTGCGCGTGTGTATGCGGTGTGTTTTGGAGAGGAGATGGGGACCACGACACCAGGCCTGTGTGATGGGGCTGAGGTGCGAAGTGCAGCAGGGTGGGAGTGAGGACACGGGAGTGGGAAACAGGAGGCACCTGATCTCCAGCAGAGCCCAGGTATGCCCAGCGGGAAGTAGGTTTTCTGAAACCAAGCTTCAGAGCTGAAGGTGGTGAAACCACTTTGGAGTGGTTAGTGGGTAGGCAGGACAGCAGATTGGGCCAGGGAGCATATTTGTTTGATAAATATCAAATGTCCACTCCCTGCTAGGTATTGAAAATATATCAGTCACTCAAGCACAAGGAATCTTCTCACTGAATTTGCTTTCTGGTAGGAGGAGGCAGATAATAAATAAGCATGGTAATGAGACACTAAAATGTACTGCTGTGAAGAAAATAAACAGATAATGTGAGAAAAGGGTGGTGGTGTTTCTTAAAATTCAGGTTAGGAAAGGCCTTTCTGTGGAGGGATGGAGTTTGCAGGGTTGTGGAGTATAAGAGAAAGAGCAATCAAAGATGCTCTGAGACAGGGAAGACCGGGAGAACAGGTTTTACAGAAAAGCAAAACTTCTGCAGTGGTTATTTTAAGCTTGAGATACACGTTTGGGGTCAGAGATTCTTCACTTAAGCCAGGACCTCACCACATCCTTAAGAAGATTCCTCTGTACCTCCTGAAATCTCCCAGGGCAGGATTGTGTTTTTTTTGTTTGCTTTTGTTTTTTTGGCCATGGCACTTGACTTAAGGGATCTTAGTTCCTAACCATGGGACTGCTAGGGAATTCCCCAAGGCAGGATTATATTCTAGTACCAGGTTTCCAAATGTGGCTTTCACAGTTCCCTTAGCCACTGACTGGAGAAACAGATGAGGGAAGACTATCAGTCACTGTCATTGAGCACCACTGAGGTCTCTGGGTCCAGCCAGTCTTGCAGGGGCCAGAGTTCACTCCCGGTTTCCCATCTGAGGGACTGAAAGCTGACTTCCCATCAGCCTCCCAAAGGAAAGGTGGTCGCTGGAACTGACCCACAGCACTCCCAGTGGCCGCTCTCTCCCACTCGACATCAATCTTAAACTCTATTTGCATCAAAGTCCACTTTCCACCCAGGAGCTGCTTCTGATGAAGTGACAGAGGTGAGTGTGAACACAGGGGACCATGAGCCTGGGTCGGAGATGTGGAATCCTTCTGGCCTCACAGCCAGTAGCCTCCCAGGGGGCAGGCTGAGGGGAGGTGACTCCAGTCTCCATCAGAATTTTGAGTTCCACCTTGGGCTTGAATAGCAAGGGGAGTGGAACATCTGTGGAAAGCCCCCACATCAACCACACTCCTGTCACAAGTGCCTGGATGTGGTAAAGAAAGTGTGGGGGCTGATGGCCTAGAGAAGGGTCCATTCCAGCTTGCTCAGGACAGTGATTTATACAAACAGGAATGGCCCAGACAGAGGTCAAGGAAAGAACCCCAAAGCACACAGATTCTCACTGGTGAACTGTTTATTGAATTTTGAATGGGGTATGTATGGGGTGTCTCATTATATCTTAGGATCTCAGGAATCAGAGAGGTGGTAAAGTGGCAATGGTGAATTTGGGAATCTGGTCTCCCAGAAGTACCTGCCGCTCTACCCCTGGTTCTGCAATGGCTGCCAGGCGGATCACCCCTCCACTAGAGCCATCCCGCTCCATTGCCAAAGCAAGAGCTGTGGATAAAAGAAGAAAATTAGGTTAAGAGAAGAAAGTTAGGATCACAGTCAGATGCTGGGATCATGGCAAGGGAAGAGGAATGTTGACCTGGCTTGGCTAGGAAAATTTAGGCTTATAAACCCAGGAGCCCAAATTCTCACCATTGGCAGTGAACTGCAAGCATTCTTCCTTGGTCATGCCTTCCCGGTAGGTAGCATCCACATAGCCATAGATATAGGAGCTCCCGGAGCCCCCGATGGCAAAGGGCTGTCGTACCATCATACCCCCCATGGGCACCGAGTACACCTACCAGACAGAGAGAGAAGAATGTCATCATTTGTACATATACATTCACCTGTCCATTGTGGGAGTGGTCTGTGTAGAGTTAATAATAAGTGATGTAGAGACTGGGAAAAGAACTAGAAAATGGCTGGGGTGAGGAGAGATGAAAGGCATGGCTCCAGCGTTCTGGGGGTGGTGGTGTCTGACCTGTCCCCCTTCTTGGGGGTCCCAGCCGGCAATGATGATTCCTGCCATCAGGTCTTCTCGGTATCGGTAACACATCTCCTTAAAGAGGCTGGCCGCTGTGTGTACCAGCGGAGGCTCATTCAGCTCAATGCTAGATGATGAAGAGAGTCATAAGGAAGACAGTGTCAGACTAGTCAGGCTCTCAGGTCCCAATTCCTTTCAGATACTTGTTCTTCCCCTGCCCACAAGTACCTGTGGAAACCAAGCTGGTAAGTGACCGCGTCAGCTACTGCTTGGGTATCAGCTGCTGAGCCTGAGCGGCAGCAGAAAATACGGTCGTGAATAGGGGTCAGCTTGTCAGTCACTCGATTGGCAATGTACGACCTGCAGGATGGCAGAATAGTGAGGGAAGGAGCCCACCTGTCTCCCACTTCATCTTTCACTATCCACTACCTCAATAGGAATTCCAGTATTCCTGATCAGTCTTCATCTAAACTGAAACAGGCTGGAAAACAAACTTTTGCAAGAATTTCACCAAAAGGTGTAGAGAACTACAAAGTAGTAAAAGATGGCAAATCCTGATCTCCCAGGAGGGAGAAATCTCCGTTCCCACAGCAGCCCAAGGAGGATAAGGATGGGCTGGCAGGCAAGGAAGGAAGGAAGGGGAAGATGGGAGGAAGATCTTTCACATAAAGCTGTCCTGAGCTCACCCAGTGGTTGTTCTGGAGTCGGCTCCTAGAACCACGCCCCCATCAAATTGTACGGCCATGATAGTGGTCTGGAAAAAAGGATAAAGGGCGAGTCGGCCTCTCCATATTCTCCAGCACACACAAACCTCAAAGATCCGTCTATCCAGTCCAAAGAGTACGAGTTAAGTACTGCGCCACCAAAGAAAGTGACAGTGAAGTCGCTCAGTCGCGTCCAACTCTTTGCGACCCATGGACTGTAGCCTACCAGGCTCCTCTATCCATGGGATTTTCCAGGCAATAGTACTGGAGTGGATTGCCATTCCCTTCTCCAGGGGATCTTCCCAACTCAGGGATCGAACTTGGGTCTCCCTCATTGTAGACAGACGCTTTACCGTCTGAGCCACCAGGAAAGTACCAAACCATCATCAAATCTCATGGCGGCGGGGGGGGGGGGGGGCGGGTCTCAAAATCCCGCAGGGTATCATAATTCCAATCCTCAAATTCCCAAAGGGCCACCCTGGCCTTAAGCTTTCGTCCTGCGAGATTCCAGAATCCCACACTCAGCCTACCTTCCACCTCCCACCACATCACTCCTGCATCCTTAGAATACCTTTCCCCCGGCCTGAGTGCATCGCACAGACCACCTCTCTCCTCCCGCCCCTTCAGTTCTCCCAACCCACTCCAGCGTTATCCTTCTATCTCTTCAAGCCTTGCACATATCTCCTGAATCCCGAGTTCTTCCTTACCCCTGTGGAAACTTCCCGGTTCTCCCAGTCGGGGGCAATAGCCTCAGGCCCCCAGGCTGGTGCCGGCCTGGTTCCCCAGGCTGCTACTAGGGTCGCCGCCATCTTCCTCGAGGCTCCGGTATTGCCGCAAAGCAACTGTCGTAAAGCGCTCTGTCACTCTCTTAAGTCGTGATCTGAAGGCTTCTGGTTGACGGCAGAAGGGAAAAGGGAAAGTTCTTTTGCGACAGGGAGCGCTTGATGGCAGCGTGGCTGGCAAACCAAAAAAAACAGAAAAACCTGCAAACCGTATGGAAAGACTACTTTCCTCTCGGTTCGGGCGGGACTGATAAATCTGATCGGAATTGCGGATCAAAGAACCTTCATGGTAGACTTGTGCATCTCTGGTTTAGAGTGACCGCACTATGTTTTCGTTTCTCTTAGTTAGATCAGATCAAATCAGATCAGTCGCTCAGTCCTGTCCGACTCTTTGCGACCCCATGAATCGCAGCACGCCAGGCCTCCCTGTCCATCACCATCTCCCGGAGTTCACTCAAACTCACGTCCATCGAATCGGTGATGCCATCCAGCCATCTCATCCTCTGTCGTCCCCTTCTCCTCCTGCCCCCAATCCCTCCCAGCATCAGAGTCTTTTCCAATGAGTCAACTCTTTGCATGAGGTGGCCAAAGTACTGGAGTTTCAGCTTTAGAATCATTCCTTCCAAAAACACCCAGGGCTGATCTCCTTTAGAACGGACTGGTTGGATCTCCCTCCAGTCCAAGGGGCTCTCAAGAGTCTTCTCTAACACCACAGTTCAAAAGCATCAATTCTTCGGCGCTCAGCTTTCTTCACAGTCCAACTCTCGCATCCATACGTGACCACTGGAAAAACCATAGCCTTGACTAGACGGACCTTTATTGGCAGATACCTAGGAGTATACAGTAGGAATGAAATTGCTGGGTCATGTAGTAAGTTTTTATTTAACATTTTAAGGAACTTACAGCTTTTGCACAGCAGCTGCCTCGTTTTACATTCCCATTAGCCGTGAATGAGGTTTACGATTTCTCCACTTCCTAATCGTGACTGAGCATGGTTAACTTTAGCTTGTTTAGAGGGTGTGAAGTGATAGCTTGTGTAACACTGAGCATATTTTCATGTGCTGAATGACTATTTGCATATCTTTTTGGAAAGTGCTTTGTCCATTTTAAAGTTGGATTTTTTTTCCCTGTTATTAATTTAAGAGGGCTTTTGTTTCGTTTTGTTGTCTTCATAAGCAAAACATCAAACTTTTAAAAATAGTCTTTTTAATTTATTTATGTATTGGCTGCACCTCGGGATTTGCAGGATCTCAGTTCCCTGACTAGGGTTCACAGCAGTGAAAGCCCCAAATGCTAACCACTAGGCCACTAGGAAACTCCCAACATCAAACTTTTTAAAAATTTGAAGTGTAGTTGATTTACAATATTGTTTTAGTTTCAGATGTATAGCAAAGTGATTAAGTTATATGTATATTTCCATCATAGACTATTACAAGATATTAAGGATACTTCCCTGTGCTATTTACTTGTATTTCGGCTGCACCGGGTCTTAGCTGTGTGGCATGCAGGATCTAGTTCCCTGATTAGGGATCGACACCAGCCCCCCTTGCACTGCAAGCACACTCTTAGCCACTGGACCACCAAGGAAGTCCCCTTCATTTTTCCCCTTCATTTTTAGTATAGGTATATATACCTACACATTTTATTCTGAGCACTTTTTATGCTACATCCCAAGTTTTGGTGTGCTTTGTTTTCACTTTCCCTAGTCGCAAAGTATTTTTCTTGGAGTGGGGGAGAAAAAATATTTTTCTGGTGATTTCTTCTGTGACCTAGTGTTTGGCTAAAAGTGTGCTTTTTGACTTTCCACATATTTGTGAATTTTTCAAATTTCCTTTTACTATTGATTTCTAATTTCATTTCAGCTTAGATGGAGAAGGTTTCATGACTTCAACCTTTAAAAATATTTTGAGACTCTTGTGGCCTACTCTGTGGTCTACTCTGGGGTTGCATGTGTGCTTGAGAAGAATATATATTTGACTGTTATTGTGTGGAGTGGTCCTCCTATGAACTTGCCATACTATTTCTACATACTTCAGCTGGAGCTGGGGTTTGAATTGAAAATATGACCCTGACACACCCTTGCTTAAAATTAACTCTCAAGATACAGTCCCCCATCTCTATAATAGTTTATAAGGGCCTTTGTGAACTTGCTCCTGCCTACCTGACTGTAATCACATCTTAGCATTTTAACCATTTTTGGTATACAATTTGATAGCATTAAGTACATTTACATTGTTGTGCAATCCCCTCTTCTTTTTGACACACTTGACTGCAATCATCTGAACTATTTTTAGTGTTTCCTCATACATTCATTCATCAAAGGGCTGTTGAATGTCTGCTAGGTGCCAGACACCATTTGAGGCACTGAAAGTACATCTGGGAACAAAGTAGACAAATCCTAGCCCCATGGAACTTTCTATTGGGGGAGACAAAAAAAAGTACAATATATAGTATGTTAGATAGTGAATTATACTAAGAAGAAAAAGCAAGGAATGGAGATAGGAAGTGTGTGTGTTTGTGTTGAAATTTTAGAAAGAATAATCAAGGCATGTTTCACTCAGGAGACATGTAAATAAAGACCAAAAGGAAGGACGGAAGTCATTTGTATATATTGTAGAAAAGCATTCTGGACAGACAGAGGAGCAAGTACAATGGTCCTGAGGCAGGATCTTGCCTGACATATTGTTGTTGTTTAGTCACTAAGTTGTATTTGACTTTTGCAATCCCCAAGGGCTACAGCATGCCAGGCTCCTCTGTCCGTGGGATTTCCCAGACAAGAATACTGGAATGGGTTGCCATTTCCTTCTCCAGGGGATCTTCCCAGCCTAGGGACTGAACCCGAGAATCCTACATTGGTAGGCAGATTCTTTACCACTGAGCCACCAGGGAAACCCCTGCCTGACACATTCAATGGATATTGAGGAGGTCAGTTTGGCTAGTGCAATCAGATCACAGAGGACTTTTGAGAAAATTTTCATCGTTCTCAACTGAAAATATGATCCAGAAAATCTTCTGCTTAAGTTTTTTTAAGTTTTAATCTAAGTGCAATAGAAAGCCATTGGAAAATGTTGAGCAGGGAAGTGACATGATATGCTCTACATTTTAAAGATCACTGTGGCTGTTTTATTGAAAACATGCTGTAGGGAAGCAAAGTATGGGAGAGAGAAACAGGAGGCTATTGAAACAATCCAAGTTATAGATAAAATTGACTTGATAGGTGGTAGCAGTGGAGATAGTAAGAAATAGAATTTGACAGATTGGAGGTGGGTATGATGAAAGAGAAACCAGAGTCTGGATGACCACAAGGTTTTCTAGCTTAAGGACGTAGAAGAATGGAATTGTCATTTACTGAGGTAGTGAGGACTATGGAGCATTTTAGGAGGAGAGGATATCGGAAGCTCAGTTTTGGACTTGTTAAGTTTGCTATGTTTAGTTGAAATCCACATGGAGATGTGGAATAAGGATGAGTATACATAGTATTCTGGAATCCAAAGGAAAGTGGGTTGGAGTTATAATTTGGGAGTCATCAGTGTATAACTTTGTTCACTGGAGTCAACAAACAAACATTATTGAGCTGGCGCCTGCTTGACGTGAGTCAAGATGCACAGGTTTTAGCCTTGGGTAGCTGACGGGAAAGGGTGTCATTTACTGAGACAGGAAACAAAAGAAGAGGTGCGGTTCTGGGAGGAAGTGACTGGATCCGTGTAGGATGTGTTGCATTTGCGGTGTCTGTGGAGATGTCCGGGAAAGAGTTGGCTTTATGGGGGCTGGAGCTCAGGGGAAAGGTTTGGACTGGAGACGTGGCATGTAGTGGACCAGTGAAGCTGTCGGAATGACTGAGACAGGTCAGGGGTAGCGAGTCTCTCGGCGGCGGGAAATAGGAATAGCACATCTTCATCTTCCCGCATCTATCTTTCCTATTTCCCTTAAGCGCCTGCCATCATCGCACAAAACGGCCTAAGTCGACGGCTATCAGAGAACAGCCCCACTGTTTTTATTCCCCACTGTTCCTCCCTCCTCCGGGAGATTGCAGATAGAGGAATAGGCAGGCTAAAACCCCACCCACGCCTGGTTGATGACGTCACCACGGAGGCGGGGTATGTGGTGACCACGCCCCTGGCGCCGAGAGGCCAGCGGAGGGCTCAACCCCAGCTGTACCGACGCCTCCTCGGTGTGCTTCCTTCCTTCCGCCAGCCAGCTCGAGCAAGCCGCGCTCAGCCAATAAGCCCTGGGTACGGTTGTAGACGTCCTCCAGGGTGCCCGCGGCCCGGGCCAGCGCGGCCCTCGCCTCCGTCTCTCTGGCTCCGGGACACATCAGCTGGAGTAAGCGGCCGCGACTCGGGAAAGCGAGGAATGCGAGGTGGACAGCCTGACGGACGAGCCAGGTGTGATGCGGGGCCAGGGCCGTACCATAAGCATCGTTGCACTGAACGCCGGCGTCCGGGCCTCCGAGCATCCCGGTCGCCACCCGGTGGAGGCAGAGCTGGGACCAGCGTAGCGCACGGTGCAGCAGGAGCATCGTTACCAAGCCCGAAGCCTTGGCCGAGGGCGGTGGAGCGATCTCGGGCCGCTCCCACGCCACCATCGTCCCCAGGGACGTGTAGTGCGCGGCTTGTGGGCCGTGCACCAGAGCTTCGAGGGCTGTCACTTTGGCGGAGGCCTCGCTTGTGGCGAAGGCGAAGATGGAGCCGAGGGGAGTTAGGAACCTGTGGGTGTGTGATGATGGGAAGGGTAGAAGGGTCTGCGAGAGGGCGATGGAGCCACCAAGAGGCGGGGACTGGATGGGAGGAGAGAGCTCACTCACCTGACTAGCTCCCTCCATCCTGCCAGGTACTGTGACAATTCCACGTCCCCTTCCGGGTTCAGACTGGCGCGGAACGACCTCATCATATGGCCCAGCATCCCCTGGGGGCCCAGACACTGAGGCTCTTCCCATTCCGGGCCCTCCAGGGGTCCCGACTGTTGCTGGACCTGCAGGTTAGATTTGAGGGCATCGAGATGGAAGCAGAACCCCTAGCTTGCTGGGCTCGCCAAGCAGCCCAGTTGGGCTCTGAAGAAATTATTCCTTAGATCTAGCTGGTGTTCCTCTGGCTGGACTCTCAACTTCTGACGGGAGAGGGGAGAGTAGGAGGAGGGCCTGCTCTTCATCAGATCCTCAGACTGGTCCACTTCCCCCTGCTCGGGACCCCGCCAGGAGCTCCCAGTTCCAGCCCTGCCGGTAGCGTACCTGGAAAGGCGGCGGCCCCTCTGCAATGCAGGGCTGCGTCCCAAATCTGCAGCCTGAGAGGGGGAGGCAGGACAGAGCGGTGAGGGCCTGAGGTGAGGCCTTAGGTCCCCAGGGCCTGGATTCCCCGGTTCCTCCCAGAGCAGGTGAGAGAATGGGCTACTCACGAAGGTTCCGAGCCCAGAGATAAACAAGCAGTAGTGCGAAGACAGCAAGAGGAATTGCGCTGTGCAGCCACCGCCTCGGGATCTGCCCCGGCAGTGCGACCCCCATGGCTGCGGCAGGGACCACCACCCCCTTGCCAGCCGCTAGCGGGCTCTGTCCCTCCGCCTCCAGGAGGGGAGAGAAGCCGCAGTGCCTGAGGTGCAAAGAGTTAATAATTAACCTACCAAGGCCCCTTCCCCTGTGCCCTTTGTCCCAGAGGGCAGCATCCGAGGGACTGGAATGAGGAAGGCTGGGTGGTAGTAAGCAGCAGCCTGGGTACTGTGAAGAGAGGCTGAGGTCAGAAGCAGGTCCCTCAAGGAACAACGGTGGGCCTTAGGCTGACTCTGGGGCTTGAGTTCCTCCACTGTAAATTGAGGATAATAATAGGTTCTTTTGCAAGGCCTCATGTGAGGATTAAATGATATCACATGTGCAAACACTGTAAATGGAAAAGCTTGCCACAACTGCTCCATAAATCTTACTTTTCAAGTTCAAGCATGGGGCACCTGGGACCCAGGGAACACCCGCTTCTAAATTATCCTATCCTCGTGCATGTGTGCTGAGTCACTTCAGTCCTGTCCGACTCTTTGTGACAGGATGGACTGTAGCCTCCCAGGCTCCTCTGTCCATGGGGATTCTCCAGGCAGGAATACTGGAGTGGGGTGCCAGGCCCTCCTCCACAGGAGCTTCCCAACCCCCAGATGGAACCTGCATTTCTTACGTCTTCTGCATTGACAGGCATGTTCTTTACCACGAGCATCACCTGGGAAGCCCCATCCTATCCTCAGGGGACCTTGTCTTGAACTGGAAGCCTGACGTCTCAATTATATACTTTAGGCTGTCTCCTTTTACATTTGTTTAATTCTTTAAACCTCCAAAATGATTCCTCAGTCAAACCAACCTTTATAAATACCTCCACATGCCAGGCCCTGTACTAGGCCCCAGGAATAGAAATGGGCCTTTACAGAGCTCAAAGTGCATTGAAGAATTTAACATCTGTCTCTCCAACTGGGATGTGAGCTCTGATGAAGACAGGGGCATTTTCATGTTTGCTACTCTATTTACAGCATTTAGAATATTACCTGAGATACTTACAGCATTTAGAATATTACCTGAGATACAACACATTGTTTCTAAATAAGTATGTATTGAATAAAGCACAGGAATGTGCGTGAGAGGCAGGCAAATGAGGGTTGGTACTACTCCCCATTGGTGGCTTAGACTGTAAAGCTTCTGCCTGGGATGCAGGAGACCTGGGTTTGATCCCTGGGTCAGGAAAATCCCCTGGAGAAGGAAATGGCAACCCACTCCAGTACTTTTGCCTGGAAAATCCCATGGACGGAGGAGCCTAGTAGGCGACAGTCTATGGGGTCCCAAAGAGTTGGACATGACTGAGTGACTTCTCTTTCATTTTTCATTACTCCCCACAACAAACCTGAGCGGTTTTGTTGTTGTTGTTTTGTTTTTTCCAATTAGGAGTCCCCCTGGTGGTCATAGGCGGGAAAACATTGAGGGAAAGGATACAGGAAGAAATGGAATAAATGGCATCTCTTGTCCTCAGTCATCCATCCGTAAATAGGCGGGAAAACATTGAGGGAAAGGATACAGGAAAAAATGGAATAAATGGCATCTCTTGTCCTCAGTCATCCATCCGTAAACTTACTAGACTTCTTCCCTGTCTCTGTGTACAGTTTCTTTTGAGAGAGAGAGGTGTCCCAGATTATCAAGGAGTCAGGACTCCAACCACTCACACGATGCTTCCTAGCTCCCATAGTCCATGGATTCTTTCTTACCCTGTCTTACTCTGATGCTATCTCACATCCTGGAGGTCCCTGGGGTCCCTGTCCCCTGGGATTCTGGAACCATCACTTCCATCCCTAGCCTTGGGTCCCCCATTTCCCAGTGCTGGAACGTTCCCCGGTTTGCTGCCTATGACCTTAGGCAAATTGTTTGCCATTTTGCAGCCCCAGTTCCCTCATCTGCAGAATAGGAAGGGTAATTTTCACCGCCTAAAATTGTTTTGTGGATTAAATAAAATATGCCTGCAAAACGCGAACCATGATTCTTGGTTTAAAGTTTGTTAACGTTGTGTAAGTGGGTAGTTTTTCAAACTCGTGGCTTCCTGCTGCCCCTCCTCCCCTGGCGCTGGGCTGAAGAGTCAAGTCTGTAGGCTTCCCGACTGGACCGGATTAGTTTTGAATTTCACTTAATCCGGGCGGCCCTTTCGCAATCCGAGCCCTCTTAAAAGCAAAGGTTGATTTTAAGCCTGCTAAGGAGCCTGAGCTCACGGAGCCTGCGGGATGGAGCTAGAAGCAGGAGCCAAGCTGCCGCTGCTGCTGCTGCTGCTGCAGGCCACTTGCTTGGGGTACGCAGGAGTAGATGGCTACATGTCGGTCATCGAGGTGACCAACGGGGGCCCCTGGGGCGACTGGGCCTGGCCCGAGATGTGTCCTGACGGATTCTTCGCCAGCGGGTTCTCGCTCAAGGTAGGGACTCATGCCTCGGTCTCGGAGGGGACCCCGGAGCCGAGGGTGGCAGTCTTCTGACTCGTCATCGGTCGCCCAGGTGGAGCCCCCACAAGGCATTCTTGATGACGACACAGCCTTGAATGGGATCCGGCTGCACTGCACGCGCGGGCAAGCGGATCTCAACGCGCACGTGGTGGAGTCCCAGTCTGGAAGGTGGGGGGCAGGGGCCGAGGATCCCCTAGGGTCGGGGTATGCCCCTTACCCTCGGTTACACACATCCCCTCCCCTCCCGACGGGCAGGTTCCTCCAGGAGGTTTAGAAATGGGAAGCGGGTGGGAGACCGCCCCCTCCCACCCCACACCACCCGCCCGCATCTCTGTGGAGGTCAGTGACTGAGCACCTGGCGGGGAGGCCCCCGAGGCCTGGGTCGGGCTGGAGGAGGGTAGGGGGCGCCGCGGAGCCAGTGCGTCTTCCCTTCCCCCGCAGGTGGGGATGGTGGAGTGAGCCGCTGTGGTGTCCCGTCGGCGGCTTCCTGGTGGCTTTCTCGCTTCGCGTGGAGGCACCCGTGACCTCTGGGGACAACACAGCTGCGAACAACGTGCGCTTCCTCTGCTCCGACGGCACGGAGCTGCAGGGGCCGGGCCTGACCTGGGGAGACTTCGGAGACTGGAGTGAGCTTTGTCCTAAAGGCGTATGCGGCTTGCAAACCAAGATCCAGGAGCCTCAAGGCCTCCGCGACGACACCGCCATCAACGACGCGCGCTTTTTCTGCTGCCGCAATTGATACCATCACCGTCCTCTCCCAGCCCCAAGCCTCATCCCACCTCCGCTATTAAAGCTTCTCTGTCTTGGCTTTGGTCTGGCTTGTTTTAGGGATGGGAAACTGCGTCACCCCGTGTTCCTCTTAACCTGGCATTGGGCCAGGCCCAATTAGGGGTTGGTCTCAGAAGTCTGGGCTTCCCTGCTGGCTCAGACAGTAAAGAATCCGCCTGCAAGGCGGGAGACCTGGGTTCCATCCCTGGGTTGGGAAGATCCCCTGGAGGAGGGCATGGCAACCCACTCCAGTATTCTTACCTGGAGAATTCCCATGGACAGAGGAGCCTGGTGGGCTACAGTCCATAGCGTTTCAAAGAGCCAGACACGAATGAGGGACTAAGCAAACTCAGAAGTCTAGGGCAAGCTACTGAAAGTTACCGACCCCATAGTTCAGGAAAAAAAAAAAAAAAAAGAAACAAACGCACTGAAACAGATTTTGCTTACAGGTTGAGGAAGTCCTTGCTTTTCTGACAGCCTCTGCAAACGCGTCATCCCCATTAAGAGCCCAGGTTGTTTCCTTTCTGAACCACCAGTGACCCCAGATTAAGAAACTTCTACCAAACTAGGTGACAATGCTATATTGTCTTAAGGCTTCATTATCTAGAATTTAGGAGACTAACATGTCTTTTCCACGCGTGCCTGCTCAGTTACTCAGTGGAGTCCGACTCTATGACCCCATGGGCTGTAGCCCGCCAGGCTCCTCTGTCCAGGGGATTTCCCAGGCAAGAATACTGGAGTGGGTTGCTATTTCCTCCTCCAGGAGATCTTCGCAATCCAGGGACAGACCCTCATCTCCTGCTTTGGCAGGCGGATTCTTTACCACTGAGCCACCTGGGAAGCTCGTCTTTTCCATATGTTTCCTTTTCTTCCCCCTACAAAACTCAGACAGTGGCTTTCCTGTACATTGAGTCCTATGAAGTGTCCTTGTCCTTGCTGTCCTCTCTGCCTGGACTCTCCCAACAGTCCAGATGATTAGCCTCAGGTCCAATTTTTCTTTCTTGGACTTTGTCTTATGAAAAAGGCCATGCGTCAGTCGATATCTATCCCCATTACCTCCATGTTTTTAAAAAGTGCTTATCACCAACTGAAATAATCTACTGCCTCTTTTAAAAACTGTCTATCTTCTAACCCCTGGAATGTTAAATTCTTTAAGAGCACAGAACTTGCCTGTCTTGTTTATACAGTACTTTCAGCGCACCAACAGCTCAGTAACTATTAAGAAAATAGCAAGCAAGGTGTAAGAGCCCCAAGCAACAGTGTACCTGGAGGCCTTCCAACACTCTTTGTATAAGGGCACAGTCTGAGACGCGGAAGAGAATTCTAAATACTCTAGTTTATTCCAGGGTAGGGGCAGGCCAGGTGTGTATCCAGGAGCGACGGACCAGGTGGATGGAGCCTCACTGAGAGGAGCCCTGCAGAAAAGATAAAGTGAGGACAGGACACAGCCAGGGAGCAAATAGGTTTCCTTGCCAGCTCCATCCCACACCGTCCCACCTGCTTCTTCCTGCAATCGCCACAGAGGACACCAATGGACGCGTTCACCAGCTGCACCCCACAGAGCAAGATCTCCAGGCACGACGCGGCCACCAGCAGCGAGAAAAGCGTCACGTTCCAGAGGACCACATTGGACGGCTCCACGCACAAGTTCCATTGCGTGCGGTTGAGCAGGTAAGAGCCTCTGCGGGTGGGGCAGGGTCACGCGAGAGCAGGAGGTCACGCGGAGCGCGCCCCCCGCCCCCAGCCTCCAACCTGGGGCTTCCCGCCCTGCGCAGGCGCCGAGGGGGATATGCACAGAGCTCGTTTGGCCCACGTGGAGGAAGCTGTCTCAAAGCCGAGTCCGGCCTAGGTTCCCTGGTCCGCGTGGGAAGGGCAGGTGGGCAGAGACAGAGAATGGGGCAGGGCCGCGAATACAGGCTAAGCCTTACGCGGTGTCTTGGAAGTGGTAATCCCAGGAGCCGTTCATTAAGCACTGTGGTCCAATTCGGAGCCCGGTTCCCGAGACCGAGAGGCAGTAGATGGCGCCAAGCAACCCGATAGCTGAGCAGAAGACTGAGCGCAGCATCTATAGGCACAGCGCAAGGAGAGATGTGTTGGGCCGCCCCCTACCTACTCTTGGGCAAACCGCGCCTGGCCCCGTGCCCCTCATCTTTCCCAGTGTCGTTAAAAATACACTTCCCGTCAAACCCCGGGGCTGGAGTTCTGCTTAATCCTAAGAGCCGATGGCCATGGAGTTTCAAGGGGGTTGTAAGTCCCCTCTGGTCAGGCCCACTGAAGCCTAATATTTGTCTGTGCGAGGGAGGGGTGAGATGGAGCCTAGAACTCTGCAGAGGTGCTTATGAAGCTGGGAATTCAGTAGAGGGACCATGGCTTTAGATGTGGTTCTTCGAAAACCGGTTCAAAGACCGAAGCTGAATCCTGTCTTTATTATTATTATTTTTTAAATGTATTAGTTTTTTAAAGTTGCATCCTATGGCATGTGGGATCTTCTCCGCCCCCCCCCACCAGGGATCGAACCTGGGCCCCCTGTGTTAGGAGCACAGAGTCTTAACCACTAGACCACCAAGAAAGTCCCTTGAGCCCCCTCTTAATTTGAATCTTACCCTGCAGCGATTTCCACAGCAGCCTGCACCGCAACACCCTTTGCCCCCTGCCCGGACGGCGGAAATTCCCGGACAAAGTACCTATTGGAGGAGAGTCGATATAATAGCAAGGCCAGCAGGTCCCCATCTTGCATCAGTGCTTACCTCCTCCTGGAAACTTCCTGTGATGCCTTCAGCCCTTTGAACTATAAGGAGACCTTATCTTTACTTTTCCTGCAACACTGTGGGGCTCTGCTTTAAGTTTATCTGTATTTATGTGCCTACTTATCTCTGTCCAGATTGTAGCCTCCAGGAGGGTATGGCCCCAATATCCTTATATCCCCCATAAATCTCAGTATATAGTAGGTGCCCAAGTGAATGGGAATCTGGAAGCCTGGGTTTAATGCCAAACTTGTGCTCATTTCACACTCCATGAATTGATTCATCTCTCTGGATCTCAGTTTTGTCCTCTGTAAAATGGGTCTGCGTACCTCCCATGGCTGTTGTCAGGATTTAATGAAATAACAGGTTGACTTGATGTGAAGACTAACTCAGAATAAATGGTCAATAAGTATAAAGTCCCTCGGCAGCAGGAAGGAATAGTGGTGTTGGAGTGTCTGGTGAACTGGGATTATGATGGAGGGTGGAGGAGTATGTAAGTGAAGACTCTGATGGGAAGGATGGGAATCCTCAAGATACAACCCTGACCCTGTCTTTCTTTTTCCTGTGGTTGTCCACAGAGAGCCCACCCCTTCCCAGGGTGTCAGCTGCTGCTTCTAACAATAGTTGTCTCCTAAATCAATCCCTTCAAATTCAGATCTGACTGCCTGAAGGGTCTGTTCATTTGTTTGTCTTGGTTTTAACTCAAGTTCATCCAACCTCATACTGACTTCACAGTTTATTCCCCCCCAAATTCTCCCTTTGGCTTTCTTGTCTCCATCAGTGGAAATATCCTCCAGGTCACTCAGTCCTGAAAACTTGAATCCTCCATACCGAGCCAGACCTCAAGTCCTTCAGTAGCTCTTGAATCAGTCCTTTCTTCCACCCAGTCAGTCCCCTTGTGCCCATACACAATCCTACATTGCTATTACCAGATTTTTTTTTTTTTTACTGCAATGGGTATTAGTTTCAGCAAATGGATCTTTGATCTTTGCTGAGGCATGCAGAATCTTTAGTTTCAGCTTGATCCCATCAGGGATCAAACCCAGTTCCCCTGCATTAGGAGTGCAAAGTCTTAGCCACTGGACCACCAGGGAAGTCCTGCTACCACCAGATTGAACTTCACTTTCAATTGATCTTTTCCCTGATCCAATCCCTTAGAGTCTCCTCAAAGAGTCGCCTGTCAAGACTGAACTCTATGAAGGTGTCTGAGGCACCCTCCCTTTGGATTCAGCCTTAGCTTTGTTGCACCCAACCAGGTTCTTGCTTATCTCCCATCTCTATAATTCTGCAGCTGTCTGGATCTTTGCCTCCCTGTCTTCCTTGTCTGTCTCACACTAATTAGGCAACATTTGGGTCTTCTCCAAGGGAGAAGCTGAGAGCTTTAGTTCCATTACATCATTCACAGCAACCTTACAGAAACACCTGCAGAGTTCAGTGAACTTTCCTCTAGACGCTCTTCCCTCTTGCTTGTCTCATGGGAGGTCTGGGGCCAGAGGTGGCCCCCTTGCTTAGTCTGTCTGGTTATATCACTTACTCAGAGGCTCTTGGACCCAGAGACACCTGGATTTATCTTTTGGATTTATCAACTTCAAATGACTTCCTTGTTTGTGATTTTTTTAAAGTTTGTGTATTTATTTTTTTGGCTGTGCCAAGTCTTAGGCTTCCCAGGTGGCAGTAGTGGTAAAGAACCTGCCTGTCAATGCAGGAGACTATAAGAGACATGGGTTTAACCCCTGAGTCTGGAAGATCCCCTGGAGGAGGACCTGGCAACCCATTCCAGTTTTCTTGCCTGGAGAACCCCATGGACAGAGGAGCCTGGTGGGCAATAGTCCATAGGGTCACGAAGAGTCGGATGTGACTGAGTGACGGCATGCACGCCAGGTCTTAGTTGCAGCATGCAGGATCTTTTAGCTGAAGCATGTGAACTCTTTAATTGTGGCATATGGGATCTAGTTCCCTGACTGGGGATTGAACCTGGACCCCATGCATTTGAGAACACAGAGTCTTAGTCACTGGACCACCAGAGAAGTCCCTAATTTTTGCTTTTTTAGCCAAAGTGTTTGTTTCCTTTTTTTCTCTGAGCTCCTCTGTCTCACTCTCTGCTCTTTCTTTGTCTCAATGAAAAGAGGTAATTGAAGAAGCTGGAGGAAACACTGAGTTTATAGCTTGGGTCTGTTTACTTTTCTCCATCTCCGTGGCCACTGGACTTGTCCACGCCACTGTTATCTCTCCTGGACAACTGTAGTAACCTCAGTTGGTCTTCCTGCAGCCACTGCTGACCTCCTACTGTCCACTGTCCACCCAGCAGCCAGCCATATCCAACAGGATATGAAGCAATTAGAACTCTCATACTTTACTGATGGGAATACAATTGTTATAAGTACTTCAGACAACTCTTTGGTGATATCTATTAGCACTGAATATTTGCATACCTTAAGACTCAGCAGTTTTACTCTGTAGGTATCTATCCAATAGACATGCAAACATACATTCACCTAAAGACATTTATAGGAATGTTTAGAGAACATTATTTGGAATAAATCCAAGTTTGAAACTATCCAAATATCCATCAACAGTAGAATGTTTAAATAAATTGTGGTAATATTTACACAATGGAATGCATAAGAAATAATAAACTACAGCATTGTATACTAATATGGATGAAACTCACAAATGTACGTAATTTTGATCTGAAGAAGTCAGAACAAAAGTGTCCATAGTGTAGGATTCCATTTATGTAAAGTGCTAAACAGACAAATCTAACCTCTGGGGTAGAAGTCAGGATAGTGGGGCCCTTGGCAGTGTGGAGTAGGGCCTGGTAGAAGGCCTGTCTGAGATTCTTGTAATGACCCAGATCTTGATCTAAGTACCCAGAACATAAGTGTGTTCCCTCTATAAAAATTCACCGAACTGTATATTAAGGATCTGGGAAGTTGTCTGTATGACTTTTAAAAAACTAAAAAGTCCTTCAGTAGTTTACTGTGCACTTATAATAAAATTCAAATTCCTCACTGTGCTTTTTCAGGGGTGTAGATGCTCTGGCCTCTGCCCGTCGCTGATCTCACCTGCTTCCCAGAAGCAGGCTGGTGAGACTGTGGGAAGGTGGTTTTGGTTTGGGCTGGCAAAGGGGTGTGATATGACAGAGAGTGAGTGAGTAGGGCTGGGAGGAGTGTGATGTCTTGAAGAGGGTTGAGGTCAGAAGTATGGAGTGGAGTCCAACTGCCATAAATCCATGTGAGAGGGAGAGTAGGAGAAAAGGCCCTGGGGCAGGGGGTGAGAGGGGTGCTTAGTTGCTCAGTCACGTCTGACTCTTTGTGACCCCATGGGTTGTAGCCTGCTGCACTCCTCTGTCCATGGGAATTCTCCAGGCAAGAGTACTGGAGTGGGTTGCCAGGCCCTTCTCCAGGGGATATTCCCAACCCAGGTCTCCCTCATTTCGGACGGATTCTTTATCATCTGTGCCACCAGGGAAGCCCTGGTAAGAGGAGATTGTTGTATAAAGGAAAAGCTTAGTTGGTTCCCCATTTAGCGAACAGAGCTGTGGTCAGCAAAAGAAACAAAGATGAAGCATTCCCCTAGAGAATTTCATCAGTCAGCCCTCCTGAGAAGTGGGGAACAGTGCCAGGGGATAAATTTTTTGCCTTCAGGCCATAAGGATGTTAAACTCACTTGACAGTCCAAAAAGGTCCCCTTGGAACTTCCCCAGTGGTCCAGTGGTTAAGACTGTGCTTCCACTACAATAGCATGGGTTCAATCCCTGGTCAGGGAACTAAGATCCCGCATGCCATGCAGAGCACAAACAAAAAAGTTCCCCTACACAGGGAGGGGTTGGCAAATAGGGGTTAAGAAGTCCGGGAAATCTGTGTCTCCCCTTCCCCCATTTCTCCTGACAGGTCCTGGTCTCCAGAAAGCAACGGGGACCCCTTCTCCACCACGCTGACCTAGGTTCTGAGTTTATCGTTAGTGCCCAGTGCATGGTGGGCATCCAGAAATGTTGGACAGGGAGGTGGAGGAGGTGACACTGAGCTGATAGGTAGAATGACTGATCTGCGACATCGCTACCTGGCTCCAGACACTACACTATCACTGTAAACCACCTCCCCCCGCAACACACACACACACTGAGCCCATTGTTATCTTAACCGGATAACCTCCCAGGGAACCAGCTGTTCCTTCTGTCTCAACCCTTGTCATGAGGTGTTCCCAGCATCTGCTCAGCAATGGGGATGGGGAAGGGCTGGGAGGACAAACTCCCTACCCAGGAAGGAATAGTTGAGAACAGTGAGGCTCCTTCCTTCTCTTTCTGCTCAGACGTTCAGCTCAGGACCCTGGGGCTGAGCAGCAACCCTATGCAGTGCTTAGCATTTGGGGGCAGGCTGGGCGGGCTCCCAGTCCCCACCAAGCCACCACCATCCTTTCCATCCACTCCCTCCCGCTCCTGGTCAGGACTCAAGTGAGTGGTGCCCCCTCCCATGGCCCATGCACCCCAGCCAGTCCTCTCACCATCAGGCCCCCGCCAACAAAACCAGCCATGAGCCAGACTTGCAAGCTGAGGTGGTCCTTGGTCCAGGTGGTCTGCCCATTGGGCACCAGCAGGAGGGCGTTGGCCACGATGCAGACCAGGGAGAGGGGGATGAGAGACAGCCCCACAAAGCGGGCACACTTGCCGGTGCACATGGTGAGGCTCTCGGAAAGGACAGGCGGTGAGTGAAAGTGAACCCAAGGTTCCCGAGTCCAGAGGAAAAAACAAGCCAGGAGCAAAGGTCGGGGAGGAGGTGTGGCGAAGCTGGCAGCAGCTGATGATAAAGGACGGGGGCAGGAGATGTAAGGCTGCTGCAGAGACGCAGGCCAAGGGGAGGATGTGGTGGACGAGCTGGGGGAGGCTGACCCACAGAGGAAGTTGCATGGAGTCGGTGTGTTCCTCCTCTTCTGCACACATCTTTCCACAGACCCTCCGTCAGCTCCTTATCTGCTTTGTGACTTACCCAAGCCCCTTAATGTCTCTAAATCTCAGTTGCCTCATCTGTATAAAGGGCATAGTGATGCTCCTGGGCTTTTGGGCTGGTGGTGAGGATTAAATAGGGAATTCCCTGGTGGTCCAGTGGTTAGGACTCTGCACTCTCACTGCCAGGGGCTCGGGTTCAGTCCCTGGTTGGGGAACTATGATCCTGCATGCCATGTGGTGCAGCCAAAAAAAAAGGGGGGGGTGAGGGTGAGAAGCATTTTGTAACAAAGAACACACTAAGCCAATGTGTGGTAGCCTCATTGCTTCTTAGCCCCACAGAGAAGCTTCCTCCTGGAAAGAAACCAAGAAGATGGTGGTGTTTTTTCTGTTTCTTCTTGTCAGTTCACTTCAGTCCCACAGTGTCTGACTCTGTGACCCCATGGACTGCAGCACGCCAGGCCTCCCTGTCCATTACAAACTCCTGGAGCTTGCTCAAACTCATGTCCATTGAGTCAGTGATGCCATCCAACCATCTCATCTTTTGTCGTCCCCTTCTCCTCCTGGCTTCAATCTTTCCCAGCATCAGGGTCTTTTCCAGTAAGTCAGTTCTCCACATCAGGTGGCCAAAGTATCAGCTTCAGCTTCAGCATCAGTCCTTCCAATGAACATTCAGGACTGATTTCTTTAGGAGTGACTGGTTTGATCTCCTTGCAGTCCAAGGGACTCTCAAGAGTCTTCTCCAACACCACAGTTCAAAAGCATCAATTCTTTGGCACTCAGCTTTCATTATAGTCCAACTCTCACATCCATACCTGACTACTGGAAAAACCATAGCTTTGACTAGGTGGACAATTGTTGGCAAAGTAATGTCTCTGCTTTTTAATATGCTGTCTAGGTTGGTCATAGCTTTTCTTCCAAAGAGCAAGCGTCTTTTAATTTCATGGCTGCAATCACCATCTGCAGTGATTTTGGAGCCCCCCAAAATGAAATCTCTCACTGTTTCCACTGTTTCCCCATCTATTTGCCATGAAGTGATAGGACCAGATGCCATGATCTTAGTTTTCTGAATGTTGAGTTTTAAGCCAACTTTTTCACTCTCCTCTTTCACTTTCATCAAGAGGCTCTTTAGTTCTTCTTCACTTTCTGCCATAAGGGTGGTGTCATCTGCATATCTGAGGTTATTGATATTTCTCCCTGCAATCTTGATTCCAGCTTGTGCTTCCTCCAGCCCAGCATTTCTCATGATGTACTCTGCATGTAAGTTAAATAAGCAGGGTGACAATCTATAGCCTTGATGTACTCCTTTCCTGATTTGGAACCAGTCTGTTGTTTCATGACCAGTTCTAACTGTTGCTTCCTGACCTGCATCCAGATTTCTCAAGAGGCAGGTCAGGTGGTCTGGTATTCCCATCTCTTGAATTTTCCACAGTTCATTGTGATCCACACAGTCAAAGGCTTTGGCATAGTCAATAAAGCAGAAGTAGATGTTTTCTTGGAACTCTCTTGCTTTTTTGATGATCCAGTGGGTGTTGGCAACTTGATCTTTGGTTCCTCTGCCTTTTCTAAATCCAGCTTGAACATCTGGAAGTTCATGGTTCACGTACTGTTGAAGCCTGGCTTGAAGAATTTTGAGCATTACTTTGCTAGTATGTGAGATGAGTGCAATTGTGTGGTAGTTTGAACTTTCTTTCGCATTGCCTTTCTTTGGGATTGGAATGAAAACTGACCTTTTCCAGTCCAATGGCCACTGCTGAGTTTTCCAAATTTGCTGGCTTATTGAATGCAGCACTTTCACAGCATCATCTTTGAGGATTTGAAATAGCTCAACTGGAACTCCATGAACTCCACTAGCTTTGTTCATAGTGATGCTTCCTAAGGCCCACTTGACTTCACATTCCAGGATGTCTGGCTCTAGGTGAGTGATGACACCATCATGATTATCTGGGTCATGACGATCTTTTTTGTATAGTTCTTCTGTGTATTCCTGCCACCTCTTCTTAATATCTTCTGCTTCTTTTAGGTCCATACGGTTTCTATCCTTTATTGCCCCTCTTTGCATGAAATATTTCCTTGGTATCTCTAATTTTCTTGAAGAGATCTCTAGTCTTTCCCAAACAAAACATTCTATTATTTTCCTGTTTCTTTGCCTTGATCACCGAGGAAGGTTTTCTTATCTCTCCTAGCTAATGATTGGAACGCTGCATTCAAATGAGTATATCTTTCCTTTTCTCCTTTGCCTTTAACTTCTCTTCTTTTCTCAGCTATTTGTAAGCCCTCCTCAGACAACCATTTTGCCTTTTTGTATTTCTTTTCCTTGGGAATGGTCTTCAACACTGCCTCCTGTACAATGTCACAAACCTTTGTCCATAGTTCTTCAGGGACTCTGTCTATCAGGTCTAATCCCTTGAATCTATTTGTCACTTCTACAGTATAATCGTGAGGGATTTGATTTAGGTCATACCTGAATGGTCTTTGGCATTCTTTGGCATTGTCCATTGCCAAAGAATGCTCAAAATACCACACAATTGCACTCATCTCACATACTAGCAAAATAATGCTCAAAATTCTCCAAGCCAGGCTTCAATAGTATGTGAACCGTGAACTTCCAGATGTTCAAGCTGGTTTTAGAAAAGGCAGAGGAACCAGAGATCAAATTGCCAACACCCACTGGATCATCAAAAAAGCAAGAGAGTTCCATAAAAACATCTATTTCTGCTTCATTGACTATGCCAAAGCCAAAGTTTATTGTAGATCACAACAAACTGTGGAAAATTCTTCAAGAGATGGGAATACCAGACCACTTGACCTGCCTCTTGAGAAATCTGTATGCAGGTCAAGGAGCAACAGTTAGAACTGGACATGGAACAACAGACTGGTTCCAAATAGGAAAAGGAGTAGGTCAAGGCTGTATACTGTCACCCTGCTTATTTAACTTACATGCAGAGTACATCATGAGAAATGCTGGGCTGGAAGAAACACAAGCTGGAATCAAGATTGCTAGGAGAAATAGCAGTAACCTCAGATATGCAGATGACACCACCCTTATGGCAGAAAGTGAAGAAGAACTGAAGAGCCTCTTGATGAAAGTGAAAGAGGGAGTGAAAAAGTTGGCTTAACGCTTTTTCACTCAGAAAACATTCAGAAAACAAAGATCATGGCATCTGGTCCTATCACTTCATGGCAAATAGATGGAGAAACAGTGGAAACAGTGAGAGATTTTATTTTCTGGACTCCAAAATCACTGCAGATGATGACTGCAGCCATGAAATAAAAAGATGCTTACTCCTTAGAAGAAAAGTTATGACCAACCTAGACAGCATATTAGAAAGCAGAGACATTACTTTGCCATCAAAGGTCCATCTAGTCAAGGCTATGGTTTTACCAGTAGTCAGGTATGGATGTGAGAGTTGGACTATAAAGAAAGCTGAGCGCTGAAGAATTGATGCTTTTGAACTGTGGTGTTGGAGAAGACTCTTGAGAGTTCCTTGAACTGCAAAGAGATCCAATCAGTCCATCCTAAAGGAAGGAAATCAGTCCTGAATGTTCATTGGAAGGAATGATGTTGAAGCTGAAACTCCAATACTTTGGCCACCTGATGTGAAGAGCTGACTCATTGGAAAAGACCCTGATGCTGGGAAAGATTGAAGGCAGGAGGACAAGGGGACGACAAAAGATGAGATGGTTGGATGGCATCTCTGACTCAATAGACATGAGTTTGGGTAAACTCCAGAAGTTGGTGATGGACAGGGAGGCCTGGCGTGCTGCAGTCGATGGGGTCGCAAAGAGTCAGACACAACTGAGCGACTGAACTGAACTGAACTGAATGGTCTAGTGGTTTTCCCTACTTTCTTCAATTTCAGTCTGAATTTTGCAATAAAGAGTTCACGATCTGAGCCTCAGTCCACTCCCAGTCTTGTTTTTTCTGACTGTATACAGCCTCTCTATTATTGACTGAAAAAGATATAATCAATCTGATTTTGGTATTGACCATCTGGTGATGTCCATGTATAGAGTCTTCTTGTCAGTGTCTGTTTATCAAACCTTCCTCTTGTCGAAGCCATCACCTGTGTCTCTCAGGTGGGCTCTCCACTGAAGTCTCGTTTTTTAAAGCCTCCATCCCCCTGGTCTCTGTTGTTTGATTCAGCGATGGCCTCTTGATCTAGGCCAGTCCCATGGGAATCTATTTCTGGTTCTTCTTTTTGGAGATCTGAGGTCAAAGAATTCCTGATGTGGTTGTGCTGATGGAGTCACCTGCCTGCTGGAGAGTGAAGAAAATCCAGAGGAAAGAACAGTGAAGAGATGGAGAGACTAAGTCTCCTCCCCTCCTCTATTCCTCGACTTGTGGGATTTTTTTTTTTTTTGCCAGTAAACAACTTAGTCTTTTATTTCCCCAAGCCAGTTGTTGCAGGCACTGAGGGCTGAAGACTTCCAGGAGGGATGGAAGGAGTGGGGCGGAGCCATTCTGCCTCCCAGGTCCTGCCTGCCCCATTCTGCTTCCTGCAGGAAATGGGAGAGTAGATAAAGTATACACTTGAGCCATCAAGTATCTCCTCAATTTTGTGTGTGTGTCAGTTGCTCAGTCATGTCTGACTCTGCGACTCCATGAACTGTAGCCCGCCAGCCTCTTCTGTCCAAGGGGTTCTCCGGGCAAGAGTAATGGAGTAGATTGCCATTTCCTTCTCCAGACTTGTGGGATTTTAGTTCTCATTCCAGGGATCAAGCCCATGCCCCTTGCAGTGGAGGTATAGAGTCTTAACCACTGGACTGCCAGGGAAGTCCTATTTGTGAATTTTTTGATGGTGGCCATTCTTACTGGTGTGAGGTGATACCTCATTGTAGTTTTGATTTGCATTTCTCTAATAATGATATTGAGCATCTTTTCATGTGCCTCTGAGCTATCTGTATGTCTTCTTTGGGGAAATGACTGTTTAGATCTTCTGCCCATTTTTTGATTGGGTTGTTTGTTTCTTGATATTTAGCCACATGAGCTGTTCATAAATTTTGGAAATTAGACTCTTGTTGATCACGTTGTTTGCAATTTTTTCCCCCCATTCTGTGGTTTGTCTTTTTGTTTTGTTTGTGGTTTCCTGTGCTGTGCAAAAGCTTTTGAGTTTAATTAGGTCCCATTTATTAATTTTTATTTTTATTTCCATTACTCTAGGAGATGGTTTGGAAAAGTTATTGCTGTAATTTATGTCAGAGTGTTCTGCCTGTGTTTGCCTCTAAGAGTTTTACGTATTTCCTCTAAGAGTTGTACGTCTATACATCTTATATTTAGGTCTTTAATCCATTTTGAGTTTATTTTTGTGTGTGGTGCTAACGAATGTTCTAATTTCATTTTTTCACATGGAGCTGTCCAATTTCCCAGCAGCATTTACTGAAGAGACTGTCTTTCCTCCATTATACAGTCTTTCCTGCTTCAGTTCAGTTCAGTTCAGTCGCTCAGTCCGACCCCATGAATTGCAGCACGCCAGGCCTCCCTGTCCATCATCATCTCCCGGAGTTCACTCAGACTCATGTCCATCGAGTCCGTGATGCCATCCAGCCATCCCATCCTCGGTCGTCCCCTTCTCCTCCCGCCCCTAATCCCTCCCAGCATCAGAGTCTTTTCCAATGAGTCAACTCTTCGCATGAGGTGGCCAAAGTACTGGAGTTTCAGCTTCAGCATCATTCCCTCCAAAGAAATCCCAGGGTTGATCTCCTTCAGAATGGACTGGTTGGATCTCCTTGCAGTCCAAGGGACTCTCAAGAGTTTTCTCCAACACCACAGTTCAAAAGCATCAATTCTTCAGCGCTCAGCCTTCTTCACAGTCCAACTCTCACATCCATTCATGACCACAGGAAAAACCATAGCCTTGACTAGATGGACCTTAGTCGGCAAAGTAATGTCCCTGCTTTTGAATAGGGTATCTAGGTTGGTCATAACTTTTCTTCCAAGGAGTAAGCGTCTTTTAATTTCATGGCTGCAGTCACCATCTGAGGTGATTTTGGAGCCCAAGAAAATAAAGTCTGACACTGTTTCCACTGTTTCCCCATCTATTTCCCATGAAGTGATGGGACCGGATGCCATGATCTTCGTTTTCTGAACGTTGAGATTTAAGCCAACTTTTTCACTCTCCTCTTTCACTTTCATCAAGAGGCTTTTTAGCTCCTCTTCACTTTCTGCCATAAGGGTGGTGTCATTTGCATATCTGAGTTTATTGATATTTCTCCCAGCAATCTTGATTCCAGCTTGTGTTTCTTCCAGTCCAGCATTTCTCATGATGTACTCTGCATATAAGTTAAATAAGCAGGGTGACAATATAGAGCCTTGACGTACTCCTTTTCCTATTTGGAACCAGTCTGTTGTTCCATGTCCAGTTCTAACTGTTGCTTCCTGACCTGCATACAGATTTCTCAAGAGGCAGGTCAGGTGGTCTGGTATTCCCATCTGTTGAAGAATTTTCCACAGTTCATTGTGATCCACACAGTCAAAGGCTTTGGCATAGTCAATAAAGCAGAAATAGATGTTTTTCTGGAACTCTCTTGCTTTTTCCATGATCCAGCAGATGTTGGCAATTTGATCTCTGGTTCCTCTGCCTTTTCTAAAACCAGCTTGAACATCAGGAAGTTCATGGTTCACGTATTGCTGAAGCCTGGCTTGAAGAATTTTGAGCATTACTTTACTAGCATGTGAGATGAGTACAATTGTGCGGTAGTTTGAGCATTCTTTGGCGTTGCCTTTCTTTGGGATTGGAATGAAAACTGACCTTTTCCAGTCCAATGGCCACTGCTGAGTTTTCCAAATTTGTTGGCATATTGAGTGCAGCACTTTCACAGCATCACCTTTCAGGATTTGAAATAGCATAACTGGAATTCCATCACCTCCACTAGCTTTGTTTGCAGTGATGCTTTCTAAGGCCCACTTGACTTCACATTCCAGGATGTCTGGCTCTAGATGAGTGATCACATCATCATGATTATCTGGGTCATGAAGATCTTTTTTGTACAGTTCTTCCATGTATTCTTGCCAACTCTTCTTAATATCTTCTGCTTCTGTTAGGTCCATACCATTTCTGTCCTTTATCGAGCCCATCTTTGCATGAAATGTTCCCTTGGTATCTCTAATTTTCTTGAAGAGATCTCTAGTCTTTCCCATTCTGTTGTTTTCCTCTATTTCTTTGCATTGATCGCTGAAAAAGGCTTTCTTATCTCCTTGCTCTTCTTTGGAACTCTGCGTTCAGATGCTTATAGCTTTCCTTTTTTCCTTTGCTTTTTGCCTCTCTCCTTTTCACAGCCTTTGTAAGCCCTCCCCAGACAGCCATTTTGCTTTTTTGCATTTCTTTTCCATGGGGATGGTCTTGATCCCTATCTCCTGTACAATGTCACGCACCTCTGTCCATAGTTCATCAGGCACTCTATCTATCAGATCTAGGCCCTTAGATCTATTTCTCACTTCCACTGTATAATCATAAGGGATTTGATTTAGGTCATACCTGAATGGTCTAGCGGTTTTCCCTACTTTCTTCAATTTAAGTCTGAATTTGGCAATAAGGAGTTCATGATCTGAGCCACAGTCAGCTCCTGGTCTTGTTTTTGTTGACTGTATACAGCTTCTCCATCTTTGGCTGCAAAGAATATAATCAATCTGATTTTGGTGTTGACCATCTGGTGATATCCATGTGTAGAGTCTTCTCTTGTGTTGTTGGAAGAGGGTATTTGCTATGACCAGTGCGTTTTCTTGGCAAAACTCTGTTAGTTTTTGCCCTGCTTCATTCCGCATTCCAAGGCCAAATTTGCCTGTTACTCCAGGTGTTTCTTGACTTCCTACTTTTGCATTCCAGTCCCCTATAATGAAAAGGACATCTTTTTTGGGTGTTAGTTCTAAGAGGTCTTGTAGGTCTTCATAAAACCGTTCAACTTCAGCTTCTTCAGCATTACTGGTTGGGGCATAGACTTTTAGTCATAGGTTAATTGACCATAGATGTATGGGTTTATTTCTAGGCTTTCTATCCTGTTCCATTGATCTATATTCCCATTTTTGTGTCAGTACCATAGTGTTTTGATGACTGTAGCTTTGTTGTAAAGTCTAAAGTCAGGGAGCCTGATTCTTCCTCCTTCATTTTCCTTTCTCAGGATTACTTTGGCTATTCAGGGTCTCTTGTCTCTACATAGAAATTTTAAGATTTGTTTGTTCTAGTTCTGTGAAAAGTGCCATTGGTAATTTGATAGAGATTACATTGACTCTGTAGATTTTGGGGGTGAGGGGATGTTGTGTAGCTTGCTAGATCTTAGTTTCCTGACCAAGGATTGAACCTGGGCCCTCGGCAGTGAAAGTTTGGAGTCCTAACCACTGAAATTCCCTAAAGAGTCGTTTTTGACACAGAATTCATTAAGCTCTAGCTGTGGATTCTCCCTTTATAAGGACCTCCACTAGTCAAAGGAGGGTGTAAGATACAAAGAAAAAGCCCTGAACAGATCCCAGCCTACGTCAGCTGACCTCCAGTGCATCCATACATGAATGAGTAAAATAAATGCTTATATTTGTAGGCCACTAATACAGTGGAAACAGTGTCAGACTTTATTTTTTGGGCTCCAAAATCACTGCAGATGGTGATTGCAGCCATGAAATTAAAAGACGCTTACTCCTTGGAAGGAAAGTTATGATCAACCTAGAAAGTATATTAAAAAGCAGAGACATTACTTTGCCAATAAAGGTCCGTCTAGTCAAGGCTATGATTTTTCCAGTGGTCATGTGTGGATGTGAGAGTTGGACTGTGAAGAAAGCTGAGCGCTGAAGAATTGATGCTTTTGAACTGTGGTGTTGGAGAAAACTCCTTGGACTGCAAGGAGATCCAACCGGTCCATTCTGAAGGAGATCAGTCTTGGGTGTTCATTGGAAGGACTGATGCTAAAGCCGAAACTCAAATACTTTGGCCACCTCATGGGAAGAGTTGACTCATTGGAAAAGACTCTGATGCTGGGAGGGATTGGGGGCAGGAGGAGAAGGGGACAACAGAGGATGAGATGACTGGATGGTATCACTGACTCGATGGACAAAGATTTATTTGAGCTTGCAAAGAGTCGGACACCACTGAGCGACTGAACTGACTGAAATGAACTGAAGACTGTGGGATTTTTTTGTAACACAGCAATAGCTGACTCACATAGATCCTGTCATCTAGGCCACAGCTGATTGATCTAAGAAAAAGTAGGCGACCCAAAAGCAGACATTAAACCAGAGACCTGTATAATTGCCGAAGGTAAGAACTCTGCCCAACAGAGAGAGGTACCCTCACTGAATGATGACTGATCAACAAGTTGGATCTTCATTCTTGAGAAAGTTGACTACAGACAACCTGAGAGTCATCAGACAGAGGGGTGGCCCAGAACTAAGAAAAGTATAAAAGAAACTGAGGAAAGTATGAAAGCAGGGAGTGAACAGAAGCCACGAAGCAGCTGCATCCATAAGTAAACAGAAACCATAGGATGAAAGGGACTTCCCTGGTGGTCCAGTGGCTAAGACTCCAGTCTCTCAATGCAGGGACTCTGGGTTCAATCCCTGATCAGGGAACAAGACCCTGCATGCCACAGCATATCCAAACATATATATATGTTTGGATATACATACATACATACATATATATATATATATATATATATGTAACAGTACAGGAGGAAGAAGCACAAGCACTGGAAAGTAGGGGCAGATGAATAACCAGTGTTTCTGCTGAGTCACTGGAAGTGATGTTGAGCCACCAGAGAAGCTGTGATGCCCGCCTGGCGGGTGTTCCCACTGTAGCCTTTGTTCCAGTGGACTGGGAACAGGGACAAGAGCAAGCTGCATATTTGTCTACAGGGTCATCAATCCTGAGTCTGAGAGATGATTCTGCTTTTCAGGATAAGTAAAGAGAAAAAAAAAAGAAAAGTTGTGTGGTTTACAGGTATTTATTTATATTACATTTTGTGTAATTTTGTGTGCATGAAATAATGTTAAAAACATTATAGGGATTCTGAAAAATTTCATCAAAACGAAGGAAGGGCATATTTTCCTGAAGACTGAAAGAAAGAAACAGAATTCTTGAGAAATATTTACTGTAGTATTTGAAAGGAATTTTCAGGAAGGTTTTCACGAAAAGTAGGAGCAGAGTACTTTAAGAAACAAAAGGCTGAGATGAAAAGGCACCAGTGGTTCTCTTTTGGGAGAGACAGAGAATTGCCTGGAAACTCAAAATGCACAAAGATAAGCAAAGTCCATGTGAGAAGCACTGAAGAATGGGACTGAAGGTGGGACAGAGCTGGTGAGGGATACTAAATATAAACTTGAGCAAAATGCACAAGTAAAGGACCGGAAGATTAGGAAGGAGGACCAGCAACAAACACTATAAGGGAACATGAGTGAGAGAACAGAGGTGGAAGGTCAGGAAACCAGCTGCTCCCAAAGATAAGGACAGAACTGGTGGGAGTGACGTCACAAGTGACAAATCTGTGCTGGGAAGTTTCTCCAGGGTGTGGTGCCCCTTAAGTTATTGGGCTGGAGGGTGTACTGTATCCCAGGCAAAGAATTAAAAGTGAACAGGGGCTTCCCTGGTGGCTGAGTAATAAAGAATCTGCCTGTCCATGCCAGGAGACTTGGGGTTCGATCCCTGGTCTGGGAAGATGGCACATGCTGCACCACAACTATCGAGCCTGTGCTCTGGAGCTCAGGAACCGCAACTGCTGAAGCCTGAATCCCCTGGAGCCCATGCTCCGCAACAAGAGAAGCCACTGCAATGAGATGTCTGTGGACGGCAACTAGAAAGGAGCCCTGGATTGCCGCAACTAGAGGAAAGCCCTTGCAGGACCAAAGACTCAGCACAGCTCAAAGGAAATACATAAATATATAAAATTATTATTTTTTTTTAACATGAACTGAACCCAGATCCATCCTGACTAAATATCTGAATTAAAGAATACAGCTCAGCAAAGTTAAAAGGCTTCCTAGACTTACTTCAGTTCAGTTCAGTTCAGTCGCTCAGTCGTGTCCGACTCTTTGCGACCCCATGAATCGCAGCACGCCAGGCCTCCCTGTCCATCGCCAGCTCCCGGAGTTCACTCAGACTCGCGTCTATCGAGTCAGTGATGCCATCCAGCCATCTCATCCTCTGTCGCCCCTTCTCCTCCTGCCCCCAATCCCTCCCAGCATCAGAGTCTTTTCCAATGAGTCAACTCTTCCCATGGGGTGGCCAAACTACTGGAGTTTCAGCTTTAGCATCATTCCTTCCAAAGAAATCCCAGGGTTGATCTCCTTCAGAATGGACTGGTTGGATCTCCTTGCAGTCCAAGGGACTCTCAAGAGTCTTCTCCAACACCACAGCTCAAAAGCATCAATTCTTCAGCGCTCAGCCTTCTTCACAGTCCAACTCTCACATCCATACATGACCACAGGAAAAACCATAGCCTTGACTAGACGGACCTTAGTCGGCAAAGTAATGTCTCTGCTTTTGAATATACTGTCTAGGTTGGTCATAACTTTTCTTCCAAGGAGTAAGCGTCTTTTAATTTCATGGCTGAAATCACCATCTGCAGTGATTTTGGAGCCCAAAAAAATAAAGTCTGACCCTGTTTCCACCGTTTCCCCATCTATTTTCCATGGAGTGATGGGATCAAATGCCATGATCTTCGTTTTCTGAATGTTGAGCTTTAAGCCAACTTTTTCACTTTCCTCTTTCACTTTCATCAAGAGGCTTTTTAGCTCCTCTTCACTTTCTGCCATAAGGGTGGTGTCATCTGCACATCTGAGTTTATTGATATTTCTCCCAGCAATCTTGATTCCAGCTTGTGTTTCTTCCAGCCCAGCATTTCTCATGATGTACTCTGCATATAAGTTAAATAAGCAGGGTGACAATATAGAGCCTTGACGTACTCCTTTTCCTATTTGGAACCAGTCTGTTGCTCCATGTCCAGTTCTAACTGTTGCTTCCTGACCTGCATACAGATTTCTCAAGAGGCAGGTTAGGTGGTCTGGTATTCCCATCTCTTTCAGAACTTACTTCACTGCAAATATCGTGCTGTGCTGTGCTCTGTTGCTTTAGCCCTGTCTGACTCTGTGATCCCATACACTGTAGCCCGCCAGGCTCCTGTGTCCATTGGGATTCTCCAGGCAAGAATACTGGAGTGGGTAGTGATGCCCTCTAGGGGATCTTCCTGACCCAGGGATCGAACCGGCATCTCCTGCATTGGCAGGCAGATTCTTTACCGCTGAGCCACCAGGGATCTCAAATATAGCTGATTCTCGAATATAGCTGTATACACATAGCTGATTCATTTCATTGTACAGAGAAACTAACCCAACATCATAAAGCAACTATCCTGTGTGCTTAGTCACTTAGTCATGTCCAACTCTTTGTGGGCCCGTGGACTGTGTAGCCTGTCATGCTGCTCTGTCCATGGGATTCTCCAGGCAAGGATACTGAAATGGGTTGCCATTTCCATCCTCCAGGGGATCTCCACGCCCCAGGGATTGAACCTGCAGGGGGACTCTTTTACCTGCTGAGTCATAAGGGAAGCCTATCCCCCAAATTTAAAAAAAAAAAAAGGGACTTCCCTGCTGGTCCAGTGGTTAAGACTCTCAGCTCCCAATGCAGGGGGCCCAAGTTCGATCCCTGGTCAGGGAACTAGATCCCACATGCAGCAACTAAGACCTGGTGCAGCCAATAAATGAATAAATATTTTAAAAAAAAAAAAAAAAAAGAAAAATCTTCCTAAAAAGTAACAAAAAGCAATCAAGCCTGAGACTTCTCTGTGACACTCAATGCCCAGGAGACAAAGGAACAACGTCTACATTTATGTCACAAGTTGTGAGTCAATTATTTTATATGTATCCAAGTTTCTTTTTGCATGTGAGGGGCAACAGAATTTCTGAGAATGTTTGGGTTTGGAAATACCCTTGTGACTCCTTCTTCTCCTTTTTAAAAAAGATATTTTAACTTACCGAGACATGAAGTGAAATGAAAACTCCAAAATGGGGAAATCTTGGCATAACCAAATAATTTTTATAAACCTAGTTAGAACACAAAATAAAAGTTTCAAAAATCATTTTAAAGAGAAAATATATAGAGTGAATTCTAAAAATTATATTAACAACAGTATAGATGTCAATCGTGTATTGCCTGCCATGACCAGAGTCCATTTTAAAGAAATGTATCAGGTCACAGAAACTCAACTCTACTGAAACAAAAAGCATTTATTGGTTCAGGTGGCTGTATAGTAGGCCCTTATTGTTCATCCCCCCCCTATATATAATAGTTTGCCTGTGCTAATCCCAAACTCCCAATCCATCCCTCCCCTACTCCCCCTCCCTCTTGGCAACCACACATCTGTTCTCAAGATCTGTAAGAATGTGAATTTTTTTAAGAAATTCTCATAATGAGAAAAGAGATTATAACTATGTGAGGTAGTGGATGTTAACTAAACTTACAGTAGTAATCATTTTGTAGTATATACATATGTATATATATGGAATCACTCAGTTGTGTCCAACTCTTTGCGACCCCATGGACTGTAGCCCTCCAGGCTCCTCTGTCCATGGAATTCTCCAGGCAAGAATACTAGAGTGGTTTGCTATTTCCTCCTTCAGGCGATCTTCCCGACACAGGGATGGAACCAGAGTTACCCGAATTGCAGGCAGTTTCTTTACTATCTGAGCGACCAGGAAAGCCATCTATACTGGAGTAGGTTGCTGTTCCCTTCTCCAGGGGAATCTTCACAAGCCAGGGATCGAACCCAGGTCTTCCACATTGCAGCCAGATTCTTTACCAGCTGAGCCACCAGGGAAGCGTTATACATATATACAGGAAATCCTTATGTTGTAAACTTAAAATATATTAGTAGAATACAATTAATACAATGTTATGTGTCAACTATATTTCAATTTTGAAGTCTCAAAAAAGGTTGCACTGTGTTTTAAAGCAGAGACAAAAAAGCTAATGATATATTTAGAAAGTCATGGAAACAAAGTAGTGGAACACAAATTGGATTGAGTAAAGGTGTTGATTCTGTGGATACCATGTGGTAAAACAAGAAACCACAGGACTTCCCTGGTGATCCAGTGGTTAGAATCCACCTGCCAATGCAGGGGACCCCAGTTCTATCCCTGGTCTGGGAAGATCCCATATGCCACAGGGCAAATAAGCCTGTGCTCCACAACAAGAGATGCCACCGCAGTCAGAAACTTGCAACCAGGGAAAGTCTGCACGCAGCAACAGAGACCCAGCACAGCCAAAAATAAATAAATAACAGCTTTTAAAAAAGAAAGCACCAGGACTTTGGGAGAAAATCTTGGTGACAGTAGGGGAGCACTCTTGAGAAAAGCTGCATCACCAGTGCCCTTGAGGGCACAACAGTCAGTTTGGTATGTGAAAACAGTTATCTATGACTCAGCCAGGAAACAAATCAGAAGAGTCAGATTTTGAAGAACTTTGGGGAATATTTTAACCAATTTACTTTACTTGCAGTTTTCTTTTCTTGTATGCATCAACATGATTTTTTTTGGAAGAACTTTTAATTAGCATACAACAAACATTTCAAGTGCTAGGAAAGCATTGTTCTATCATGTACCAGACAGCATTCTTTCTTAGCAATACATAAAGTAATAGTGTGTGTCACCTCTGGAGATGTCTCAAGAAATTCTCTTTATAGGCCCAGTTCTGGACCCAGTGGATCCGGCACTAAACTTGCCAGACAAGGCCCCTCCCTGTAGCTTATGTTATACTCTGGGAGACAGGCAGTAAACTAAAGTTAGAGATTATTCCAAATTTTTTTTTTTAAGTCTTCATTTATTTGGCTGCGTCTGGTCTTAGTTGTGGCATGTGGGATCTCTTTTAAAAGAATTTTATTTATTTATTTTTGGCCGTGCTGGGTCTTTCTTTCTGTGCAGGCTTTTCTCCAGCTGTAGTGAGCGGGGGCTACTCTCTACTTGAGGTACCCAAGCTTCTCATGGAGGTGGCTTCTCTTGTTGGGGAGCACCGACTCTAGGGCACAGGCTTCAGTAGTTGCGGCATATGGGCTCAGTAGTCGTTTGCTGGACTCTTGAGCACAGGCTCAATAGCTGTGGTGCCTGGGCTTAGTTGCTCTGGGGCATATGGGATCTTCCTGGACCAGGGATTGATCTTCTGCATTGGCAGACAGATTCTCTACCACTGAGCCACCAGGGAAGCCCTCTTTGTGGGATCTTTCATTGCAGCACACAGACTCCAGTTGTGGCTCGAGGGCTTAGTTGCTCTGCAGCATGTGGGGTCTCAGTGCCCCAGTCAGGGATTGAAACTACTTCTGCATTTCAAGGCATATTCTTATCCATTGGACCACCAGGGAAGTCCCAAGACTTTGCTGAATTTTATGAGGGAAATCAGCAATGTGAGGTGACGGGGAGCAACTTGGGCCGGTGGCTACTCTAGACCCTGTGGCTACGGAGCCAGAACCACACTGAGACCTTGGCAAGAGGGGCTCCTCCATGGCTCTCAGCTTAACTTTATACAGACCTCCAGGGGATCTTGTTAAAATGCAGATTCTGACTCATCAGGGCTGAGGGAGCCCTGAGAGTCTGCATTTTTTTTTTAATTAATTTTTACTGGAGTAGGTGCTAGTGGTAAAGAACCCACCGGCCAATGAAGGAGCCTTAACAGAACTCCTGGATTTGATCAAACCCAGGGTTTGACCCCTGGGTCTGGAAGAGCCCCTGGAAAAGGAGTTGGCAACACACCCCTGTATTTTTGCCTGGAGAATCCCATAGACAGAGGAGCCTGGCAAGCTACAGTCCACGGGGTTGCAAAGAATCTGACACGACTGAGGAAACTTAGCATAGCACATAGTTGCTTTACAATGTTGTATTAGTTTCTACTCGACAGCAAAATGAATCAGCTTTAAGTATACATATATCCCTCTTGTTTTTGGATTTCCTTTCTATATAGGTCACCAAAGAGCATTGAGTAGAGTTCCCTGTGCTATACAATAGGTGCTTATTAGTTATCTGTTTCATACATAGTAGTGTATATATGTCAATCCCAATCTCCCAATTCTCCACACGCTCCCCCCCACCTTAGTATCCAGAAGTTTGTTCTCTACATCTGTGTCTCTATTTCTGCTTTTCAGATGAGTTCATCTATACCATTTTTATAGATTCCACATATAAGAGATATTATATATTTGTTTCTTTCTTTCTGATTTTCTTCCCTCTCTGTAACAGTCTCTAGGTCTATCCATGTCTCTGCAAATGGCATTGTTTCATTCCTTTTTATGGCTGAGTAATAGTCCACTGTATATAGCCACCACGTCTTCTTTATCCATTCCTCTGTTGATGGACGTTTAGGATGCTTCTGTGTATGGCTGCTGTTAACAGTGCTATAGTGAACATTGGGTGCATGCATTTTTGAACCATATTTTTTTCCAGATACATGTTCAGGTGTGGGATTGCTGGATCATATGGTGGTTCTATTTTTAGTATTTTGAGGAACCTCATACTGTTCTCCCTTCCTCATACTGTTCACTAATTTACATTCCCACCAACAGTGCAGGAGGGCTTCCTTTTCTCCTCACCCTCTCCAGGATTTATTGTTTGTAGATTTTTTGATTGAGGGTCTACATTTCTTAAAAGCAGCTGGGTGATGCTGAGGCTCCTGTTCCAAGGACCACACTATGGTAGCAAGACTGCAGGGTGCCCTGTGTATCACAAATACTGAAACACAAGGCCCCTTTTCCTCCCTCTTGGCTTGTGAAAAGATTTTTGCAAGTTTGGTTGACAACTGAGCAAATGGGAGTTATGAGAGAATAACGTGCCAGTTGGGCTTTCTGGTGGCTCAGTGGTAAAGAACCTGCCTACCAGTGCAGGAGACATGGGTTCAATCCCTTGTTTGGGAAGATCCCCTGGAGAAGGAAATGGCAACCCATTCCAGTATTCTTGCCTGGAAAATCCCATGGAAAGAAGGAGCCTGGCAGGCTACAGTCCATGGGGTTGCAAAACAGTTGAACATAACTTAGCGACTAAACAGCAATATGTTTTAAAAAGTTCCAGAGAAGATAAAAACAAAGAAAATTTAATCCATATAGCAGGAGATAAATTATCAAGAGGCATAAGAAAGAGAAAGCATACAGTAAGATGACTGATTATACCAAATATGTGGATCAGAACAATTCATGAAAATATTTTAAACTCCTCTATGAAAAAAATTAATGTTTTCAAATTAAGCTAATCAACAAAATTCTGTTAACAGTAGTTACCTCAGAGGAGAGAAACAAGATATGGAAGACAAGAGGGAAAGGAAAATTGCTTTTCACCTTTATGAAAATGTATGATTGCATCTTTTTAAAACAATTATTTATTTGGCTGCCCTGGGACTTAGTTGTGGTGTGCAGGATATAGTTCCCTGACCAGGGATCGAACCCAGACCCCCTGCCTAGGAAGTGTGGAGTCTTAGCCAGTGGACCACCACGGAAGGGTCTTATTGGGTATTTTGAATTTTATTATTATGTTTTGATTATTCAAAATAATAAGTGCATAATAAAATTAAAGCATATAGATAATGTTGTGTTCATTTTATACTGATATAGGACATATTTACATTGATTATATAACAATGATAAAGCTTTAGGCACAAAATCATATTGTACTGAAATATATAAAGTCAAAACAGATACCCTGGGAAACCAAACATACATATATATATAGCTATAAGGACTATATAATAGTAGCAAGAAACTGTGGCATAACTCAGCAGTCTGTAGTAGATGAAGTAAGAAAAATTACCCAAGGGTACAAAGGTATTGAGAATCTAAATGATAATAAATGATTGATTCATTAGCCACTCATTCAGCAAATATTTATTAAATGTGTATGATGTGCACCATGCCCTTTGCTGGATACGAGGAATGCAGCAATAAAGGCTCCATCCTGGAGCTTGCCTTCGAATGATATTTATTGAACTTTGTATCTCATAAATGGAGAACACACCTTTTTTTGACGTTAATGAAACATTTATAAATATTGATAAAATATTAAGCTCTGAAGGAAATACCAGGTAACTTCAAAGCTGAAACTGTACTGGCCACCTTTTCTGACCACAATACAGCAAACCAGAAATTTACAAGAGAGTTGGACTGTGAAGAAGGCTGAGCGCCGAAGAATTGATGCTTTTGAACTGTGGTGTTGGAGAAGACTCTTGAGAGTCCCTTGGACTGCAAGGAGATCCAACCAGTCCATTCTGAAGGAGATCAACCCTGGGATTTCTTTGGAAGAATGATGCTGAAGCTGAAACTCCGGTACTTTGGCCACATCATGAGAAGAGTTGACTCCTTGGAAAAGACTCTGATAGCTGGGAGGGATTGGGGGCAGGAGGAGAAGGGGACGACAGAGGATGAGATGGCTGGATGGCATCACCGACTCGATGGACGTGAGTCTGAGTGAACTCTGGGAGTTGGTGATGGACAGGGAGGCCTGGCATGCTGCGATTCATGGGGTCGCAAAGAGTCGGACATGACTGAGTGACTGAACTGAACTGAACTAAGTCCCAACCTTCTAATGGTCCAATGGTTATGGCTCCACAGTTCCACTGGACAGGGCACAGGTTCAATCCCTGGCCAGGGAACTAAGATCTCATGCTGCATGGTGTGGCCAAATAATAATAATAAAAACCCAAAGCAGCAAATCCAAATTGCAAACACTGAAGGTTGTAAATAGGTAATGAGAATGTGTCATGGCAGAACTGGAAGAACTGACGGAAATGACTCCAGATTTCTGAGTACTTATGATTGGCACTTACAATTAATGCCAGAGACTTTTAATATGTTATTTTATATATAATCCTCACAACAGATATGGTATAATGCCCCTGTTGTGATGTAGTCACCATAAAAATTTGCCAAAGTGGTGTATGTGGCTCAGAGAGATTAAGTAAATTGCCTAAAACCAAAGCTGACACTGGTCAAGCTGGGACTTGTACTCAGGCCTGCCAGACTCTTCTGTTTGTAATTGTTATGCTACCATCAGTATGATTGATGGAATATGCAGAAGGGAGGAGCCGGTGATTTAAGCTAGCTTTAACCAAAACTTGTTTTCTCAGGCTTTTTGTTTCCCTGCCTATCCTTCCCCTCTTTCTTCCCTCTCTTCTTTCCCTCCCCACCCCCCAACCTTTTCTTTCTTTCATAGAACAAAGGTTTATGGAGCACTTACTGTGTACCAAGCATTGTTCAATATGCTGGGGATTGAGTGACAAGAGGCAGACAATAAACAAGTCAACAATACTTATATAGCTTTAGAGAGCAATACTTATTATGAAGAAAAAGAAAACATGACAAGGAGGTGGATTGACAGGTGTTTAGAGCTATTTTTGTTAGGGAGGTCGGGGGAGGTCTCTCGGAGGCAGTGACCTTCAAAAAGGAAGTGGGCTTTGGGAGGAAGACTGTTCCAGTGAAGGCAACAGCAAGTGCAACGTCCCTGGGGAGACAGGCTTAGCCTGCTATGGGTGCAGCGAAGAATGGCAGAGTGGATAGAGCTCGGTGAGTGAGGAAAGAGCTGAAGAGGTGGCTTTGAAGGCCATCATTGGAGTCGTGGGGCAGCCGTGGAGCAGCCTGGAGCAGGGATTGATGTGTTACCCTTTGTTATGAGGAGAATGGATTGAAGGAGAGTAAGACTGAAGAGGGGAGACAGGTGAGGAGGTTATTGCAGTGGTGCAGGTGAAGGATAGTGGTGGCCTGAACTGTGTGGTAAAGGCAGAGGAGGGTGATGAGTGATCAGATTTGGGGTAGAGTTTTGTTTTTGTGTTTTATTTGGCTACACCAGGGCTTAGTTGTGACATGTAGTATTTTTAGTTGTGGTGTGGGGGATCTATTCCCTGACCAGGGATCGAACTTGGGGCATTGGGAGCCCAGAGTCTTAACCACTGGACCACCAGGAAAGTCCCCTGGGGCAAATTTTGAATGTAGAGCCGTTGGAATCTACTGAGGGCTGTGGGCATTGATGAACCCTAAGACTTAGTGATGGGGTGGGAGGGGCCATTCATAAACAGGAAGAAGCACAGGAAAGATAGGTGAAGGGATGGGAGAAGGGGTGTAATCAGAGAAAGGAAAAGATAGGAAAACAGGCTGGAGGAGGAGCCAGCAAAAGGATCCTCCAGTAAGGAGGGAGGAAAACCAGGAGAGTGTGCTATCCCAGAGGCTGACACAGGGGTTCAAAGAGCGAGCGCATTTAACAACTCTGTTAAATGCTGCTAAGAGGCTGAGTAATGACCATTGGGCTTGGCCTTATCTCAGCAGCAGTACTTTCATCGAAATGGTTTGGGATGTGAATGGAGAAGAAAGGATGACCAGACATTTAACACGAATGAATTTAACACGGAGGACCAAAATAGAAAAAAGGAAATTGTAAGAAATTGCTATCATAAGAAGCACTGGTGGGACAATGAGGAAGTTCTTTTCTGATTGTTTCTCTTTCCTCTGGAAAACAAGTTTTCATATCACTAATGGAGGTTGGAGGGTGCAGTGTCGTCACTCGAGGCAAGAAGGGGAATTTCAGAGAGCAGAAGAAAGTACAGTATTGAGCAGGGAAGCCATAGGATTGCCAGGCGTGCTAAGAACCTGCTTGTGATTCATCATTACAGATTCAAAGTGAGATTTGTCAACACAGTCATTTATCCTCAGCCTTACTCAGTAGCTCAGGGAAAGTCTCACTGTTGGTAGAGTTTGGTTTGATCCTTCTTGCAGTTTTGTATAGAAGATGGTGGGAGAAGGACAAGAGAATTAAGGGTGTGTACACAAAGAGGACTTCCTTGGTGGTCCAGTGGTTGACTCCAAGCTCCCAATGCAGGCGGCCTGGGTTCAATCCCTGGTCAGAGAACTAGAAAGACCTTGATGCTGGGGAAAATCAAATGCAAAAGGAGAAGAGGGCAGCAGAGGATGAGATGGTTAGATAGCATCGCCAACTCAATGGACATGAATTTGAGTAAACTCCAGGAGATACTGAAGGACAGAGGAGCCTGGCATGCTGCAGTCCACGGAGTTGAGAAGAGTGAGACACGGCTTAGCAACTGAACAACAACAAATGCTGCAACTAAGACCTGGTGGAGCCAAATAAATAAATAAGATAAAAAAAGAATTTAAAGAAGAGTGTACACGAAGGAATCATTATAGTTATAGACAGTTGAACTTAAGCTGGGTTAAGTGGGATGTGAAGATGTGAAGAGGGTGATGGACAGTGAAAATGTGGACTGGACAATGGACTAGAGAAACCAAAGGTTGAAGGATTGTTGAACTGAGGATACCAGAGAGTGGACTGGAAGGATGGATTGAGTGGAGTGCTGGGAATCCGAAGGTTTGAAGAGGTGCAGTTACCTCAGCTTGTGGCTGAGGTCGGGGGGCAGAGAAGAGGACAAGGAACTGAGATGTTGGGCTGCTGGATGTATTATCTCAGAGGATGTCTCAGTTACATAAACAAAGGCATGATTTATGATAGAGAAGTAAATATAAGCCAAATGAATAAGCCTTAGATGAAACTGATAGATGTTGCAAAATGATTGCCACAAGGCAGGGCGATGGCTGGTCTAGGCTGCTGGCAGGTACTACTGAAAGGCTGGGGTTTTGAAGGGAGGAGAAATTTTTTCAAAGCAAAAACAGATAAGGAAGACAACGGCCTCACCCCAGAATGTGTGGAATGTGGGAGGAAAAATACCTCTTCAAAGGGGGCTTTGGAGGATAACCAAACATCTGAGAGCAAGAAGGCAAAGGGATTAGGGTTCCATCCAGCTTTGAGATTTTTACCTTTTGAATTATAAGCATTTTACCATATGAATATGAGCATTTTAAACTTAAATTTGATATCAACCTTTATTGCATGATATACAATAAATCATTGTGTTTGTATTGGTATTGCCGCTTCTATTAAGCAACAGTTCTCTTTGTGGAAAACAATAAGAGTAACAACTATATTATTTCCAGTGGAAAACTTGGCATTAATCTCCAGTAACCTCTATACCAATACTCATTAAAGATCTGTACATTAGATTAAAAAAAAAAAAAAAGAATGCAAAGAGAGAAACAAGAGAAGAGGTGGACTCTTTGGAGGTTCTTATTGACCTTAAATCCCAGAGGGTCCAGTGAGAGAATCTGGGGCAGGAAAGGGATGAGGTAAGAGACTGAACCCAAGAGGGGATGAACAGAGTTGTGTGGGGATAAGTCAATGAGTGTCTTGGCAAGTGTGGACTTCTGGCATGTTGCCAGGGAAAGTGTGTGCCGTGGATTCCTGGGCTTTAGACGCTGTGCTGTCCTCTTTGTGGCTTTACAGCAGCTCTTTGGCTTCTGCTGTGGTTCCTGTCTTCTGTGCCTCAGATCTGAGTCCACGAAGCTAGCTTGGGACTAGCACCCTACACAGACGATGTTGTCTTCTTCATCCTGTGCATCTACCCTAGGCCCTGCAAACTGACTTCCTCCTTCATTGGCCAGAAACCCTATGTGAAGTGTCTCAAGCATATCAACTTCCCCACCTTCCAGGGAGGCTGAGACAGTCTTGTGGTCAGTTTGATTCCCCGCTGGGACACTTCCTACATCCTCCTTCATTTATAATAGAGAAAAAAATTAAGAACTGCCTAAATGTCCTACTAGACTGTGTCACCTTCATAAAGTAAATTAATGTACATCTGTTGCAGAAGGGGACCCCTTCCAGGGCCCAAAACTGGGCTCTTGTCTAACACTCGGAAATGACTTGTCCGAGGAGACACATGTGTTGACAAAGCAAGAGATTTTATTGGGAAAGGGCACCTGGGTGGAGAGCAGTAGGGTAAAGGAATACAGGAGAACTGCTCTGCCGCGTGGCTTGCAGTCTCAGTTTTATGGTGATGGGATTAGTTTCCAGGTGGTCTTTGGCCAATCATTCTAATTCAGCGTCTTTCCTGGTGGCGCACGCATCGCTCAGCCAAGATGGATGCTAGCGAGAGGGATTCTGGGAAGTGGATGGACACCTGGTGTCTCCTTTCCACCTTACCCGAACTCTTCCGGTTGGTGGTGGCTTATTAGTTCCATATTCCTTATCAGGATCTCCTGTCATAAAACAACTCATGCAAATGGTTACTATGGTGCCTGGGCAGGGTGGGCAGTTTCAATCAATGTGCTTCCCCTAACACATCCATCTATGAAAATAAACTGTCTAATGACATGTCATGTACAGAAGTGAGATTTGGACTATGAAGAAGGCTGAGTGTCAAAGAATTGATGCTTTCAAATTGTGGTGCTGGAGAAGACTCTTGAGAGTCCCTTGGATTGCAAGGAAATCCAACCAGTCAATCCTAAAGGAAATCAACCCTAAATATTCATTGGAAGGACTGATGCTAAAGCTGGAGTTCCAATGCTTTGGCCACTTGATGCAAAGAGCATTCATTCGAAAAGACCCTGATCCTAGGAAAGATTGAGGGCAGGAGGAGAAGAGGGCGACAGAGGATGAGATGAGATGGTTGGATGGCATCACCAACTCAATGGACATGAGTTTGAGCAGACTCTGGGAGAAGGACAAGGAAGCCTGGCATGCCGCAGTCCGTGGGGTCAGAGTTGGACATGACCTAGAGGTTGAACAACAACAAGGACGTGAGAAGTAATTCATAATGTATTGGTTTCTTAAAAAAGCAAGCTAGTTAACATGACGTACAATATGATTGAAGTTTGTGAAAATGTGTGTGTTCTGGCCCAGTGGCTAAGACTCTGTGCTCCCAAGGCAGGGGGCCTAGGTTCAATCCCTGGTCAGGGAGCTAGATCCTGTATACCACAACTAAAAGATCGTACATGCGGCAGTGAAGACCCAGCACAGCCAAATAATACACGTTCTGATGAAAGAGATGGTGAACACACCGAAATGGCGACGATGGTCATCTCTGGGTGCTGAGGTTGAGGGTCATTTGAATTTTCTTTTCCGTGTTTTCTATATCTTCTAAGTTGCCCGATTGTTGCTTCCAGTTCACCTCCATCTCACATTCTACCTTCTCAAGGCTGCCACCACTGGTCTGTTGAATACTCTTATGTCTTTGCTGTGAAGTACAGGGGACATTTCTTCACCTTGACATGACCTGGCCTCAGCAGTGTCTGGCCCAACTGAGTACCATTTCTTTGTTTCTGAACCCTCCTGGTTTTCCTTTGCCCTCAGCACTTCTTTCTCTCAGGGCAGGCTCTTCTTCCTCTGACCATCCTTCCCTCCACCAGGATTCTATTATGTATATATATATATATGTGTGTGTGTGTGTGTGTGTGTATAGTATTCTATATTATATATAGAATATATATTGTATTCTATTGATTCTATTATATATATATATACATATATATATATATATAGTACTTGGTCACTTAGTCGTGTCCAACTCTTTGTGACCCCATGGACCATAGCTCACCAGGCTTCTCTGTCCCTGGGGATTTCCCAGGCAAGAATACTAGAGTGGGTTGCCATGCCCTTCTCCAGGGGATCTTCCCAACCCAGGGATCGAACCCAGGTCTCCTGCATTGCAAACAGATTCTTTACCATTTGAGCCACCAGGGAAGCCCAAGAATACTGGAGTGGGTAGCCTATCCTTTTTCCAGGGAAACTTCCAGACCCAGGAATCAAACCAGGGTCTCCTGAATTGCAGGCAGATTCTTTACCAGCTGAGCTACCAGGGAAGCCCAAAAATAAATAAATAAATATAACATATATATATATATATATATACACACACACATATATATATACATATATGTTATATATATATAAAACACTTACCACCCACCTCCTACCACCCACCTATATATATGTGTATTTGTGTGGGTGCTATGTCATGTCCTACTCTTGGTGAGCCCATGGACTGTAGCCCGCCAGGTTCCTCTGTCCATGGGATTCTCTAGGCGAGAATACTGAAGTGGATTTTCATTCCCTTCTTCAGGGGATCTTCCTGACCCAGGGATCGAACCTACATCTCTTGCGTCTCTTGTGTCTTCTGCATTGGCAAGTGGATTCTTTATCACTGTGCAACCTGGGAAAACCCTTATGTATTACTTACTTACTTAATATTAATTTATTTAGCTGCATTGGGTCTTAGTTGTGACATGTGGGAACTTATTGCCTGACCAGGGATCGAACCCTGGCCCTCCTGCCTTGGGAACGTGGAGTCTTAACTCCTGGACCATCTGGAAAGTCCCCAACGTTCTGTTTTTAAGGCCACTTCTTCTCTCTTGGGCCCTCATCCTCCCTCCTCTTTGTGTGAGTTCTCTCTCTCACATGTTAACTGCCTACCAGAATTTCTACCATGAGGTTCCACGAGCATTTCAAACTTAACGTGAATTCATTACCTTTGTTTCCCTCTCCTTCCAACCTCTCTAGCTCCACCCTTCCACCTCCTTCCATCTAGTTGCCCCGACTAGGAACCTACAGCTCTTTCTCTGCCCCCCCACCTTGTTCCAATATGATTGCTCACCACCTGTTATTTCTACCTCCTCATTAGCCCCAGGATTTACCTGTCTGTCTCCAGCATCAAGGCGCTGCCAGCTCTTGCCTATATTATTACCAAAAACTCCTAGCTCATCTGTCTCAAATCTTATTCTTTCATAGTCAATTTTCCCTCCAGTATAGCAGGAATAGCTTTCTAAAATTCCTCTGGAAGAACTTTCCAGTGGTCCAGTGGCTAAGACTCCACACTTCCAAGGCAGGGAGACCAGGTTCTATCCCTGGTCAGGGAACTAGATTCCACATGCTGCAACTGAAAAGATCTGTGCCCCAGCCCAGCCAAGAAAAAAAATACTTTTAGTAAATGCTAAGTGTCTATTACATCTCAGGCACTGTGCAAGGGCATAGTTACAATCAGACTGGCAAGGTTTCCCTTTTCATGGAATTTAGTTTCTGGTGTGTATTGGAGGAGGAGGGGTAATAAACATAAATGAATGACATGATAAAATAACTGTGACACATGCTCAGAGAAAATACAAGAGTAGAGTGATGGGGGTAAGAGGTCCTTGTAAATTTCATGGAAGCAAGGACCAATCTTTTGTGTTTTTTCCCCTTTGCATCTGTAACACAAAATCGTGTGTGCATTCAATCAGTATTTAGTAAGTGAATTATCAAAGTAGGCAGTTTTTAATCTAAACATTTTTATTACAAAAGTACTGTGTGTTCATGCAAGAAAAATGAGCAGGACAGCAAAACAAAACATAATGCTACCGCTTGGAGATAACAATATGCTTTGGTACTTCTATGTAGGACAGCACAGGAACTTAGCGAGAGATTATTTTTCTGGCCAAAGGAGTGACGAAAGTTCTATTTCCCCTCAATCCATCAGGGACCTAGGCTGCCCTTTTATGGCATTAGGAGACACACAAGGTACTAGGGAGGGGGTTCTACCCTCATCTGGGGTCAAGGAAGGCTACCCTTCTAAGGAAGTGACCTTTAAGCCGTAAAGGAATTTGTTGTGCAAGAAAATGGGAAAGTTCCACACTGAGAAATGTCTTCATTTAGAGCTTCTGGCTCCAGGGTAGAGATGGGGGCAGGAAGTGGAGTGAAATTGCCTTTGAAGGTTGGCAGGGACCACATTAAAAGATCATTTTTATCTAGATCTAACTGCCAGTTTTCAGGAACTAAAGAATACAGATGCACAGATTAAATAAAATAAAATAAAACCTCCCAGAAGAAGTAATCAGCTCGATCCAGAATGAGGAACATTCTACGGGACAAATGATTTAGTTACTCATTTAGTTACTCATTGACTCAGCGTGAACGTAAAAAAAGGGAAGGAGGCTTGTTATAGGAAATAAAACAAAACACCCAAACTTAAGAGACATAACAACCAAAAGTCACCTGTAGATATTCTTTATTTCTTTGTTTTAAAATTTTTATTTATTTATTTATGGATGTGGTGGTCTTCATTGCAGAGCTCGGACTTCTCATTGTGGTGGCTTCTCTTGCTGGGCTAGAGGACACTAGAGCATGGGCTTCAGTAGTTGCAGTATATGGGCTAAATAGTTGAGGTTCCCAGGCTCTAGAGCACAGGCTCAATAGTTGTGGTGTGAGGAGCAACAAATCTGTTGCTCCATGGTATGTGGGGTCTTCCTGGACCAGGGATCGAATCCATGCCTCCTGCATTGGCAGGCGGATTCTTTACTGCTAAGCCACCCTTATTTATTTCTTGACTGTAACAAACCAACTGTAAAAGGCATGTTGGAGACAATTGAAGAAATGTGAATATGAACTGGGTACTATGATAAGATACTGAAGAATAATTGTTAATTTTATTGGGTATGATAATGGCATGGTGGTTATACTTTTTTTAAAAGGCCTTATTTGTTGTAGATGCATGTGAGACAACTGATGTCTGTGGGTGTGTTTTACAACACTCTGGGAAAAAGCTGCGTGTGTGTGATATTTTGATATAAACAATATATATTTGGGGGACCTCCTTGGTGGTCCAGTGGTTAAGGATCCACCTTCCAATGCAGGGGACTCAAATTCTATCCCTGGTTGGGGAACTACGATCCCACAAGCCTCTGGGCAACTAAACCCACTTGCGTTAACTACTGAGCCTGAATTTCCCAACAAAGACCCATCACAGCCAAAAAGAAAGAAATACTTTTTGTCCCACATTCCTAGCTCAAAATTGTATGAAACCCTTGAAATTTTCCTGAGTGACTGAGAGGAATGTCTTCTGTTATTCATTACAGGCCCCTTTCAACTATACCTGAGTTTATGTTGATGAGGTGACTCAATGGTTCCCTGGTTATTCCTCAGGAATAACCTCCTGTGTGTCTGGGTGGCGTAGAGCCATCTGCGATTGTTTAACAGGGACTTGTGGGTCCTGTATCGACCCAAACATACTCTTCTGCACTGTTCATTTGCAGCCAATGATGCTGCCCCTAAATTAGTCACTCTCACAATCCATTTTAGTAAAGGTCCTTCAGGAAGCTGATGATACCAGTCTGAAAAATGAAGCAGCTAACTCCTTCACAGCTATACTCCTGGTTTCAGGAGTTTCTTGGTTTTTGCCCTCCTCACCCATCTAACTTCCCAGGTGGCTCAGTGGCAAAGAATCCGCTTGCCAATGCAAGAGATTTGGGGTTTGATCCCTAGGTTGGGAAGATCTCCTGGAGGAGGAAGTGGCAACCCACTCCAGTATTCTTGCCTGGAAAACCCCATGGACAGAGGAACCTGGCAGGCTACAGTCCATGTGGTTGCAAAGAGTCAGCATGCATGAGCATGTACGCTAACTACCTTCTTGGTGACCAGGAGACTTAGAGGTACTTTCTGTTGTCCCAGCCTAATTTTTTACTTAGTGGATAACTTTGAGGCTGGCGGCCAAAATTCAGGCTGACCCAAATCTGAACTTAGTCTAGCATCAAAGTCCAACCCAGAACTCTTGTTTAAGTTTCATTATAGCTATTACAAATAATCACCAAGGGATGAGTACTTCACATTTTTTTTCTTATTGGTTTGTGCTTCTTTATGCTCTTCCCTGGTGGCTCAAACAGTAAAGAATCCACCTGCAATGCAGGAGACCCGGCTTCGATCCCTGGGTCGGGAAGATCCCCTGGAGAAGGAAATGGCAACCCACTATAATGTTCTTGCCTGGAGAATTCCATGGACAGAAGAGCCTGGCAACCCCAGTTCATGGGGTTGCAAAGAGCTGGACAGACTATGTGACTAACACACACACATGCCTCTAGTGAAACAACTTCCTAGGGTTGACTCCAACTCTAAATTCTATTTCCATTCGTAACTTTTGTTCACAGAACTCAGAATTAGTAATAATACTAATTATTACTGATTTACTGTAAAGGATACAACTCACATAGTTGGTTGCTCTGGTATCTAACCTCCATCCTGAAGCTAAATACTCATCCAGAGTCACCTTATTAGAATAAACTCAGGTATGGTTGTAAAGGGCTTATTACGAATAACAAAAGAGGCTCCTCTCAGCTCTATCACTCAGGTCATAGAAGCTCTCCCGCCAAGGAGGATGCAGACCAAATATATATTTCTTATATTATCACGTGATCACAAGGAATAATAATAAAACTGAAAAATGCTGGTGATTGTCCAAGCTGGGTGATGGGTACATAGAGATTCATTCTGCCGAGTCTTCCAGGGTTTTTGTGGATTTGGAAACTTAGATAATAAAATATTTAGAAAAAAAGAGGATAATGGAAAGAGAAGTACTTTATAAGCCATACTAAAGAGTCTGATCTTCTAAACATTTTATTTTGAAATAATTTTAGATTTATAGGTAGATTGCAAAGACACTCAGTAGTTCACTCGCTCAGTCGTATCCAACTCTTTGCGACCCCATGGACTGCAGCATGCCAGGCTTCCCCGTCCATCACCAGCTCCCTACTTTGAGCCTACTCAAACTCATGTCCATTGTGTTAGTGATGCCATCCAATCATCTCATCCTCTGTCATCCCCTTCTCCTCTCACCTTCAATCTTTCCCAGTGTCGGGGTCTTTTCCAATGAGTAGGTTTTTTGCATCAGGTGGTTAAACTATTGGAGTTTCAGCTTCAGCATCAGTCCTTCCAATGAATATTTAAGACTGATTTCCTTTAGGATTGACTGGTTGGATCTCCTTGCCGTCTAAGCGACTCTCAACAGTCTTCTCCAACACCACAGTTCAAAAGCATCAATTCGTCAGTGCTCAGCTTTCTTTATAGTCCAACTATCATATCCATACATGGACATGGGAAAAACCATAGCTTTGACTAGATGGACCTTTGTTGGTAAAGTATTGTCTCTGCTTTTTATATTCTGTCTAGGTTGGTCATAGCTTTTCTTCCAAGAAACAAGCGTCTTTTAATTTCATGGCTGCAGTCACCATCTGCAGTGATTTTGGCAAAGACACTAGAGTGTTCCCAAATACTGCTCATCCATCTTCCTTTAATGTTACTTCTTCTATGACCATGATATGTTTATCATAACTAAGAAGTTAACATTGATACAATTCCACTAGCTAAATAGCAGACTATTCAAATTTCTTGTTTTCCCATTCTTCTTTTTTTCCATTCAAGATCCAATCCAGGATACTGTATCCTATTTAATTGTCATGTCTCCTTAGTCTCTTCCAATCTGTCGGTCTTTCTTGGTCTTTCTTTGCTTTTTATGACTTATACTTTTGAAAGTAGTGGTCACGTGTTTTGTAGACTGTCCCAGGAATTGTTTTTTTCCTGATGTGTTCTTGTGATTACTAAAGTTATGGATTTGGGGGAAAATACTACAGAGGGGATGGGAGTGTGGCCTTGTCATTGCATCAAGTCAGGGAGCATGATGTCAGCATGACTTCTTATTTCTCATAAATATTAGTTGATTCAGGTGGTGTCTGCTAGGTTTCTCCACCATTTTTTCCTTTTTTATACTTTGTGACAAGCATCTTTAGGCCCAGCTTATGCTTATGGGGATTTTAAAATCAGAAGAAAGTCACTGAAGGGATTTAAGCAGAGAATAATGTTTTGAATGTCTGTTTTGGAAGGAATAGGAGATACGGGGGGCATTTGCAGTGGGACTGGACATAAACTGCTGGAGGCTGAGTGACCAGCAGTCTCATTCAGCAGCAGTTGGTTTTTACGGGACATGAAAGATGAGAGAAGGTGGAGTCAAGGATGGCCATGAGGTTTCTAAGCGGGACAGGTGTGTGGCCTGGGGCTTTCACTGACTCTAAACCAAGGCTGTGCGGCCCCTAGGAGGCAGTATGCCTCCCCTGCCCCCGCACCCCCTCCCTCCCCCCACTTCCACAGAGAAGTCACTTTCTGTTTCTTGGTCTTATCTTGACTTGGATCCGGTCCCTGAATGTTCCTGGGGCCGGAAAGTGTCTTATCAACACTTCTTCTTATTAGAAGTTTGGGGCCAGGAAGATCCCCTGCAGGAGGAAATGACAACCCACTCCAGTATCTTTGCCTGGAGAATCCCATGGACAGAGGAGCCTAGCGGGCTACAATCCATGGGGTAGCCAAGAGTCGGACACGACTGAAGCGATTTAGCACGCGGGATTACCCAGGAAGGTTAGAATCCCAAGCAAAGAGAGAGGAGATAGCGGTCGAGGAACTGAAGAAAGCTGGAGGAAAATGTCCTTAAATCCTTTTTCTCCTCTCTCCATTTAAGGACCCAACGATGAGCATTTGACTCAGTGGTTTCAAACAAGTTATTTTATTTAGCTTTTCGTGTTCCGCCAACCGGCCCCGCCCTCGGCCTCCCCTGTTTCGCGTTCCTTTCTGAGGCGTGTAGGGGGAGAGGGTAGACTGCTATCTCTCGGCCCTCACCTGCGCCGGCGGGACCCCCGCCCAGGTTTCTTTTCTCCTCGGCGCCTACGGGCGGGGGCGGGAGGGGCTGTAGGAGTTGGGGCCGGAGTTACCGGCCCGGGCGCCGGGCGGGCCCCACTTCCGTGCGAGGGCTTGTAGACCAAGTGGAAGATGAAAGCGTTGCAGTACCTGAGGGGGCGTGGCTCCATCAGGGGCGGGGCCAAGAGGCTGGGCTATCCCAAGGGGCGGGGCTTATAAATTCTACGTTCCCGGGGGGTGGGGCTAGGCTTAGGGCTCCGTGGGTGAGCCAGGGTGTGATCAGGGCTATGTTTTGGTGGGTAGAGGACCAGGGGTTGGAGAGATTTTCGTGAGCTGGTTCTATAGAGGGGTGTGTGGGCGTTGTCGAGACCCTCCAGTGGGCGTCGGGCGTGAGGAGTGCGGGCGGAGGAAGCAGAGGGTAGGGCTGGGCCAGGAGGGTCCCAGGACCATAGAGACGAGGGTTGAGGTGGGCTTTTCAGGATGAGCAGCCAGAGAGTACGAAGGCCTTACCAGGGCATGCAATTGTCTGCCGCTCTGAGGCGAAAGGGGGAGCGGAAAGGGTTGGGCTGTGGAGGGCTGGTCCCCCCTCCTGTGGCCACCGCCATGGTCTGGTCGTCCATCATACAGCCATACTCGCTGCTCTCGGTGAAGAAGGCCGGCACTCGGAGGGACTGGGGTGGGAGCGGGGCCTCAGACACTCACAGAAAAGCTCCCACCCCCATATACCTCCTGGGGACCCAGACGACTGGGATGGGGAGAGGCACGAGGCAGACACAGGGGCCAGGAGGACCCGTGGGTGCACCCTCCGTCTGTGGAGTAGATGATGGGGAAGAAGACACTTTTAGAAAATGGGGAACCGGGAGGCAGGTGAGAGAAGGTCTCGTTTGCCCCATCCCCCACCTGTAACCGGGGCAGCGAGCTCAGCCAAGTGTCCTTTAGTCCAAAGCCAGAGTTAAATCCTGCGGAGGGAAGGAGAGCAGGGAGAAGCTAGCTTCCATGGCCTGCTCCCACCTTCTCCACCCTCCCACCCCCGGCTCTTACCGATGACCAAGTCAGGCTTGGGCCCCTGGAGCAGGTGGTAGGGCCTTGCAGACACCTTGATCTGCAGGTCTCTGCGGCCCCCCTTCTCCTTAGTCCCAGAGCTGAGCCGTGCTGATACGCCAGAACCAGGGCGGACAGATAATTCAGGGCCATCCTGGAGAGTCAGAAGTGGGAGAGAGGCCAGTGGAAGTGATGGTGCTGGAAGATGTGTCAGGTAAGACAGGGGAGAGAAGGCAGGGATCAGAAGGGCACTGCCCAACCAGGATGATAACAGAGAGACCAGGTCTGGAGATTAGGGTGGGGGACAGGGGGAGGGGGTACTCAACCCTCACCCTCTGCAGGGTAAAGTGCTGCTGGTCACTTTCGGGGGGCAGGCCGTCACCCACAAACTGCAGCTCCAGGGCCACGTGGGGGAGCAAGACCAAGAGTTCCTGAAGGGCAGAGAGGACGAATCTGGATCCCACCCTGTGTTCACCTCCATACCCAGATGCCCACCCTTCAGGCCTGGAGGGACTTACCCAAAACACCATGACAAGGTCAAACTCCTTCCCGGCCTCCACCACGTGGATTTTCAGTGACTGTTTGTTCTGGATATTGAGCTCAGGGACTGGGTGATAAGCTAGCCACTTAAGAATATGGTCTCCTCCTCCCCTCCCTCCTGTCCCCTACCAGCCCCCTGGCCCCTCTGCTCCACGCAGTCCTCCCCCCTGCCTCAGCTCTCCTTACAGGACTGGGGCACCAGGTGGGTGATGACGTAGTACACAGTCAGTGGGTAGGTGAGGAGCACGGCCATGGGGGAGTCCAAGCTGAGGCCCCGCCAAATGTAGTAATCCTGCCACGAGCCTGGGGAAAGTGGGCTACTGGGGACCTGACCTCAGGCCCCCTCCAGTCTAACAGCCTCCTTTCTCAGCCACCCAAGACCTCTGGCCCTGCAGATCATATCCCCACCCCTAGCTCCCTCAGGGCCCCTCTGGCTCACCAAAGAGGCCCCTGGGTGAATCTGGGGGCACTGGAGGCATCAGAGCGGACCCATCCCCCTGGAGAGGCTGGTAAGGATCTCCTGTGAGGATGAAAAATGATGAGCCTGGTGTCAGGGAGATCCCTACCTGGCTGCTTCCTTCTTCCAAAGGAGCTGTGTTCCCTGAGAGGACCTGGAGCTGCAGCAGGGGGCTGGGAAACTGCCTAGGGATGGGGCTTCTGGAGAGGGTGGGCAGGGGTGACTTTTCTGAGGGCTGGGGAGGGGCAGGCAGTGCCCTGGTTCTGGGGGTGGGAGTGTGCTGTGTATGTGGAGGGGTTTTCTAGGATCTGGACAACTTTTTGATCTCCCCTCCTGCTCTCTAGTCTGAGCGACTCATGCCTGGAGAGAGGCCCCACGCACCATGGAGAAGAAGGCTGAGGGAGGGTGTGCTGCCCCTTGGGTGCCTGGGGGCGCCAGGGCCTGGAATCAGCATGCTGAGCTGGGTCCAGTAGCCACGAGTGAGGCCGCGGGAGGCCAGGAAGGCCTCCTTGTTAAAGGTTTCACTGGTCACCTCTGGAGAAGGATGAGGGGAGGGGTTGAGGGCCCAGTGGTCAGGATTCCAGACTTGGGCTCACCTCAGCCTCTCCCCAGGACCCTGGGTCTGAGTCTGCTTCTAGTCAGGCAGAGAACTAACATTCCTGAGCGGCTACAGCATAGTCCACAGAAGCCATATAACAATTCCATGGGTTTTAACATTTGCTAATCTGCCTGTTTTACCGGTGAGGAAAAACTCTAAAAAGTAAAGTGATTTGTTTCACGTTGCCAGCTTGTGAAACTGGGAAGCAAGTATTTGTATCTCTACTCCTGAATCCCCTAAGTTCTCTCAGGGACCTGGGAACTCAGTCCTCAGCTCCAGAGAGGCTATCTTCAGCCTCAGGGGTCTAGCTCCCAGCCCCAAACACCCAGTGCTCAGCTGTTACTCCAGGGATCAAGACTCTGAAATAACAGGCACTTAACCTTCAAGCCCAGGACCCTGTTCCAAAGACCTAGTTCGCTTCCCCCATCCATCCTGACCTTATGGTACCTGCGGTGTAGGTAAAAGGCAGGGTTGCCAGTTCTCCAGCCCGCTCCATGAAGGCTGCAAGCCTTGGGCACCAAAATCGGTGGCTTACATCATCTGGGCATCGCTTCCAGTCCGCACGGAGACAAGCCTCTCCACAGTACAAGACAGCACTGCACTGGGGGCTGGGGTTATAGGAGGTGGTGGGGTATCCAATGTTAGTGTATGTAGGTCCCCTGTCTGCTGTCCATCTGTCCTGCAACTGCCCATGTGTCACTCAGTCTGTGTGTACTCTCTTTGCCTATAACGGCATGGTGTTTTTCCATCTTCTTGTTTCTCTGGTCCTCATTCTGTCTGTCTGCAGTGTCCCCCACTAGCCTGCTTCCTCTCTGTTTGCCTGACTTTCCTCCTCCTCACTCTGTCTTTGCAGGTTGCTCACCAGGGTGTCAGTTTCACTTCAAAGCTGTGCCTGTGACAAACATGGCAGGTTCGAGCCCGAAGGGAGGCAAAGGTGAAGCCTGGCCGGGGACCCCATGTCCGCATCGGGGTCTTGGACAACTTCACTCCCAGCCTTGGGACCAGATTCTCCAGCTCCCTGAATGGGGGTGGAGACAGCATCAGGTTGGGGGTAGGGCTCAGAAGCCCAGGCCCCCAGGTTTCCCCCTCTCTACCAGCCTTCTGTACCAATGCAGCTGGGCATCTCCCACAGTAAGCTGTCGGGGCTTTCGGGGGTCTCCGGAGCCCATGGGGCAGACCATGCTGTGGCAGAGGAGAGCATAGGCTCGAGGAGCCAGGTTCTCAGCCCCTGAGCCCCTGCTGGTGCTCCCCTGTGCTCCTTCCATCAGCAGGTCAATGCCCAGGATGATGCCATGTTCATCCGTCACCAGTAGGAGGCAGGAAAGGTGCAAGGGGGCAGCATCTGCAGAAGACAGGAAAAGTCGGGGGTGGAGGGGGAAGATTTGTTAGGGGCAGGGTACCAAATCAGATACTCCTGGGGCCAGGATAGGGGACTAGGTAGAGAGGGCAGGCCTCTTTGGAAGGGGACAGCGGCTCCACAGAACGAGCATTTGCTGCCAGGCAGAAATGTGGAGGTGTGCTGTGGGAACTTCACATTTTTCTTGAGGTGTTAACTCTCGACTTCTGGAATTGTTTTTTCTTTTACTGTTTAAATGTTGGTGAAACTTAAAAAAAAATGTGGATCAATGAAAACACCTTTTCAGGCCAGCTTGGCCTGAGGCCCACCCATGTGTGACTCCTAACTGCGCTCTGAGGGGGCCGGCGGTGTCCTGGGTTCTTACCACCTCTCTGCCCCGTCCTCCTCTCAGGCCCCGGCCCGTCTTCTGCCCTGTCTTCTTTGCCATCCTCGCCACCTCCAGCCTCCTGCTCGGCCTCCTCTGGCTCCCCTGGAGGGGTGGCTTCCCGGGGGGGCTCCCTGCTGCCGGGGGCCGGCTCCCCATCCTCCTCTGTTTCTACCTTTTTGGTGCCGGCACCCTCCTCCTTTCCATTCTCTTCTTCTTCCTCCTCCTCCTCCTCGCCTTGCTCCCCTTCCTCCAGGCTGACAAAGCTGACGTAGGGACTTAGGTCTCGCAGGTGGAGTGGGGGCTCATCTCCCAGCAGCCGGGCAGCCCCCAGGCCTGGTCCAGGGCCTGGCTCTGCCCCTTGCCCCAGGCTGATGCCCACACTGCGGTTGGGCAAGACGTGGAGCACCCAAAGGGCCGGGTCCTGGGGCAACCTTCTGATCTGAGCCTCCAGCTGCCGCCAGCGACCCTCAAGGCTGGTCCCTACAGCCCCGCGCTCTGCCACGAACTTGTGGAACCAGCCAAAGAGGAGGGCAGCAAAATCAAGGAATTCATCCCGGTATCCAGACACAAACTCCATGTCTTCAGGGGCACAGGGCCTGAGCCAGACTGAGAAGAGGAAGGGATGTATGGTGAGGGAGAGGCACTGAGGACAATGTGGGTTGGAGGGGTCCCTTAGGGTGGAATCTATGGATGGATGTTGGGAGCCAGAAAGGAGGTTTTAGGGCTGAGGATGCCAGTTCAGGATGAGAATGGGGGCCAGACTTGAAAGTGGGTGATTAGGGTTAAAAGTGAGTAGTCAGGAGGGAGATAGTATTTGGGGCTCCAAATCTGAGGCTCAAACCCTCAAAGGTAGGGGTTGAATTAAATCGAGGATCGAAGTGGGAGAGGGTTAATCCTATGGGGAAGAGTTCTGGACTCGTCTGTGGGGTGTGGGAAGAAGGCATCAGAGGCAGGGCATCCCTTCGCCTTGGACCGGGTTAGGGTTGGCGGTGAACCCCAGTACACCTAGCCCCCGCCCCGGCCGCTCCACTACTCCGGTACCTGCAGCCGCCACCACTTTTCGAAGGTAAATACCTCCGGGTGCGGTGTGACGTCAGGCTGCCCGAGCCCCTGGCCGGCTGCTCGGGTGGCCACGCCCCAAAGTCTTGTGCCTCGCGGAGGCGCCCGGGTCAGTGTCTGCGCGGGCGGAGCGCGAAGACTGGTGCTGACAGTCACTTCGCCCACGTGACTGGAGCCGGGTCAAAACGTGAAAGCCTCTCTAAGGAGCAGGTCACAGAGACTGAGCTGCGGAGGGCAGGCGGGCGGTGCTGGCATCTCTGGGCCAGAGGAATCGGCCCAGGGGGCAGGGCTGCCATCCAGCCGCGCCTAGCCGTGCACCCTGGGCTTCCTTTCGCTTTCTCTCGCCTTCTTCCATCATTCCTGGCTATCCCTCGACGAGGCTCTGGGCTGGGTGCGGGGGTGCTGGCGGAGGAACTCCGCCTCCCGGAGTTTCCCCGCCGCCCGCAAGCCTGCGATCACGCGGTTGCGACGGTACTGACCCCACTGTCGATTTGAGAAGGTGAGGACGCCGGGAGGGACGCGCCGCCCCCTCGCGACCTGCCTCGGCCGGCAGGGCCCCTGCGCCGACGACCGCCGTGTCCCTCGGAATCACGAGCGAAGCGGGAGAAGGAAGCGAAAGCCACTGAGAAACCGGCTGGTCGTCAGGCTCCGGGGAACGTCGGGGAGTCAGACAGAACGCGGCGGGCCGAGACGATGCTGGGCCGGGCATCCCGGTTACTCTTGGTCCTACTGTTTGTAGCTTGTCTCACTCCTTCAGGTTTGTCAGAGGCCCGGAGCCCCGAATCCGGGGAAGGAAATGGGCGGGAGGCACTAGCGCCGCGGGGTGGAGTTGAGTAAGTGGGGAGCCAGGGTCCCCAAGGCAGCCGGGGCACGGGGAGGGCCAGCTGCTTGGGCTTGGGGATGGGCTGGGGGACACCTGGGTCCAGGTGTGATTATGGACATATCTGGGGAGAGTGAAGCGTGGGTCGAGCCGGGGGTCAGACACTGTAGCGAGGCTGTGGGTTGAAGTCTTAGTAGCAGCTGCATGAGCCCCTTGAACCGGGGCTTGTGCGAGCCACTTCCGTCCCTCTCAGGCAATGGCAACGAAGGCAGCAAGGTTGGGAGGTGTCCCTGCAATCGTACAATCTCTTCCCGTTCCCCTCCAAACGAGAGTGAAATGAGTCATCTCCGAAAATACCTGAAAGCATATCAGCGCTGTTTTCCCTACATCAGGTAATCTCACCACCCACCCCTGGGAGGGCTGCGCGGCGATCCCCGCCAAACCCGGGGGGGGGGGGGCGGGGGGGGGCGGGGGGGGGGGGGG
>NW_024070192.1:35270743-35545547 GCF_014754425.2 Oryx dammah | reverse complement strand
TCCCAGGCCTTCAGGATCCTCTGGTCAAACTCGATCTCCTTCTGGGAGGACGTCTAGCCCCTGCCCCACTCCTCCCGGTCTCGTTCGCCCTAATTCGTTGCACCTTCAGTTTCCCTTTTGCCCTGTCCCACCTACCTGGAATTTCCCAGTCCCAGGAGAAACTGCCGAAGCTCGGGAGTGAGCTCACTTCCTTGGAACCAGGAAAGAGCTGAGAATAGCAGGGGTGGGACAGAGAGTGGGGACGCATCTAAGACCAGGTCATTCTTCAGGTTCCAGCTACCCCGCGGAACTGTGTGTGGAGGCAGCAGTGACCGCTGGGTTCAGGAACTGATGCGCTGCTTTGACAGTGGAGGTGAGAGCTTCCCCCTCCTCCCCAGGCCCTGTCCCCAGGGCTCCTGTGCGGCCACCTTACACCCTTCTTTGCCTCAGCCCTTTCTTCTTCAGTATACTTTGACTTAAGTTCCTCTTTACCATAAACCCTTCACCATCACTTTCATGATTTTTGCCAATACATCCTATCACTGTGCATTTACTTAATGTTGTTCTTGAAATCAAGGCACTATTTTTATGTTCCGGATTTTGTGGTGGAGGCTTCCCCAGTGGCTCAGGGGTAAAGAATCTACCTGCCAGTGGAGGAGATAGTGGGTTCTATTCTTGGGTTGGAAAGATCCCCTGGAGAAGGAGATGTCACTCTTGACTGGGAAATCCCATGGACAGAGGAGCCTTATGGGCTGTAGTCCATGGAGCTGCAAAAGAGTCAGACATTACTTGATGACTAAACAACAAGAACAATTTTATTATGGAAATTTGAAAACATGTACAAAAGTTGAGAGATTTGTCCAGTGAACATTCATATAACCACCACCTAATTCTATAATGTTTGATTTTTATATTGGATGTATTTTATATATGTCCATAATAAAGCAAATATATTTTATATTTTACAATATCGAGTTTAAGGCATTGTAACTATATTTGCTTTATTGCCCACCCATCTATCTATGCATCCCTCTATCCCTCATTGATCTGCCTAATATCTTTTTTGTACACTTCCAAGTTGCAGGCTTGACTATACTTTATTCCCAGACATTTAACCATGTATATTATTAAGGAGAGTTCTGTATTTTATTGTTCCTTTGAGGTAAAATTTTAAAACAATGAAATGAATAAATAAGTGTAAACAGCTACTTTTGAAAAACTTAATGGCAACTTGTCCTAAGCAGGAACACCTGTGAAGTCACAAATTTGATATGCTGGTTGTATTTTACTCCTAAAATAAATACACAACCATTAAGACACCAGGTGTCCTTCCAGGTCCGAGCACCTATCTGATTTCATCTACTCTTCCTTGCTACTCTGGCCTTTGTTAATAAAATTATCCCTAAGTTACAGCTAAAAGAAATGAACCCCAGAGAGCTTAGGCGACAAGGGGCAAGGTCACAGCTACTTTGTAACAGAGTCTGGGTTCCAACCCGGGAGTCTTGACTTCCCAGGACATGATTGCCCCAGGGGTTCCATGTTGTAGTTGCTCACTTCCATCTCTCCATATTTTCCCTCTACCCTCCTTTCCTGGCCTTCAGCTGTTCCCTTGATGTTTTCCTTGACCCACTACCCTGCCCTCTGTCTAGTTCTTCACCTTGTCACCTCGTAGCCCTGATTCCTCACTTCTTGCTTCTTCAGAATGTAGACATGCTCAACCTAGGGTGGTGACCCACCAGGGGGGTGCACCTCTTCACAGCACCCAGCTTCCTGAGCCCACAGAAGCAGCACCTTCAGACACTGCCACCACTTCCCAGATGTACTTGCCATCTACCTTGCAGCGTACCCAGCAACCCACTCTTCTGGAAGGAGCACTGTCCTTGGACAGCAAGCTCATCCCCACCCATGAAACTACCACTTACACTTCGGGCCACAGTCTGGGGGCAGAGCCTGAGGCTAGGGAAAACCAGAAGCAGCTGAAAGAAAATGCGAGTCCTGCGGCTGGGACATCAGCCATGGTGCCTGTGTTATCCCTCTTGGTCATCGTTTTCATCCTCACTGGAGTCCTACTCTACGTGGTATGCAAGCGGAGGAGGATGCAGCCCCTACAACATCCCCCAGGTAAACTGGGCTTCTGAACCCCTCCTCCAGGGACCCAGAGCCTCCCTGGCAGGGATTCTGCCAGCAGCAGCTCCCAGGCAGACCCAGAGACAAATACAGATGATGCCTGCACCACTGACTACCCTCGATGAGTGAAGAGTCAGCCCGACTACAGAGTAGAGAGGGAGGGACGCCATCATAGGCCAGAGACCAGCCCTCGAAGTCAGGCAGTGCTTGGAGCAACATCAAGGTGGCAGCAGCTAGAGCAGACTAGTGGGAGATGAAGCTGTGGAGGAAGGTGGGAGCCCTTCATTCAATTCACAGATCTTTACTGTTGAGCACCTGCTGTGTACCTGGTCTATAGCTAATGTTTTAGACTCTGATTCCCCAGTTTAAGCTGTCACCCCTTGCCCCCCTGATACCCTGCCCAACTTCCCTTGATCTCAGAGCTCATCTGTTAATGTCTTTATTTTTTCCAGATCTTGCCGCTTCATTATATACCTGCAACAGGAGAACCAGTGCACAGAATGGAATCTTGTGAGGGCAGATTGTGATTTATTCAGCATCAATTAATATACGAGAACAATCTCTGGCACATGGTAGACACTCTACTTATTGGTCAGTGTTTAATTCACAACTAATCAGCCACTGACCTCCCTTAGACCTTTCCTCTGTTATTTGGATTTCTCCTATACTGTCATATAAAATTTACTGTTTATGTCTTGTATAAATTCCATATTTTTTAACTACTAAAACTTATTTTTATAATTTTTGGCTCTTTTTTCTGCAGACAGGGGTCTTATGCCCTTGCCCCCTAATCATGCCTGATTCTTGGCTTCAGCTTCTCTGCTGATGGCCACCTAGCATCTTCCCCCTCAACATCTCCTCCCAACCCCCACCAGCCTCCTGTCCCATGACCCTTATATTTTGCTCTTGTCACTTCACACCACACCAGTGCTCCTCCCTAGCTTCCACCCTCTCCTGCTTCATGCCCCGACACCACAGTAAAGGCCTGGGCTTTTCCACCCTCCCTCCTCAGCAGCTGCCATGCAGCCTGGTTTTACTTCCTCAACCCCTTACATCGCCATATATGCCCCAATGAGAGTCTGAGCTCCTTGTTTTAGTGTTATTATTTTTATTAGCAAAACCCTTAGTTCTCATTTTGTCTTTTTCAGTGAACCAAAAATGTGTCTTCCTTGGTCCAAGTCTGCGGGAAGCCTAGGGCAGGGACATGAGGAAGTGGGTGTCTAAGTCTCCATCTTCTGTCTGAGCTTGTCCGTACTCAGTGAAGTGCATGGCAGGAGCAACCTGCTGGAGGAGCCAAGGCACAGCTGTGCACAGGCTTGGTCTCTTAAGTGTCTTCCTTCCCACCTTCTGCACCCTTGTCCTCATGGCCTCTGACCAGTACGGCAGGTACAGGGTAGCCCACACTCTCCAGATTCTGTTCTGGGGTATATGTGGAGCTCTCCCTCCAAGCTGTTCACCTGCTTGGCCTAGCTCTCCAGCATCTGCTCACAGGTTCGGGCCACCTCACTGAGCTTGAGGCGAGCATAGTCCACTCGCTTCAGGGCCATTTGACAGTCCTTCCTTGAAGAGTAGCTGGAGCCCTCGTGGGGCTGCCCTGTGGCCACCTACAGGACATTCAGATTGATCAGTGAAGCACCCCTTCCCTCACCCATCTCCCCAAGTCATCAGGTCTTTTGCCTCATTTCTTCCCTGAGTTTGAATTTGCTATGCCAGATGGTTAGCTGGATTACCTAAGGCACATCAATGAACTTCTATTAACCTCCTCTGTAAAGTGGGGATGACTGTAACTACTTCCTGGAGTTGTTATGGGCTTCCCTGATGGCTCACATGGTAAAGAATCTGCTTGCAATGCAGGAGACCCAGGTTCAATCCCTGGGTCGGGAAGATCCCCTGAAGAATGGAATGGCTACCCATTCCAGTATTCTTGCCTGGGAAATTCCATGGACAGAGGAGCCTGGCGGGCTACAGTCCACAGGGTCACAAAGAGTCGGACACGGCTGAGAGACTAACAGTTTCACTTTTCAGAGTTGTTATAGGATTAGATAATGCAGAATGTCTAGCACACTGTACACGTTTAGTAAATGGTGCTTCCTGTTGTAATAACCTCAGAGCCCTTTCAGTCCTGTTCCTTTTCTCGTGAGGTAGCTGTCTGGAGCGCTGTACACTTGAGGTCAGGTCAAATGTCTAAGGGCAAATCCTATAGCTTTCCTATTGTTTAGATGCCCTCTCCCAGGACTTTCCCACCCACTGGCTCATGTGATGCAACTCAGTGACACAGGAAACCTGTCCTGGAAGGGAAGGGTGCTGCCAGGATCGACGGGCTTGCTGGGTAGGGTTGGTTTTGCTTGGCTCCAGGGACCAAAGCTGTGCCCCGGACTCTTGAAGAATAAGGCTAAGGCAGAGAGCTGGGGTAGGAGCGTAGCACGTTCCACCACACACACCTGAGTGAGATAGCGGATCTGAGCCGACAGCTCTGCTTCCACTTGCTGCACCGACGCGCTGAAGGCCGCTGCCTGTCGGTCTAAGAGCCTCTCGTTGGTTTTTTCCTTGGACAGTTCCAAGATCACGGTACCTGCCAGAGTGGAGAGCGGGCGGGGCTATCCGAAGACCGCCAGTATAGGGCCAGCCCCACCCACCCCTAAACCCAGTTGGGATCCCTTCCAACCCAACTTGGTCCGCGCATGTGCAAGCGGTCGCGCCCCTCTCGTCATCGTATCCCGAACCTGCATTCTGAAGAATGGCTCCAATTTCTCTTTCGATGTCTTCCAGGGCGCGTAGTCGCTCGTTCGCCAGGCTGTAGGTAGCCATCGTTACCCCGGGGGTTTTCTTTTGCGAAATACTACGGAAAAACGCCCGGAAGTAACTGTCGGTTTGCGCCTGCGCAGAGAGCGCACCTTAGCCAACACCACAGTTCCCAGGATGCTCAGCGTGGTCTTTCCCTTCTCGTTTCACCTGGTGAACTACAACTCCCAGGGTCTCCTGCGCATGCCCGCTGCGAGACCCCACCGCGTGACCACCTGTGGTAAGACGAAGTATCGAAAATTTCTCCAGTCTAAGGCCGTTCAAACCTGTCCACCTTCACGACACTGTTGTGGTCTGTTTAATTTCTTCTACAAGAATTTCTTGAGCGTCTTCGGGGTGCTGGGTGATGATGGTAGGACCTTTAGGTATTACAGACTGGACAGCCATGGACCCTCTGTCTGCCTATCCCACTCCGCCACCTATCGGGGCCCTGGGAAAACGACTTGGTGAGTGTGACATTATTCGCCGTAGCGCTTCCCTCTGACCGGGAGCTCCGCTAGAACACGGACTGTCAATATATTCTGAGGCGCTTGCTCCTGTCAGCCGTTTCCCTCTCTGATTGCTTATTATGTGGTTGCCTCGGGATACAAAGGTGAGTGAGGTGGACTCTCACGTGAGAGTGGATAGGTGCTTTATTAGGGATACGCCCAGGGTGTATCTCTAGGAATAGAGAAAGGATTCTAGGAGGAAATGTTGCTTGAACTGAACCTGGGGGTTAACCAGGTGACTGAGAGGTTGGAGTGGAAAAGGGAAAGGCACAGCAAGCGCGTAGTGCTGTGAGGGGCCGACACATGGGAAGTCCAATAAGTTTGACTGGAGTGAACGCATTGTGGTTGGTGGCTAGGTGTTACTGGGGAGACCGCAGTGGGGAGCCAGACCAGAAAATGGCTTGCAAGCTAAGGAATTTGAACTTTATTTTGAAGGCATTTGGGAACGGTTGAAAGGTTTTCAAGAAGTGGATTCTGACCAGCTATATCTTTCAGGAAAGATCAATCTTGACAGTTTATGGAAGGTTGAGAATGAAGCCAGTTTGCCCAGGGTTAGCAAGCGAGTGGAGGGTTTTAGTTAAATTTGAGGTATCTAGCATTTAACTTCACTCTTTTTCTAAATCCTAAGAAGATAACAATAAGGGGATTTAAGGAAGGGGTCAAGGAAAGGAGTTATTAATAATAGCAAAACTTTCAATGGAAACTGGAAAACAGAAGGTCATATGGTTAACTAAACCAGCAGGGAAGAAAGCTTAGAAGCAACTTGATTTACCCCTGAATCAATGGGATTACAGTACAGCTGGGCTGTCATTGCTCAGTCCTGTCCAACTCTTCCACCCCATCGACTGCAGTGTGCCAGGCCTCTCTGTCCATCACCAACTCCCAGAGTTTACTCAAACTCATGTTTGTTTAGTCAGTGATCTCATCTTCTTTCGTCCCCTTCTTCTGCCTTCAGTCTTTCCCAGTGTCAGGGTCTTTTCCAATGAGTCAGTTCTTCACATCAGGCGGCCAGAGTATTGGAGTTTCAGCTTCAGCATCAGTGCTTCCAATGAATATTCAGTACTGATTTCCTTTAGGATGGATTGGTTGGATCTCCTTGGTGTCCAAGGGACTCTCAAGAGTCTTCTCTGACACCACAGTTCAAAAGCATCAATTCTGCATTCAGCTTTCTTTATAGTCCAACTCTCACATCCGTACATGACTACTGGAAAAACCATAGCTTTGGCTAGACAGACCTTTGTTGGCAAAGTAATGTCTCTGCTTTTTAATAAGCTGTTTAGGCTGGTCATACTTTTTCTTCCAAGGAGCAAGTGTCTTTTAATTTCTGGCTTCAGTCACCATCTGCAGTGATTTTGGAGCCCCCCAAAATAAAGTCTGCGACTGTATCCATTGTTTTCCCATCTATTTGCCATGGAGTGATGGGACCAGATGCCATTATCTTAGTTTTCTGAATGTTGAGTTTTAAGCCAACTTTTTCACTCTCCTCTTTCACTTTCATCAAGAGGCTCTTTAGTTCTTTTTTGCTTTCTGCCATAAGTGTGGTGTCATCTGCATATCTGAGGTTATTGATATTTCTCCCAGCAATCTTGATTCTAGCTTGGGCTTCATCCAGTCCAGCATTTCTCATGATGTACTCTGCATATAAGTTAAATAAACAGGGTGACAATATACATCCTTGACTTACTGCTTTCCCAATTTGGAACCAGTCTGTTGTTCCATGACCAGTTTTAACTCTTGTTTCTTGACCTGCATACAGATTTTTCAGGAGGCAGATAAGGTGGTCTGATATTCCCATCTCTTGAAGAATTTTCCACAGTTCGTTGTGATCCACAATAAACTTTGGCTTTGGCATAATCAATAAAGCAGAAATAGATGTTTTTCTGGAACTCTCTTGCTTTTTGATGATCCACTGGATGTTGGCAATTTGGTCTCTGGTTCCTCTTGCCTTTTTAAAATCCAGCTTGAACATCTGGAAGTCCACGGTTCATGTATTGTTGAAGCCTGGCTTGGAGAATTTTGAACATTACTTTGCCAGCGTGTGAGATGAGTGCAATTGTGTGGTAGTTTGAGTATTCTTTGGCATTGCCTTTCTTTGGGATTGGAATGAAAACTGACCTTTTCCAGTCCTGTGGCCACTGCTGAGTTTTCCAAATTTGCTGGCATATTGAATGCAGCACTTTCACAGCATCATCTTTTAGGATTTGAAATAGCTCAACTGGAATTCCATCACCTTCACTAGCTGTTCATAGTGATGCTTCCTAAGGCCCACTTGACTTCACATTCTAGGATGTCTGGCTCTAGGTGAATGATGACACCATTGTGGTTATCTAGGTCATGAAGATCTTTTTTGTACAGTTCTTCTGTGCATTCTTGCCACCTCTTCTTAATATTGTCTGCTACTGTTAGGTCCATACTGTTTCTGTCCTTTATTGTGCCCATCTTTGCATGAAATATCCCCTTGGGATCTCTAATTTTCTTGAAGAGATCTCTAGTTTTTCCCATTCTATTGTATTCCTCTATTTTCTTTTTGCCTTGATTACTGAGGAAGGCTTTCTTATCTCTCCTTGCTGTTCTTTGGAACTCTGCATTATGAGTATATCTGTCCTTTTCTCCTTTGCCTTTCTCCTCTCTTCTTGTCATAGCTGTTGGTAAGGCCTCCTTAGACAACCATTTTGCCTTTTTGCATTTGTTTTTCTTGGGGATGGTCTTGCTTCTTGCTTCTTGCTTCTTTTACAGTGTTACAAACCTCCATCCATAGTTCTTCAGGCAGTCTGTCTATCAGATCTAATCCCTTGAATCTATTCGTCACTTCCACTGTGTAGTCGTAAGGGATTTGATTTAGGTCATACCTGAATGGTCTACTGGTTTTCCGTACTTTTCTTCAATTTAAGTCTGAATTTGTCAATAAGGCGTTCATGATCTGAGCCACAGTCAGCTCCCAGTCTTGTTTTTGCTGACTGTATAGAGTGTCTCCATCTTTGGCTGCAAAGAATATAATCAGTCTGATTTTAGTATTGATCATCTGGTGATGTCCATGTGTAGAGTCTTCTCTTGTGATGTTGGAAGAGAGTGTTTGCTATGACCAGTGTGTTTTCTTTGCAAAAGTCTGTTAGCCTTTGCCCTGCTTCATTCTGTACTCCAAGGCCAAATTTGCCCTTTACTCCAGGTCTCTCTTGACTTCCTACTTTTGCCTTCCAGTCCCCTATAATGAAAAGACATCTTTTTTGGGTATTAGTTCTAGAAGGTCTTGAACTGTTCAACTTCAGCTTCTTCAGTGTTATTGGTCAGGGCATAGACTTGGATTACTGTGATATTGAATGGCTTGCTTTGGAAACGAACAGAGATCATTCTGTTGTTTTTGAGATTGCATCCAAGTACTGCATTTCAGACTCTTTTGTTGACTATGATGGCTACTCTATTCCTTCTAAGGGATTCTTGCCTATAGTAGTAGATATAATAGTCATCTGAGTTAAATTCACCCATTCCAGTCCATTTTAGCTGGAATGTAGGTAGTACTAAAATTAGGAGGATTATTTGAAGTAACAAGGCTGTATATTGCTTATTTAACTTCTATGCAGAGTACATCATGAGAAGCGCTGGGCTGGAAGAAGCACAAGCTGGAATCAAGATTGCTGGGAGAAATATCAATAACCTCAGATATGCAGATGACACCACCCTTATGGCAGAAAGTGAAGAGGAACTAAAAAGCCTCTTGAGGAAAGTGAAAGAGGAGAGTGAAAAAGTTGGCTTAAAGCTCAACATTCAGAAAATGAAGATCATGGCATCTGGTCCCATCACTTCATGGGAAGTAGATGGGGAAACAGTGGAAACAGTGGCAGACTTTATTTTGGGGGGCTCCAAAATCACTGCAGATGGTGACTGCAGCCTTGAAATTAAAAGACGCTTACTCCTTGAAAGGAAAGTTATGACCAACCTAGATAGCATATTCAAAAGCAGAGACATTACTTTGCCAACAAAGGTCCATCTAGTCAAGGCTATGGTTTTTCCAGTGGTCATGTATGAATGCGAGAGTTAGACTGTGAAGAAAGCTGAGTGTCAAAGAATTGATGCTTTTGAACTGTGGTGTTGGAGAAGACTCTTGAGAGTCCCTTGGACTGCAAGGAGATCCAACCAGTCCATTCTAAAGATCAGTCCTGGGTGTTCTTTGGAAGGAATGATGCTAAAGCTGAAACTCCAATACTTTGGCCACCTCATGCGAAGAGTTGACTCATTTGAAAAGACTGATGGTGGGAGGGATTGGGGGCAGGAGGAGAAGGAGACGACAGAGGATTAGATGGCTGGATGGCATCACCGACTCAATGGACATGAGTTTGAGTGAACTCCGGGAGTTGGTGATGGACAGGGAGGCCTGGCATGCTGCTGTTCATGGGGTCGCAAAGAGTTGGACACGACTGAGCGACTGAACTGAACTGAACTGACCCCCCCCATCTCCTTCTTTACTTAATGTGTCTCAGCAACTACTTACCCTCAACTCATCAGATTGCTGGAGGTTTCTTTGTTAGTGATGGAAAACAGAGTCTTTCTCATGGAGGGTACCTGGGTATGATTGTATTGAAGACAGAGATTGAGTGACAGTTATTTACTGGGTGGTGGTTTCTAGAACTCTGGCAACTAGGCTTATACCTTCAAGGTCAGAGACTGGAAGACTCTTACCTGGGAAATTTGACTATTCAGAGAAAAGACCTAAGGGTATTAATGTCAGGGGTTCTTCAACAGAGCAGTTAGCTGGATCACCCGCCAGTAAAACCCACAGTTGTAAGTCCCAACTGTATCCTCAGATCTTCTAGTCATCTTCTTAGTATGTCCCCCTGAAAGATGAGCAGACAGGGACTTCCCTGGTGGTCCAGTGGTGAAGAATCACCCTTCTGGTACTGAGGATGTGGGTTCAATTCCTGATCTGGAACTAAGAGCCCTCGTGTCATGGGGCAACTAAGCCTGTGTGCTGCAACTCCTGAGCCCATGAGCTCTGTAGCTCTGTGCTGCAATGAAATGCCCATGCACCATGATGAACTATCCCATATGCCCAACTCAGTAAGGCCTGACACAGCCAGATAAATACTAAAACAAGAATATGCATTTTTTAAAAGATGAAGGATCTAAAACAAAGGATTTCCAGATGTTTGCTGAAACTTTCTAACTTCAGGTTAGAGAGAGACCGAATATACTGGGGGGTAAAAAAAGCACCTTAGATAACAAAGGGTAAAACTTAAGGAAAAAAACATTGATGCTATTAGGTGAGAGATTGGGGCTTCCCATGTGGCGCTCGTGGTAAAGAATCTGCCTGCCAATTTGGGAGATTTAAGAAACTCAGGTTCCATCTCCTGGAGGAGGGCATGGCAACCAGTATTCTTGTCCTGGAGAAACCCATGGACAGACGAGCCTGGCAGGCTGCAGTCCATAGGGTCACAAACAGTCGGACACGACTGAAGCAACTTAGCACGCACACATTATAATAGAGGATTGAATGGAAGAAAATGCAGTTTAAAATAAAACCATGAGGGAAGGAATACATTGAGCAAAAGGGTTGAAGAGCAAGTGACAAAATTAGAGAATCAGTCCAGGGACTTAAATTCTGTAAGAGAACAAGGTAAAGGGGAGGAACAGACGTGTTTCCAGATGAAAAGCGCTCATTAAGTGACTAGCATCAAGGCACATCATAGAATGTCAGATCACTAGTCTCAGAAAAGGAGGTCTTGCAAAAGCTTCCAGAGAAAAAACAGATCAGCAATCAGAATGGCGCTGAGCCTCTGAATAGTAACAGTCTGCACCAGTGGAGTAATGCCTTCAACATTTTAGGGGAAAGTGATTTCCAGCCTGCAGTTCTCTACTGAAGCTGTGCTTTGGGAAGGCTAAAAATGCAGTGGCTCAACCAAACAGAACTTAATTTTTTCTCAGGAAACAGTTCATTGTGGATAGTTCAGTATTTTCCACAAATCAGACAGAGACCAAGGCTAGCAGTGCAGCTCTGCCATCCTTTAGGCTCTTATGTTCAAAAGTATGATCTTCATGGAACTTCCCTGGTGGTCTAGTGGCTAAGTAGTCCTTACTCCCAATTTAGGGGGCCAGGGTTTGATCCCTGGTCAGGGAACTAGATCCCACATGCCTCAACTAAGAGTTCACATGCCACAACTAAAGAGCCTACATGCTGCAACTAAGATGGCATAGTCCAATAAATATATTAATTAAAAATCTGTTTTTTCAGGCCATAGGATTGGCATTACCTAGATGCTTGTTAGAAAAGCAGACTCTCAGGCCCCGCCAAGACCCACTGCATCAGCATCTGTTTGAAGATCCCCAGCTGCTCTGTGTGCACAGTAAACATTGAGAAACACTGCTCTGGGGCATTGCTGTCTGCAGTGTCATAACTGGATTGCTGCCATCCATGGGTCACAGCTGGCAGGAAGGCAGAAGAGAAAGTATGGAGGATGCACACCTGTCTCGCACAGGCACACCTGTCTCTCTGGCTAGGGAGAGGCCCATGTAATTTTTACTCACATTCCTTCGAAGAAAACTCAGTCATGTGGTCTCACATCAGCTCGAGGGTTTGGAGAAATCCAGTCCTTACTTAGGTGGTTGACTATCAATATTTTTCTAGCACCATGGGAGAATAGATTAGATTTTGGGGGATATCTAGACTCACAACAGCTCAACTATCAATAGCAAAGACAGAATAAGGACATTTTGATATGTACAGGGTCTCAAGTTTGTCTCCCAAGTATGCTTCTCAGGAGGTGATTAGAGTTAGACCCAAGTTAGACAGCTCTTGGAGAGATTTTGTTTTCAAGGAGAGAGAGATCACATCTGTTTTGTTTTGAATTAATTGAGAGGATACATAGATTTTTTTTTGGAGAAGAATATAGTGCAGAATTAATGATAAATTCAGAGAATAAGCAACTTTTAAAAATGACAGTTGTTCAGGGGAAACAGTTGTGCAAGTAGAGAAGGGTAATCAGAATATACCACATAGTGCAGCTCAAGATAACATTTGCAATAAATCCTGAATGTTGACAGAGTGCTCTTGAGAGAGTATCCCATGCTGGAGCAGCGGGGATGGTGAAAGGGGCTCAGACTTCACCTTACATGGCAGGAAGCATGAAGAAGTAGCAAAATAAACTTGTTTGGAGATTCAGAGTAAATACCAAAAGAAACATCTAGATGAAGTGAGAGTGGTTGCCTGGGAGAAGAAGGAAGTTGGAGAGAGGGTAGGGGCTTACTTTTTACTGTGATAGGCCTTGTAGTTGTATCTGACTCCTTCCACTGTGTGGGTATACAGCTTTGAAAAAAAAATTAAATCAACATGAAAAGTGAGAGAGGGATTTCCCATTTTCCCTTTCGATCCTTGCAGTTAAGAGGAGCAAGTTCGTGAGGCAAGGAGCGATAGGTTTGCAGCCGCCATTTCTTCCGCCTCCGGTCTCTGGATCTTTTGTAGAGCGTCCAACAGCGCTATGTTGGGACAGAGCATCTGGAGGTTCACAATCTCTGTGGTTCATCGGAGCCACTATGAGAAGGGTCCAGGGAAGAATATACCATTTTCAGTGGAAAACAAGTGGAGGTTACTAGCTATGATGACTTTGTACTTTGGGTCTGGATTTGCTGCACCTTTCTTTATAGTAAGACACCAACTGGTTAAAAAGTAATCCATGAGACAGATAGGAAGAGGAGCATATTAAGAGGTGCAGTCTCTTAAAAGGATCAGTCCCTTGAACTCAGCATCCTAGATATGTTTGTAAATAAACTTATGGCATAAATCCTTAATGCCTCTTCTCTGAAATATGGAACATGATAATTGAACATGTGCTTACATTTTCTTTGAGTAATATTGCATTATTGGTTTCTTAAATATGTATTTGATTAAAAAAAAAAAGTGAGAGAGGAAAAACTTGAGAAATACTTTACTGTGAAAGAGCCCCAAGTGTGGAGGAATGCTTTTTTCTTTGGTTTTCTTTCTTTCTCTCCCTTCTTTCCATCCTTCCTTCTTCTCTCCCTTTCTTCCTTTAATGAAAGAGACCTGTGCGGGTTTATTTACCATGGAGGAAGAATCAATAGAGAGAGAGGCAGAGGTTGAAGAGCTGGGGCTGTTTTGCTGAATCAGTGTCTCAGAGGAGTTGGGAGGGGAGTGATCTGAGCACAGATGGAGGGATTAGCCTGGCCCGGGAGGAGGCATGTGGTGTAGGAGAAACAGTGTCAGTGCTTGTTGGTAAGAGATGGGATTCATTTATCCCTTAGAGCCTAATCTCTGTGAAGAGTGGGGGAGAAATCACTCTGAACGTGATTGGAAAATTAGTGAGTAGGGTGGGAGAAGGAGAAAGGAGGTGACCAGGGACATGGAGGGGAGGGGGACTGGTAGTTATCAGGTATTGAGGGTCCCAGCTGAGGTTAGAAGCTATAAGTTTGTAGTGGCCCAGATCCATACCCATCGCTTAGCATGGTGTTGGCACCTAGGATGTGTTAAAAATATTTCTTGAGGGACTTGTGGTTAAGTCCCCGGTCCAGTGGTTAAGACTCGGCTTCCAGCGCAGGGGGCTCTGGTGAGAAGAACTAAGATCCCACATGCTGCTCAGCATGGCCAAAAAAATGTGATGAATGAACAAGTAACTGGTTGTGTGATTTTTCTCTGGCAGTGCCTCAGCAACCCCGTGTTGGAGCGGAGAAGGGTGAGGTGTTGCTTAGGCAGAGCCAAGGGTGGGGTTTGAGAGTAGGTTTTGTGAAAGGAGGAACATTTGAAGCTGCTGAGATGGTGGTTGATATGATGATCCTGAAGTTTTGTCTGGAAAGAAAAGGAAGTGTTAAATTGTGAGAAAGCCAAAGGGGCAAGTTTTGTGACAAAAAACCAAGAAGCTATTTTTAAAAAATGATTGTACCTGACTACATATTACAATTAAAAATTCATGGGTTTTTAAACTGTAATATGTAGTCAACAATTTTGTTGTTGTTCTTTAGTTGGTAAAGTTGTGTCTGACTCGTTGCGACCCCAGGGACTGTAGCCCACCAGGCTCCTCTGTCCATGGGATTCTCTAGGCACGAATACTGGAGTTGGTTGCCATTTCCTTCTCCAGGGGAGCTTCTTGACCCAGGGATCGAAAAGATGCTCACCTTTTTTTCTCTCGTTAAAAAAAAAATTTTTATAGGAGTGTAGTTGATTTATAATGTGTTAGCTTCAGGTGTACAGAAAAATGATTCAATTATATATATATATATATATACACTTTAAATACATATATACTTTTTTGTATGTATACTTTTTGGGGGCTACTTCCTGCACCACAAGAGAAGTTCTTATATCCTTGTTGTTTAGTTGCTAAGTCATGTCTGACTTCTTTTGCAACCCCATGGACTATAATGCTCCAGGCTCCTCTGTCCGTGGGATTTTCCAGGCAAGAGTGCTGGAGCAGGTTGCTGTTTCCTTCTCCAGGGGATCTTCCCAACCTAGGGATTGAACCTATATCTCCTGCATTGGCAGGTGGATTCTTTACCACTGTGTCACCGACGAAGCCTATATATACTTGTTCAGGTTCTTTTCCTTTATATTAGGTTATTACAAGATACTGCATGTGTTCCTTGTGCTATACATTAGGTCCTTGTTGGTTATCTGTTTTATATATAGTATTGATGCTCACCCTCTTTGACCCACCAATTCTACTTTTTCTTTTTGGTCGTGTTTTGCGGCTTGTGGGATCTTAGTTCCCCCACCAGGGATTGAAAGCGGACCCTTAGCAGTGAAAGCACGAGGAGTCTTAACCACTGGACACCCAGGGAATTCCCCCACCAATTCTACTTTTAACAGCTTGTTCTACATATGCACTTTGCATGTGAAAAAAGACATATCTTCAAGGAGACTTATTGTAATAGTGTTCGAATTAGTGAGAGTGGACATTCTTCATGTTCACTGATAGACAACTGACAAGTAAATGACATCTAGGCAGTGGAAGCCAGGCGACTCTTTAAAGCAATGAGGGAGATCTAGGGACTTCCATAGTGGCCCAATGGTTCAGAATCTGTTTTCCAGTGTAGCGGGCGCAAGCTTGATCCCTGGTCAGGGAACTAAGATCCCACATACTACTGGGCAACTAAACCCCATGTATTGCAACTAAGAGCCCATGTGCCACAACTAAGGCTTGATGCAACCAAATTATAAATAAATGAAATAAAGAATGAGATAGGTGTATATGGCTTGCTAAAGGAATGTTCTTCTAGTTGCATGACTGAGGGAAAAAAGCCAGGTGTAGAAGAGTGCATAGTATGCTGTTCAGTTCAGTTCAGTCACTCAGTCATGTCCAACTCTTTGAGACCCCATGAACCGCAGCACGCCAGGCCTCCCTGTCCATCACCAGCTCTTGGAGTTCAACCAAACTCATGTCCATTGAGTCGGTGATGCCATCCAACCATCTCATCCTCTGTCATCCCTTTCTCCTCCTGCCCTCAATCTTTCCCAGGATCAGGGTCTTTTCAAATGAGTCAGCTCTTCACATCAGGTGGCCAAAGTATTGGAGTCTCAGCTTCAACATCAGTCCTTCTAATGAACACCCAGGACTGATCTCCTTTAGGATGGACTGGTTGGATCTCCTTGCAGTCCAGGGGACTCTCAAGAGTCTTCTCCAACACCACAGTTCAAAAGCATCAATTCGTCTGTGCTCAGCTTTCTCTATAGTCCAACTCTCACACCCATACATGACCACTGGAAAAACCATAGCCTTGACTAGATGGACCTTTGTTGGCAAAGTAATGTCTCTGCTTTTGAATATGCTGTTTAGGTTGGTCAAAAGTTTCCTTTCAAGGAGTAAGCTTCTTTTAATTTCATGGCTGCAATCACCATCTACACTGATTTTGGAGCCCCCAAAAATAAAATCAGCCGCTGTTTCCACTGTTTCCCCATCTATTTGCCATGAAGTGATGGGACTGGATGCCATGATCTTCGTTTTCTGAATGTTGAGCTTTAAGCCAACTTTTTCACTCTCCTCTTTCACTTTCATCGGAGGCTCTTTAGTTCTTCTTCACTTTCTGCCATAAGGGTGGTGTCATCTGCATATCTGAGGTTATTGCTATTTCTCCCGGCAATCTTGATTCCAGCTTGTGCTTCCTCCAGCCCAGCGTTTCTCATGATGTACTCCGCATAGAAGTTAAATAAGCAGGGTGACAATATACAGCCTTGACGTACTCCTTTTCCTATTTGGAGCCAGTCTGTTGTTCCATGTCCAATTCTAACTGTTTGCTGTTATCTGTATTTAAAATAAGGGAGAAATATAGGTTATATGGGTATGACTGTGTCTGAAGAATGTCTTTGGAAGAATAATCAAGGAACTGATGATACTGGCTGCCTCTGGGAATGAGGAATGGGAGGCTGGGTGTCAAGGGCAGGAGGGAGGCTTCTCTTCCCTGCGGATTTTTTTTTTTTAACTATGTGCATGTTTCACTTTCTTAAAAGCATTAGAAATGTTTTTAAGCTAAAAGGAAAAAGGCCTTGTTTCTCAAACTGTGTTCTAATTCAAAATCCTGATTCATGGATTCTTCCTGGGACCAACTGAATCAGAATCGAGAAAGGTGGAAGCCTAGGACTCTGTGTCTTTATCGTGCACCCCAGAGGATTCGGATTCACCTGAAAAGCTGTGAGGTCCACAGGCCAAGAGCTCCGAGGTCAAGGAGCAGGTTTCTGGAGTCAGAGGGATGATGGCGGTTCCTCCGTGTGAAGAAGACCAGGGTGTGCAAATAGACTGCTACTGTGGAGAGGTAAGCAAGGTCACTGGCATTCTGGGGGCACTAAAAGCCTGTGGGTAAATCATGATTTAATTAGGCTTCATGAGCCATGTGCATGCCTGCATGCTTTGTCGTCGTCTGACTCTGTGACTGACTGTGACCCCACGAGCTGCAGCCCGCCAGGCTCCTCTGTCCCCGGAATTTTCCAGGCAAGAGTACTGGAATGGGTTGCCATTTCCTCCTCCAGGGGGATCGTCCCAACTCAGGGATTGAACCCGCATCTCCTGCATTGGCATGTGGACTCTTTACCACTGAGCCACTAAAGGCTGGTAGGAGGGGCCCCATTGCCTCACCGGCCTCATCTGGAACTGCTTTGCCCCTGGATGTCTCTGTCCCAGTCCCTGTGGCCTCTTTCAGCCTCTGAAATGTGCTCTGTTCCCGCTGCCCTCACACATGGTGTTGCTGTTGCCTGGGATACTGGCTTCCTCCTCATCTTCTAGGGCTCTGTTCCAAGGTCACCACCACCTCCAGGGAGATCAGTCTCCAGCCCTCGCCTCAGTCAGAGCTCCCTAGCTGCTGTGTTTCTCCTTTGGAGCAGATACTGTAATGATTTCAAGTTTGTTTTGACCACTGCCATCCCTGTGCTATGCTTAGCACCTGATGGGGATTTAAATCAAGATGGTTCATGGCACAAATGAATGAGCCTTAAGAGAAAAAGGAAGGTTGGACTGCAGGAGTGGGAGTGGGTGGTGGGGGTGAGGGATGTCAAGAGTATCACTCCCTCCCTCCAGCCCAGCCAGGGCCTTGGGCCCAGCCTCTGGGAGTCCCCAGTGAGTGTCAGAGGAGCAGTGGTGGGTTGTAGCTTCTTGGGACTTGTCCACAGCAGCACAACTGCCTCTGGCTGCCTGAAGCCTCAGCTTGTGTGTGACAGTGTAAGTACCAGGCTCCACAGAGATGTCAGTCGTGTGGCTTCTGCCTGCAGCTGTGGCCCCACCGAGCCCCAGGAACAGACAGTGGGAGCAGCCACACGGAGCAGTGGAAACAGCTCAGTCACAACAGGTCACCCTGTGGTCGTGTATGTTAGCCCCAACAGGGACGGGCCTGCCCTGCCCACCTCCCGCAAGCATCTGGTCTGCGGGAAAGTGAGTTGTTATTCCCTCTGTAAATGAGAGAGTTTGCTCTGTGGTTTATCAAACTGCCTTTGAGTCGGGACTGACCAAATCAAGTTTCTGTGTTCACCTTGGGGCACAGGTACAATTCAGCCATTCCGTAAATGTTTATTGACAGCCTGTGGGCCAGGTGCCATGTGGGTGCAGAGAAGGGACTGAGTCTCACCCACAGCTGACAGTCACGGATGAGCACACGACGCGCTCCTTAAATGCCGCTCAGAAAACACACGCACTCCGGCCTATTAAAAGGTTTATTTTCTTCTTTATGCTCAGAAACAATGAAGTGGTCTTGCCCCCCAAAGGGTCTCATCCTGAAGGAATGGGAGGCAGAGAGAGTGACAGGAGCGGGTGTCGGTGTGAGGTTGAATGTGGGAGTGCTTTCCCCCTCTTCCTATTATCACTCCTCTTCGGCTCCCCCTCCAAAAAATTGAGGTGTGAACACAGCTTGCCACCCACTGGGGGATTGGGGAAGCACAGCTGAAGTCAAAAAATTAATGCCCATGTTCCACAAGAGCTGGGTCCAGTGCGTATCTGGTGGGGGATGGGGGAGTGGAGGGGGGTGTTGGTCGAGGAAGCCGCTGGGTGGAGGGGAAGGGAAGAGGGACTGGGATCCCCCTCAGTGACAGTGGGGGTCTTGGTCCTGCCTCCACCTGCCCCCCGGCCCCTGCCATCCACTCCCTTCTTCCAGCCTCCCTTCCTAGCAGAACTGGTCGTAGTCGTCCTCATCCTTCAGCCCCTTGAGCCGCAGCCGGGCAAAGTCCTCAAACACAATGTCGTCGTCTGTGGCATAGCTTGGTGGTAGAAAGGAGGGGGTGAGGTGGGGGCCCCAGGCCTCCTCCACCTCCCAGTCCCCTCCCCTCCCAGAGACAGAGGCGCCGGCCAGAGCAGCCTTGGGACTGGAGATGTTTGCAGAAGGGACAGAGAAGGGGTGATAGTTGGCAGCTCATTAGCCTAAGTCCTCTCAGTTGGATGCTTCAACCATCCCGCCTCCCAAAGGGAAAAATAGGGTAGATCTGAATGCTACAGGAATCTGTCCAGAGAGTCAAAGCTTGAAGGGGTGGGGCATGAGTCCCTTACCTGGTATCGAATTCAATGAGGTTGGTGTCCACAGGGGCATCTGTTTCAGGAGCAGCTGAGGGGAGGAGAGCCGGGGGGTGGGTGGATACTAAAATGACCAGCTTTCCTCTCCGCTGGCCTTGCTTCAGACCCTCCCTTTGTGGGCTTGGGTGGGTGGCAGGCTCACCTGACTGGGGCCTGGGAAGGGCGATGTGATCATGGGGCTTGGGGTGCATGAGAACAAAAGGCAGCTCCACTGAGACGTCCCTGGGGTTGGGGGAGAGGTGGCAAGAAGAGATGATAGTGCAGAGCCAGAGGAAACCCCTGCGCCCCACCCCACCCCCAGGCTCTCCCCAGCCCACCACTCACCCGCCTCGAGACACCACCAGCTTCACCTTGACCCTGTAGGACACCAGGATCCCCAGCACCTCCTTGTTGGCACCCTCCTTCACGCTGCAATTGGGGGAAGGGGTTGGACCAGAGCCCACTGCTCTGCCCACTGCCCACCCCGGGCCCCCCATGAGGAGGCAGGACTACAGATACCACCAGCATGCTCATATCACGTGAAGTACCCTGCTGTGGTCCTTCTCATCCCTCTCTCAGTAAAAGCCCAAGTCCTTACAGCCCAGCCACCCTGCACTGTCTTGCTCTCCATCAGCCCTCTGACCCCACTTCCAGCTCCCAGGCTGGCCTCCAAGGCTTGCTGTGTGTGGTCATGTACAGAGCGGTGGGGAGGGGTGAAATCCAGCCCCTATGTTATGAAGCTGTTGCCCCTAGAGGGCCTGTCTCAGACACCCAGGTGGTCCACCTCAGGGTCTTTGTGCCTGTGGTACCCTCTGCCTGGAGCGCTCCTGCCCTGCACATCCATGTTACATACTCCCTTGGCATCTTCACCCAGAATCCACCTCTGGATCAGGCCTCCCCATCCCTCCTACCACCCTCCCCTTTATATCTCCCATGTCGGCCTTGCTTTTTCTCCTTAACACCTGTCACTAAACACACTACACATTCTGTCCTGTATCTGATTTGTCTGGCCTCCCTCTGAGAACGGGAGAAGTGTTTGGGATCTGTTCAGTGATAGAGCCCTGGCCCTGGGGACAGAACCTGGTACACAGCCGCACAGAATGGATGTCTAGTTTCCTGTGCTGCAGCCAGCCCCCCTCCCCACTGACTCCCCCTCACATGGTGCTGGACGCCAGGTTGGTGTCCTCGTGCTTGAGCTTCCCGTCCAGGGCGAGGCCACGCTTCTCCCGGTTGTTGCTGAGCAGGGGGGTTATGGTGTACACCTTACAGAACGTGGAACTGGGTGACACCTGGTCACTGCGGGGTGGGGACAAGAGAGGGAGACTCTGAGGGGTCAGGTGGGGCAAGAGGGCAGCTCCCACCCCCAGCGGCTTCTCCCCCATCACCAGCCCCTCCTCTCTGTGGGCACGGGTCACAAGGAGTAGGTTTTGGCTCAACCTGCTCAAGAAAACAGGCAGCTCAGAGCCACCCTCAGACTGGAGGGAATGCCCTTGTAAGTTGAGACAGTTTGAGAAGAACCACCCACGTCCTCACGTTCCCAGGGCCCACCCTTCCCAGGGCTGTTCTGCTACTCACTCTTGTTCGACTTGAGCCACGGGACACTTGTACTGGGCAGTGCTGAAGAGGCAGATGTCGGCGTACTGTCTCACTGTGGGGGGAAGGGGCCGGGTGCCAAGCCGGGGCATGGGGTACAGACAACTCCCTGCTTAGCTCCAGACCCAGGCCCCAGGCCATCACTGCCCCGGCCCCTCTGAGGACCCTCACTGCCCCTCCATCTCATCCCGGAACAGACAGCCTGAGGTCTTTGAGCCCTGTGGGTCTCCCAAACTGGGCTCTGTCCTGGGGCTGAGCTGATGCTTGAGGCCATGTTGGCAGAAACTGCCCACCCCCCTGCCTCGCGGCCCCCTTCCAACCCCCACCTCCTACCAGAGACTTTGATCTTCTTGACAGTCTTGGTGGAGTTATTGGTGACGTGGACATTGACATTGAGGGGCTCCCCATGGTAGTACAGCTTTTGAGGGGAGGGGGTCAGGTTAATTGGGTGTTTTCACTGGTCCTGTTATTAGCATGCCCCCCTCCTCACCCCGGCCACGGCCACACACACACAGGGCTGGGCCTCCTCCCAGCCTGTACCCAAGCCCACCCTCAGCTAAGGTGGCCTCCTTTGAAAACATCATCCCGCCCTGTGGTTCCAGCCCTCCCCCCAGGGCCTGCACTGCAGCACATGCATCGCCACCCCACCTCCTTGTCCAGCGAAGCCTCAAGGTGCAGGGACCGGTCAGACATGAGGAAGTGGCGTGTGGTTTCGGCTGAAGGCTGGGGGCCGGGTTTCTCTGGGGCAAACTGCACCTTTCGGATCACCAGACGCACAGAGTTCCTGGGGGCAGAGGGTGAGTGGTGAGAGGGTCAGTCTTCAGAGGGTCAGACACTGGTTCCCACCTTCCACAGGGGTCCGGGTCAGGCCCGAGGGGAGGTTGCTTCCCTCACCGTTTGTGGCTTTTCTCTTCTAGTGATTTGGCGCAGAAGGCTCGAATCTCAAAGTCTACCCCGCAGGCCTCAAGGGGGTAGAAAAGGTCACATCTTACACAAGGTCCCTGCCACCACTCCCTTCCTTCCTGCTTCTCTGGCCTTGGGCAAGGACTCTTGGTCTGAGGAGCCTAGGGCCTGGGTCTCCCGCCTCTGCCTCCCCGAGGCCTGGCTCCTGCCTGGGCTCGGTCTTGGCTGTGCAAGGTGAGCCCTTCTACCCTTATGAGCAGGTCAAGAGCAGGAGGCAGTACTGCACGGGGCCAGGGCACAGCACCCGTTCCATAGGGCCACCACCACGGGGCATATTTCCCTGCCCTGAGTCCCACCCTGATGTCTCCTCAGCACCTCAGCCCGCCTCAGGTGTGCCCCTGGCTCCTGCGGGACTCTTCCTCCCGTACCTTTCCTGTGTCCTCTGGGCCTGGCTGCAGGGTGACGGAGCAGGGCAGGTTCTGGGGTATCTGTGGCAGAGGAATAGAGTTCAGTTCTTCCAGAAAGTCCCCAAATCTTCCTCCCAATCTCAACTTAAGAGGCTGGAGGACTCCTGGGGATGAGAAAGGAAAACAGAGGGGGCCCCAGGGAAGAGGCAGAGAGGCTAGGAGTGCAGGGTGACCCTGAAGGGATCTGGGGGTCCCACAGTGTTACTCCCAGACCTTCTTGTAACAGGTGCCTCACCCCTGCCCCCAACACAGTCCCAGACCCCTTGCTCTGCAGAGGGTGGGGGCATCCTCACTGTGAAAAAAAAGGGGTGGGCATGCTGGCCCAGCTTCCTCAGCAGCCGCTCCTGCAGGCGGGTGGGGGGCCGGGGTGGGTTTGGCGTTGGGGGGAAGGCCTGGTAGTTGGCGATGAACAGGTCTTTGCGGAAGGACAAGCCCAGCACATCCAGGTCTTCGCGGCCATAGCGAAAGGCGCAGGTGAGGGTCACAAACACTAGCAAGGGAGGGCAAGGTGGGGTGGTCAGGAGACCCCCTCCCAATGTCCCTCCAGTTCGTAGCAGCAGCTGCTCCTTCCTCAGCAGCATAGCACCGGCCCGAATCTCACCCCGCTCCTGGCTTTCACCTCAGCTCCCCACCTGTCTCCTTGGGGCCCGTCTCAGTGCCAACCCCACCTTCCCGACTCCCTTCCCTCAGGCCCTTGGCCTCAGGGCCGGTACCTTTGCGGTCCTTCAAGTAGTCCGGGTCCACTAGCACCACGCCATCTGGGGAAGGGGACACAGGAGTGCAGTTCCTGTCAGGGCCCAGCAGCTGCCTCCCATCTCGGGGGACATGACACCCCCTCCTGGGCACTTTCTTACCTACAGGATCCACTTTGTCCAGGTGGTCCACAAAGTCCCGCTTGCCCAGGTACACCGTGAGCTGAGGACGCAGAAGGGTCACAGGAAGACTGGGTAGGGGGCTGGCAGGGCTTCGGAGCCCTCAGAAGTGGCTGACCTGCCCCTGGGCCTCCCAGGCTGGGGGTCTCTGAAGGCGTTTCTCTGGGTTTTTATAGGGTTGCAAGAGGAGAGTGGTGGGCTTTCCCCTGACTAGCTGAACTTGAGGCTTTTTAACTGCTCCCTAATACAGGTTCCAGGTGGGTGGGTGTGTCTGTGTGTCCAGGAGAACCTGGCCCTAAGCAGGCAGTTAGAGAGCCTTACCAGATGCCTCTAGGCCTGGGCTTCTGGCCCCTCCCCCTGAGTCTCACTTAGGACCCCAATGTGTCCCCACCCAGCCCTGTGGCTGGCTTAGGCCTTTGCGGCCAGGGGCTTCAGGAGGGAAGGAAGTCGGCTCTTAGCTGTCACAGGAAGTGGGGAGCTTGGGGTTGGGGATCGTCTAGGGGCAGGCCGGGCCTTGTGAGGGCCCAGGGAGGGTCGGGAGGGGAAGCGCTGTGGGAGACTCACCTTGCAGTTAGGACTCGACTTCTTGAAGACCCTAACAAAACAGAAAGGGAAACCCACTGCCTGCCTCAGACTCAGCAGGGACCCCAGTGCCAGGACCTCGTCCCTCCCTTGCCCGAGAAGGCAGAGCTCACCCGAGATTCCCACCTGGAGGCTTTGGGGCTTTACCCAGCCCTACCCCGTCCCACTTCTCCCCAGAAGGACAGGTAACCACAAGTCCTTAATACTCCCAGCATGGCAACCCCCTTGCTCCACCCTCAGTAGTTTCCCTCCTCCCCTGGCAATGGCCTCCAGTTGCCAGAGGAACTGCTCAGGCTCTTCCCAGAGGATCACCTCCAGGGGGACCTGAATGGGCAGGTTGCACGTTGTCTGTATAAGACCTCTCCCTCTTTCCATCTCTGGTCTCCACCTCCCACAAGAGCTGGAGTATTGGAAAGAGCAGTGGCTCTAAATTGGTTTCTATTATGGGCGGTTCCTAAGTGTGACCCTACTCTCCATTAACCTCCAACTGTCCCTGTCTCTGATCTCAGCAGCTTAAAATGTTATTTGTCTTTCAAGGCCCAGCTCAGATGTCACCTCCTTTAGAAAGTAGATCCAGCCCCACTCTAGTCACTCCCTTTTTTGGGGTTTCTGTCACACCTTGTTTATGCTTTGCCTGTAGTGTGATAGGGCTTCCCAGGTGGTGCTAGTGGTCAAGAACCCGCCTGCCAGTGTGGGAGATGTAAGAGACAAGGGTTCGATCCCTGGGTCGGGAGGATCCCCTGGAGGAGGGCATGGCAACCCACTCCAGTATTCTTGCCTGGAGAATCCCATGGACAGAGGAGCCAGGTGGGCTGCAGTCCATGGGGTCACAAAGAACTAGACTTAGCACACATGTAGTGTGATAATGTGCAGTTAGCTGTGTATCATCTATATCACTAGACTGTGAGCAACAGAGGCCTTATTGATTCAGGCGTCCTCAGCATAGTTGCAGCCATAAGCCAGACGCCGTGATGCTTCCTAACATTTATTGGGTGAATGGTTCATGCCCTGTAGCATGCCAAGTGTTTCAGGTGTGTGATTGCATTTAATGCTCTCAGCAACCCAGTGATGGAGGTCCTAATATTCCTATTTTACAGGTGAGGAAACTGAAGCCCAGGAGAGGTCAAGTATTTTGCCTGAGGTCACGGAGAGTATAAATGGTGGAATTCGGGTACAGAGGTACTCTGGCTCTTCATCACTAAATGATTGTACTATCCTGCCTCTGTTCTTGGCATTATGTTTGTTGGAGTGAAGGAGATTTCGCTTTCTGGTTGCTGAAATGGTCTAAGCCTGGACTCCACCCACTGCTGGGAGGATAGGGAGATGTCAGGCAACCCCTGTGCCCTGGCCACTTGTGGGCCTGTTCTTTGCTGCCCCACCTTACTCCTACCAATCCACTCTGCCTCAGCAGTGATACCCAGGAAGGGTCCCCAGGTAGTAGAAACTGAAATCCTGCCACCTGGCCCATCCACTGTAACAAAGTCACATGCCCCTTCTTCCCAGAAGGCCAGGCTATCCAAAGACCATAAGGCATAGGGTACAGAGGCCCCCAGGTACCCCCATCGAGGAAAGGAGGGCAGACACTGGTATGGTGGGAACTAGGATAAGCACCCTATCTCTTGTCCCCACCTGGGGGCTGACTGCTGTGGCAGCCTTCAGCTCTCCCTCCCCTTTGCTTCTGGTTTTCCTCTCTGTCCCAGTGTTTCTTCCTATTAGGAGTCCTTGGCAGAGGGTTGGGACAGCCACAGTCTGTTGGACAACTGGAGTGTGGTTCTGGAGTAATTGCCCTGAAGCAGCTGCAGGGCACCTGCCCTTTGGATCCTAATCTAGCCAACCTCCTGCCTGCTAGGGAGGAGCAAGCATGTGTATACTGAGGCTGGCCAAGAAGGCGGAGTTTTGGGGGTGACCTGAGAGGTGCCGAGTGGGGGGGGGGGGGCCCGAGCAGCAGAAGCAGATGCCCCTTCACACTTCCTGCTATTCTCTCCATTTCCTGTGGCCCAGAATTTGATGGAGGTGGGAGGAATTGTGCCAAGTCAGCAGTCCCCGTGTGGTCCATCCGTCCCCCTCCCTGAACCACATAACGGAAATCTGGGGCCTCCCTCAAGTCAGCGACTTCCCCTTTTGCTGTGTTTAACCCCTAGTCCAGGACACCAGTCCTCCTCCTGATCACCTCTCCAGTATCAATCGACTGAGTGTTCGGGAACCTGTGATTTCCTATTCTATGGGTGGGGAGCTGTGGGGCTGGTAAAATGTTTTGCAGAACAAGTGACAGCTCAGAACCAGGCCCCCATTCCTGATCCTCTCTGGAGAGAAGCAAATAGCCCCAATCTTTTTCCTCTTTTTCTCCTGCTCCCCAGAGACTCAGGCATTCACCCCCGGAGGTGTTGGGTCACAACAGGAAGTGGATTTTGCTAGAGACCAAAAAAGAGAACTCAGGGTGTCAGTGGAAGGAAGGAGCCTCGATTGCACAGAAAACATCCGGGGAGTGGATGGCGTGCCCTGGGCAGATACAGCCTCCCCTCACTCACGGGAAGAAGGATAAGGCCCAGAATTGGGGAGGGTCGCCAAGCACTCTTTGCTCCCCCAAAATGAAGCTGTTGCTCCTAGCAACCCGGGGGAAAGCAGAAGTTTGGAAGCAGAGCCACCCGGCCCTTGGGGCCGGTGGGAGCAGCCTGACTGCCTGTGGGGTACTGGATAGGAGGTTTTCAAGTGGCTGGGCACGAGTCTTCGGGGGATCCCGCCCCTGGCATCTAGTCTGCCCACATCCGTCCCCTCCGGGCCGGCCACCTGCTCCTTCCTCCGCCCCTGCAACGCAGACTGCACCGGAGAACCCAGTCGTCCGGTCCCCTACATCTCTGCGAGAAGCCCGATGCAGGTTTCTTGATCTTCAGCCCTCGCTTTCTGCAGGGACTGTGGCATGCCTTCCCCTCATTATCCTCGAGGACCTAGGCGTGCGGCCCCGGATGGCTGTCCCCTAGGGACCCACGCGTCCGGCCCCCGAATTCTCTCCCCGGTGTTCCTGTCTGGGGACCGTCCCAGCACCCGCCCGGTGCGGCCGTCCACGTCCCGCCGAATGGCCCCACCTCTCTTACCTGGTCCCGGGTTTCTCCCCCATGGTGCGCGCGCCCGCCGCCTGCCCGGTTCGCGGATAGCTCACAGCCTCCTAGCCCGCTGCCAGGTCCTGCTCCTCCCCGCGCCACTGCGCACGCGCGCCCCCGCTCTCTCTATACTACCCCCACCTCTGCTTCCCCCCTCCCAGCTTGGATCTGGAGAACAGAGTCCAGATGCGTCAGCCCGGATCGCGCGCGCCACGGCACTGCCCTCCCTCTCCTTACAGGCACGCGCGGTGATTGGCTCCGCCCGCCCCCCTCCGCCCTCCACTCCGACCCCTGCCGAGGGATCCCTCCCCGCGCGCGGTCTCTACACCCTGCTCCTCCCGCCCATCTCTCCGCCCCTCCGCACCCGTTTAGGAACTAACTGGGCCCCCTCAAAAGAAGGCGCCCGCCTTCCAGGAGATTAAAGCATTCTGATTGGCTCCCTGCATCAAGCACCCTGCAGGGGTTCCCTCCCCTTTGTTTGCTTTCTCGGTGGCGTTGGAGGCTACGGGGGGGGTGGTGGGGGCGGTGAGTGAGCTTGAACACAGTCTAGGAAGGAGGATAAGGGGATGCACAGGTGGTGAGCGGTTCCAGTTGCGAGATGCTCGCCTATTGCGCGCTGCTCACCCCATAGCTTGTAGCCGTCTTTGGCCCTCCCTCCCACTTCTTTATTGTGGTGTGTCAGCTCCCTCTGGTGTCTCTCTTTGATCTTCGCAGGGTTACTTCTAAATTCTCTTACTACTCTTCTCCATCCATTCATCGAAGTTAACATCATTCATGCATACATCTGTCCATACATTTATCCATGTCTATTTTGTGCTAATCACTATACTAGGCAATGGGAACTCAAACATGAATTAACATCGCCCCTGCCTTCCTCGTATGGTTGAGGAGACATATGAAGAGATATTATGATTCCAGGAATGCTATAATAGAGGTATGACTCAGAAGACAAAGTTACTCCCAGAGCTTGGCTGGGGAGGGATGGAGGCAGAGCAGGCTGTCCAGAGGAGGGCACATTTGAGGATAATCTTTCTGAAGGGTGGGCAGAAGTTGAGAAAGGGTATTCCAAAGAGAGAGAAAAGCAAGGCACATCCTATAAATGAGGTGTTTGAGGGGGTAGAGGGCAGGAGAGAGAGGGCTGAAGAGGATAACGAACAGGGTGTGAAGGATTTTGTATAGCAGGTAAAGGAATGAGGCTTCCCGGGTGATGGAGTGGTGAAGAATCCACTTACCAATGCAGGAGATGTGGGTTCGATCCCTGGGTCGGGAAGATCCCCTGGAGGAGGAAATGACAACCCACTCCAGTATTCTTGCCTGGAAAATCCCATGGACAGAGGAGCCTGGCAGGCTACAGTTCATGAGGTCGTAAAAGAGTCGGACATGACTGAGCAGGAGCAGCTCAGCAGCTAAAGAAATGAGCCAGGAGCCTCCCCTGGAGGAGGACACGTGGATCCAGTAGAGGATCCGCTCTTTAAGGCAAGGAGTGGAGTGGCATGATGAGACTTCTCCTTGAGGAAGACAATTCTGGGCAGTGTGGAGGCTGAAGGGAGTGGGGCACACTGTCATAGACTGAAACTAATCAAGGAGAGCAGATGAACAATAGAATGGAAGGGAGAAGGGGAACCAGGCTGAAGAGTCATTTCTAGGGCAAAATTGAGCAGACTGGGGGAGGATGATGAATGATGGACATTTTGGACTTAAGAAGCTAAGGTATTCTCCTTCTTCCATCTGTTTTCCCATATTCCCTCATCTTCCCCAAAGGAACTGACTTCATTCTTCTCCATTTTTCTGTGCAACAAAAAGTAATGTACACAAGTCTCTGAGATCATCTTTAAGGTCAAATGCAGGCCTTACCCGGAGAAGGCAATGGCCTTCCAGTGTTCTTGCCTGGAGAATCCCAGGGACAGAGGAGCCTGGTGGGCTTCCGTCTATGGGGTCGCACAGAGTCTGACACGACTGATGTGACTTAGCAGCAGCAGCAGCAGCAGCAGGCCTTATCAGCTGCCACCTCCCACCTCCAGTTCTCCCACCCTTCTAAGCTCACCTTTCACCCTTTTCAAGCTTTAGCTGGTACATTTCTTTCGGACTCATGAATCATTTATGTCAAAGGGTCATGACCAGAAGGTAATGAGATCTATATTGCTATATATCTAAAGTGATTTTGGAACTGAAAGGCTGTGACTTGCATGGCATTACAGCTACTGTATTAAAAAAATACTAATGTAAAGACAACTTTCAGTTCAGTTCAGTCACTCAGTCGTGTCCGACTCTGCGATGTGGTGGACTGTAGCTCACCAGGCCTCCCTGTCCATCACCAACTCCCAGAGTTAACTCAAACTCATGTCCATTGAGTCAGTGATGCCATCCAACTATCTCATACTCTGTCATCCCTTTCTCTTCCTGCCTTCAATCTTTCCCAGGATCAGGGTCTTTTCAAATGAGTCAGCTCTTCACATCAGGTGGCCAAAGTATTGGAGTCTCAGCTTCAACATCAGTCCTTCCAGTGAATATTCAGGACTGATTTCCTTCAGGATGGACTGGTTGGATCTCCTTGCAGTCCAAGGGACTCTCAAGAGTGTTCTCCAACACCACAGTTCAAAAGCATCAATTCTTTGGCACTCAGCTTTCTTTATAGTCCAACTCTCACATCCATACATGACTACTGGAAAAACCATAGCCTTGACTAGATGGACCTTCATTGGCAAAGTAACATCTCTGCTTTTTAATATGCTGTCTAGGTTGGTCATAACTTTTCTTCCAAGGAGTAAGCATATTTTAATTTCATGGCTTCAGTCACCATCTGCAGTGATTTTGGAGCCCCCAAAATAAAGTCTGCTACTGTTTCCACTGCTTCTCCATCTATTTGCCATGTAGTAATGGGACCGGATGCCATGATCTTCGTTTTCTGAATGTTGAGCTTTAAGCCAACTTTTTCACTCTCCTCTTTCACTTTCATCAAGAGGCTCTTTAGCTCCTCTTCACTTTCTGCCATAAGAGTGGTGTCATCTGCATATCTGAGGTTATTGATATTTCTCCCAGCAATCTTGATTCCAGTTTGTGCTTCCTCCAGCACAGCGTTTCTCATGATGTACTCTGCATAGAAGTTAAATAAGCAGGGTGACAGTATACAGCCTTGACGTACTCCTTTTCCTATTTGGAGCCAGTCTGTTGTTCCATGTCCAGTTCTAACTGTTGCTTCCTGATCTGCATACAGATTTCTCAAGAGGCAGGTCGCGTGGTCTGGTATTCCCATCTCTTTCAGAATTTTCCACAGTTTATTGTGATCCACAATAAACTTTGACTTTAGCATAGTCAATAAAGCAGCAATAGATGTTTTTCTGGAACTCTCTTGCTTTTTCGATGATCCAACGGTTGTTGGCAATTTGATCTCTGGTTCCTCCGCCTTTTCTAAATCCAGCTTGAACATTTGGAAGTTCATGGTTCACATACTGTTGAAGCCTGGCTTGGAGAATTTTGAGCATTACTTTACTAGCCTGTAAATTAAGTGTAATTGTGTGGTAGTTTGAGCATTCTTTGGCATTGCCTTTCTTTGGGATTGGAATGAAAACTGACATTTTCCAGTCCTGTGGCCCACTGCTGAGTTTTCCAAATTTGCTGGCACATTGAGTGCAGCACTTTCACAGCATCATCTTTCAGGATTTGAAATAGCTCAACTGGAATGCCATCACCTCCACTAGCTTTGTTTGTAGTGATGCTTCCTAAGGCCCACTTGACTTCACATTCCAGGATGTCTGGCTCTAGGTGAGTGATCACACCTTCGTGATTATCTGGGTCATGAAGATCTTTTTTGTACAGTTCTTCTGTGTATTCTTGCCACCTCTTCTTAATAGTGTCTGCTTCTGTTAGGTCCATACCATTTCTGTCTTTTACTGAGCCCATCTTTGCATGACATGTTCCCTTTAGGAGGATATTAAAGAAGGCCAGAAAGAATGAAAGAGTTATACCATATAATGGTGGTGGGAAAAACCATCATTTTATAAAGACATCATTTCTCCTCATATTGTCTGTAAGTTTAATGCCATATCAAAATGACACTTTTTTGGAAGGGAACCGAATTTTAAACATAATAAAAAGAATTAACTTTCAAGTGTAGTGAGGAAAATTCTGAAAAGCTGGAGTAGAGTGGGCATTTATCTTACCAGTTTATTACGTTATGATAATGAAAATAGTATTATGGGTGCAATCATAATATATGTAGCAGTGAAACAGAATAGTGTCCAGATACAGACCCATGTAGGGGGGCTTCCTCCATTGCTCAGGGGTAAAGAATCCGCCTGCAGTGCAGGGACTCAGGTTGGATCCTTGGGTGGGGAAGATCCCCTGGAGGAGAGCATGGCAATCTACTCCAGTATTCTTGCTGGGAAAATTCCATGGACAGAGGAGCCTGGCTGGCTGTGGTCCCTGGGATCACAAAGAGTGCACGACTGGAAGGACTGAAGCGACTGAGCATGCACACACAGTCTAACGTGGTGTTACTTCAAGCCCATGGAGAACTAATGGCAGATTCACTAGATAGAGTTGGGACAATTGGCTATCCATTTAGAGAAAAAAGTTATATACTTCGCATACCTTAAAGTAAATTCTAAGCAGCTTAAGGCCTAAATGCACGGAATGAAAATAAACTCTGTATTTATGTGTTTGTGCGTAGGCTAATATTAGGCAAGTATGCCCATTACTGGGGTAAAGACTTAGGTGGAGGGTTCAGTTCAGTTCGGTTCAGTCGCTCAGTCGTGTCAGACTCTTTGCGACCCCATGAACCACAGCACGCCAGGCCTCCTTGTCCATCATCAACTCCTGGAGTCCACCCAAACCCATGTCCATCGAGTCGGTGATGCCATCCAATCATCTAATCCTCTGTCGTCCCCTTCTCCTCCTGCCCTCAATCTTTCCCAGCATCAGAGTCTTTTCAAATGAGTCAGTTCTTTGCATCAGGTGGCCAAAGTGGTCCACTGGAGAAGGGAATGGCACACCACTTCAGTATTCTTGCCTTGAGAACCCCATGAACAGTATGAAAATGTGGAGGGTGAGTTCCTTTTTTTTAACTTTATGCCCTCTTTGTTTGAATTTGTTTTGCAAGGCGAGTGTATTGTATCATTTCTCTCGTTGTAAATGTAATTAACAATGTCTATGATTTCAGACAAGGAGACTAGTTCCTTAGGTAGCAGTGATGTCTGGATGGAAAGTGTCCAGAAGCTCTGTTACATTAAAGGTTAGCTTTTGGATTCTGGCGCCTTTAGTCCTGACCACGTGTTCTTTAAGCCCCACGGGGCCCGCCCCCAGCCGGTCCTTGACCCGGCCCATTCGCCCTGCCTTGAGTCCGGGCACTTCCACGCCGCGCATGCTCACTCTCAGCAGGTGCGCGGAGTCCAATGCGCAGGACCAGGGCCCCCCTCCTCACGACCCGTCCCCTCGAGACATCCGTCGCGGTGTGATTGCGTCATCGCGCCACGCCACCACTAGAGCCCAGTGGAAGATGGCGGCAGCCGTTCTCAGCGGGCCCTCTGCGGGTTCCGCGGCTGCGGTTCCGTGCGGGGCCGGCGGTCTCTCGTCGGTGGGCTCCGGTCCCCGTCTCCGCCTGATGCTGCTGGAGAGCGTGTCGGGGTTGCTGCAGCCGCGAACGGGGTCCGCTGTTGCTCCCGTGCATCCCCCAGCCCGCTCGGCCCCACATTTGCCGGGGCTCATGTGCTTATTGCGGCTACATGGGACGGTGGGCGGGGCCCAGGTGAGTCTGTAGCCCGCAGGCCTGCGGCCCTGTTGGTAGGTTGGCTCAGCTTGTTTTGCGCCGGGGTCTTATTGCCCTGTAGCTGCATGCAGTGGCGGGTAGAGGGAAGGAGAGCTGCAGTCAGAAGGCGGATCTAGGTATCTGGACGAGATTCACTCACTTCTTTATCAGCCGTGAGTAGAAGAAACTCAAGGAAGAGGAAGGACCTTGTTTTCTCTGTTGCTAGGCTATCGGTAGACGCTTATGAATGGGTTCGATCCCAGGCCCGCTCACGTACCAGATGTATGATCTTTAGCTTCTTTTTCCTTCGGCAGTATCTGTTTTGGGGATTGTTTCGACTGAGTGAATGGATGTATTCAGCAAATATTTACTGAGCTCTTACTGAGGGCCATATCCTGGGCGCTCCAGTTATAGATGCGATGGCGATGAAACACTGTGAGAACTGTATAGCCCTCTAATCTAATCTGGAACACCGAGAGATTTTTCTGAGGTACCAGAGTTTAAGCTGAGATCCGCAAGGATGTGTAGGGGTTTGGTAGGGGAAGAAAATGGAAGAGGCAGTTCGGTCAGCGTAAAGCTTCCGTGGGAAGGTCCTCTGGTAGGAACTGAAAAGAAGGGCGTGGTGCTTGGGGTTAGAAATGGAGAGGAAGAGAGTGGGTGCGATGAGGTAGGTAGGCTGAGGACAAGTCATGCAGCACTTTGTAGACTAGCTTAGAAGGGTTCTTTGGATTGTACAGAGTAGAATCTAACATCCATTCAGTCCTGTAAGCTTGAAACCCAGATGTCATTCTAGACACTTTCGTCTTGCTCACACGCCTCTTTATGCAGTCTGTTAAGTCCTTTTGATTTTATCCTTTATGTAGCTTTCCATATCCTTTCCATATTTTTCCCATTGCCCCCATACTGGCTTAAACCCCCGTTATCTGACCGAGATACTAATAAGACGTAACTGTCTAACCTATGATAGGTTCACTTTTAATATTATCTGCTGTGCTTCATCTTTCTCCCCCTTACCTTCCCCCAAATTCTACCCATCCTTTAAGACCCAGGTACATGAGGTCTTCTTTGTCCCACATATGTTACTTGGACCTTCCCAGCTCTGTGCTTCCTTCCACGAAGAGGGTTGTCACAGCCTGCTGGGTGTTTCAATAATCTTTGAAATAATAATAATTAGCCCCAAATTTATCAGCGATGACCTCATTTATTTATATTAACATTAGTCCTCTTTGAGGGCAACAGGACTGTGCCTCTGGTAGCTCAGCCCTGTGATTCATGTGGTTCCTAAGTGTTCCTGAAATATTATCATCTCTTCTGCCTGTAAATGTGTGATTTCCTTCATCATCTCTTTCAAGTCTTCCCCTTCTCTCTCAGAGTGAGCTACATGAACTTAATGTCTTGCTTATATTCTTTTAAGTGTCTGAAGTCTAGAAACATTGATTTTTAATTGAAGTATAGTTGATTTACAATGTATCAATTTATGCTGTACAGCAGAGTGACTCAGTTACATATACATACTTTTTTATATTCTTTTCCATTATGATTTATCCCAGAATGTTGAATATGGTTTCCCATGCTACACAGTGGTGGGTGGTGAGTTAGTCACCTAGTCGTGTCTGACTCTTTGCCACCCCACGAACTGTAGCCCCTCAGGCTCCTCTATCCATGGGATTCTCCAGGCAAGAATACTGGAGTGGATTGCCAGTCCCTTCTCCAGAGGATCTTCCTGACCCAGGGATCGAACCCAGGTCTCCTGCATTGCAGGTGGATTCTTTACCATCTGAGCTACAGGGACCTTGTCTATCCAGCTTATATGTAATAGTTTGCATCTACTAGTCCCAAACTCCTGGCCCATCCCTTCCCTACCCTCCGTTCCCTTAGAAGTGCTTTGAGTGAAGAAGCTAAGGGTGTTGTTGAACACCGCTTTATTATTGCCTGTATTATATTTTGGGGTATATCTTGCCTTGAATTTTTTACCCTTGTGTTGTGTTATATTGCATTCTCATTACGGGGAACCATGTGGTGGGTTTCCTTCACTTCCCTGTAGATTTTCATTCAACAGACATTTACTGTTAATGTAGCTACTTATCCAGGTAGATAAGTAAGATACTGTTGTTTTCCTTGGAGAATTTCTAGTTGAGATGAGAATTGAGGGTAAGTAAATAGGCCTGGAGCTTGAGAGACAAAGAGATCCATTGATTGACTCGTCCGTCTAAGCTTAAATCACCAACTTTGCTTTCCCACAGGTACTGTAAACTCAGTAGTTCCAGAATGGAACTAACCTTAGAACAGTTCACAGTTTCTGGTTTGCGTCCTAGCAACTGGTCTCCTAACTGGTCTTGCTCTGTCTTGCTCTTTTAATCCATTTCCCACAGCTGATCCTGTTTCTTGCCTCTTAAAATCTTTAAGCACCTGGACTTTCCTGACTCTGCCTTTGCACTTACTGTCCTCTGCTTTGAAACCTTCCCTGAGCTGCTGCTCCATTCCCCACCCCCCACATCTTTTCAACTTAATGTTTGTCACTGCCTTTGGGAAACCTTTCCAAACTACCTATGATTGGCTATTCTTTATTACACCATATTGAAATTATATATTCATTTTTCATATACATTTAGTACCCACACAGCTGGGCTTTGATTTGTTTTTGTGGTGGTTTTTTTTTTTTTTAATTTTATATCGACAGATGAATGGATAAAGAAGTTGTACATAGGCACAATGGAGTATTATTCAGCCATAAAAAGGAACGCATTTGAGTCAATTCTAATGAGGTGGATGAACCTAAAACCTATTATAATAGGGTGAAGTAAGTCAGAAAGAGAAAAATATTGCATTCTAATGCATATATATGGAATCTAGAAAAATGGTACTGAAGAATTTATTTACAAGGCAGCAATGGAGAAGCAAACAGAGAAGAGACTTATGGACCTGAGGGAGGGAAGGGGAAGGAGAGATGTATGGAAACTTACATTACCATATGTAAAATAGATAGCCAAGGGGGAATTTGCCGCAAGGCTCTGGAAACTCAACCCAGGCTCCGGGTCAACCTAGAGGAGTGGGGTGGGGAGGGAGATGGGAGGGAGTGTCACTCACTGTTACCTCTTGACTGTTTCACTCCCTTGTCAGCTTTTCTTACAAAGTTCAAAAGGGACGGGATATATGTAATGCCTACGGCTGATTCATGTTGAGATTTGACAGAAAACAAAATTCTGTAAAGCAGTTGTCCTTCAATTAAAAAATAAATTAATTTAAAAAACAATTTATGGAAAATTTCTGATGACACAAAAACAGAGAAAACGGTATTTTAAAAACTTAATTATTTTTGGCTTCACTGGGTCTTCTCTGGGTCTTTGTTGCTGCGTTCGTGCTTTCTCTAGCTATGGGAAACAGACTACTCTCTGGTTGTGATGAGCAGGCTTCTTTTATTGAGGAGCATGGGCTCTAGAGCTCACGGGCTTTAGTAGTTGTGGCACACGGGCTTAGTTGCCCTGTGGCTCGTCGGGGCATGTGAAATCTTGCCGGAGCAGGGATCAAACCCATGTCCCCTGCATTGATTGGCAGATTCTTAACCACTGGACCACCACAGAAGTTCAAGAAAATTGTATCTTGAACCACCCCTACCTTTGCTGTCTCTGTCACCCAGATCTAACAGCGAACATTTTGCTCATCTTGTTTCATTCTCACTTTCCCAGCTCTGCCTCCAACCTCCCCTTCCCTTGGAGCATTTTAAAGCACATCCTACATCTCACTTCCCTTACAATTGCACAGACTTCAAAGGATAGAGTGTCTGGTTCCACCTTGTATCCCTGGGCTTTTGTATTGTCCCATTCTCTAGCCAGTAGCCAATGATCTTTTTAAAAATATCACCAAGATTACAGCATTGTCCTGCTTAAAACCATGCAGTTACTTATTGCACCAAGTCTCTTGACCTCCTTTCACATGACTCCTGGCCTGCCTTCACTAGACTCCAGCCACTGAGGCCGACCTTATTTCTGCAGCAGCTGAGGCCACGGCTCCTCACATCCTTCACCCTGCTGGGAATCTCCTGGGGAAGTGAGTTGCGTGTTTAGGTCCCAGCTTCCCTGTCACCATTTCAGAGAAGTCATTCCTGAGCACCGGACATACGGTGGTCCTTCTTATTTCCATCATTTTCTGTCACATTGTTCTGTTTTGATTGTTTTGTGGTGTTTATCACTATTTTAGATAATCTATTATCTGCCGTGCTCTCTCTTCTCGCCCTGTTTAAACTCCCTTGTACTTATGTCCTCGCCCTTCTCCCTTCATTGTACTTGCCTGGCAACACCCCGACTGTGTTAAATCCAACTCTGTTTATTTGGTGCCTGCACCTGCACAGCTCAGTGTAGCTGAAAAAGAGCACGTATCCTGATTGGCTGGTCTCATTTAAATTCAAGGCCACCATCATCTCAAGTAAACTCTTGCTGTTGTCTAGCAGTCCTGTTACAGTTCTTTCCTCTGCAGCCTCTGATGACTTCTCTCCATCCTCACACTTAGGTGATGATGTCACTTTCTGTTTCACTGAGAAAAGAACAGCGGGATGGGAATTTGCATAGGTGCTGCCACCACGTCTCTGCCAGCTTACCGATGTCTGTGCCCTGTGCTCGGCTGTCCCTGCCGTTATTAGGGGTGAGCTGGTCCATGCCCGTACTAAGGCCAGGCCTCTGCTTGTACACGACGTCTATCCCCTCTCCACTTAGGCAAGTTCACTTCTTCATCATCAGCTTTTCCCTTTGTTAGGTTGTTTTCATCAGCGTATAGCTCAAAACTACTTTTAAAAAAGTCCCCCTCCAGCTCATGCCCCATTTCTCTACTTCTCTTTATGGCAAAACTCCTCAGAGGAGTTGTTTGTACTTGTACGTTCTCCCATTCTTTTCTTTAAAAAAAAATTGCTTTGAAAATGACTTGCGATTTATAGAGAATTTGAAGGAATATACACGTCAACCAGATTCCTTGAATGTCAACATTTTAAATGCATGTTTGTTTTATCATTCTCTGTGCATATTTTTTTCTAGGACCATAAAGGAGGAAGTTGGAGATTGGATGCCCTTCTATTTCCTTAAAAACAACATTCCCTTACCTGACCACATTCCATCATGAAACTCAGAAAATCAACGTTGATACAATCTTATTCCAGTTTTTTCAGTTGTGCTAAAAGTGTCCTTTATAGTAAGAGAAACATTTCTTATGATTTTAACATTTAGAATTTTAGTTGTTTTATAGGATGTCCCTCAGGTTGGTTCGTCTGCTGTTTTCTGATGATTTTTGGCAGGAATACTGCAGAAATGATATGTGACATTCCTGTTATATTTTATCAGGCAGCACATAATGTCTTTGTCCCATTACTGGTGGTGTTAACTTTGATCATGGTTTAAGGTGATAGTTGTCATGTATCTTCATTATGAAGTTATGATTTATTCCTTTGGGAAGATTATATATTTTTGTGTCTTGTTACCCTTTCACCCACTTGTCCATTAAAGGTAGTTGCTCCCTTTAATGGACAACTACCCTTTAATACTACAACTACTTTGTTGCTCCCCCCACCAAACACCTCTCTGCCCTTCGGCCCTGCTGCTGCTGCTAAGTGGCTTCAGTCGTGTCTGACTCTGTGCGACCCCATAGACAGCAGCCCACCAGGCTCTACCATCCCTGGGATTCTCCAGGCAAGAATACTGGAGAGGGTTGCCATTTCCTTCTCCAGTGCGTGAAAGTGAAGTCACTCAGTTGTGTCCAACTCTTCGTGACCCCATGGACTGCAGCCTACCAGGCTCCTCCACCCATGGGATTTTCCAGATAAGAGTACTGGGGTGGGTTGCTATTGCCTTCTCTGGCCCTTCAGCCCTAGGCAACTGCAACTCTACTTTTTTTTTTTCTATAGAAACCTATAGAAAAGGCCTACTCTGACCATTTCATAGACGTGAATCATAGAACATGTGGCTTTTGGGGTCTGACTTCTTTCCATTAGCATAATGTTTTTAAGGTTCATTCCGGTCTCAGAACTTCATTCCTTTTTATGACCAAGTAATATTCCATTGTGTTGATATACTTCATTTTGTTTATCCAATCATGGTTGATGGACATTTGGGTTTTTTCCATTTTCTGGCTGTTATGAGTAATGCTGCTGTGAATGTTCATGAACGAGTTCTTAAAAAAAAAATTATTTATTTATTTATTTATTTTTGGCTGTGCTAGGTCTTTGCTGTGTGGGCTTTCTTTTTAGTTGCAGAAAGCAGGGGCTACTCTTGAGTTACGGTGTGCAGGCTTCTTGCAGGGGTTTCTTTTGTTGCAGAGCACAGGCTCTAGGGTGGGTGGGCTTCGGTAGTCGCTGTTTCTGGGCTTTAAAACGCAGGCTCAATACTTTTGGCACATGGGCTTAGTTGTTCAGAGGCATGTGCGATCTTCCTGGATCAGGGATTGAACCTGTGTCCCCTGCACTGGCAGGTGGTTTCTTTACCACTGAGCCACCAGGGAAGCCCCATGTATGAGTTCTGATGAGAATATATGTTTTCGTTTCTCTTGGGCATATACTTCAGAGTGGAATTGTTGGGTCATACGTAAAAGATGTTTAACCTTTGAGGAGCTGCTTGACTGTTTTCTGAAGTGGCTACACCATTTTCTATTCCCATCAGTGCTTGTGAGTATATCAGTACATCTTGCTCTCAACTTTCCTCTACTCAGGTGGCCTCCTGACAACAGGCCCCAGTCCTGCGCCACATGAAGCGCCGTCTGCCTGCCCTACTCCAGGCTTTCCTTTCCTTCCTCAGTCAACTTTATTTTCCTCTTAGCACCAAGCACCATCCAACGTGCTTTTTCTTTGGTCACTTGTTGATTTTCTGCGTCCTCTAACTAGAATATAAGCTCACTAGCACCTCAAGCAATGTCTCACATAAAATAGGTAAATAAATATTGTTAAGTGAATCAACACTTGCCCTTCATGAGAACCAGGGACATTGTTTCTTTTACTCAGCTCTGGATTCCTTCATCTGACTCAGTGTATAAGATGTGTTTGTTGAAAGAATGAAGATAACGGTTAGGAAGATAGCAGGCCCTCAGAGGAGGCTGGCCCTTCAGAGGGTGGAGAGGTTACCTGTGGGGGCCCTGAAGAGGGGACCTCTTTCAGGGCTCCCAGAATGTGCGGGAAGGAGGTTCCGGCTGACTTGTCTGTGTGGGCATTAGCGGCTTGAAGGAAGCCAGACCAGGAGGAGGATTTGGAGTGAAGGAGTGAGGGGTTGTGAGTTCCTTGTCCAGTCAGCGTGCATTTAGGGATGCCCCTTTGTGCTCAGCACTGTCCCAGGAGACACAGGAGTAGGAGCCTGTCTTTGAAATCTGGCTGACGGACTGAGTCAGACTGACTAGCCCTCTGCGTAGCCCTGATTTGCTGGGTGGGCGGTGGGAGCAGCCTGGTGAGATGTGACTTGAGGAAAGCCCATGGGACAGGCTGCTGTGTGGCCCCTCCTGAAAATAGGGCAGAGGCTGAAGGTGTCGAGGGCAATGGTCTCGGGGCCTCACTGGAGGTGTGACTTAGAACAGGCTCTGGAAGGGCCGGGGCAGGGACTGGCTTAGAGAAATCCTGTGTCTTTAGCATCCTGTTCCTGACTGTTTTCTTTCCTCCAGAACCTTTCTGCTGTTGGGGCGTTGGTGGGTCTCAGTAATGCTCGTCTCGGTTCTATCAAAACTCGGTAAGTCTCTAGCCATGTTTTTTCTCCAGGGGACATGTTTCTTTAGAAAGAGGGCCATCCATCTGTCCATCCATCATCACCACCCCGTGGAGCCAGGAGGTTTCTCCATGCCCAGGGTGGAGAGTTTGATTCTTTTCACGAGCTCACTTGTGTTGAACCCCACCTATGGCGGCTTCCAAGAGTCCCTTGCCTGCCTTCTGTCCCCTTCTTCCCTTGCTGCCCATGCCTCACTCCAGGTCCTCGAGTATCTTGGGAATGAGAAGCTGCTGTGGATCTGGAGTCAGGTTTCACTCTGGCCAGTGAGAGTAAGAGGGCGTTGACTGGCTTTCTCTGCAGTCTAGCCACCTCTCCTGTGCCGTCACTCACCTCTGTCTTACCAGGTTTGAGGGCCTGTGTCTGCTGTCGCTGCTGGTCGGGGAGAGCCCCACGGAGATGTTCCAGCAACACTGTGTCTCCTGGCTTCGCAGCATCCAGCAGGTCTTGCAGGTGAGTCCACCGCCTGCCACTCCCCACCTCCGCCCCAGCCACGCCCTGGTCTCCATTCAGACACAGCTTGACATCTTTGTAGGGGAGACTTTGAGTTCTGAGGGCAGTTTCTTTCTAGCAGGATAAGCTACAAATAGATACATGCTTTTAAAGATTTTGTTATTTTTATCCACTGGGTTATTTTTATTCACCTGACCTTACACACACTCACTGTGACCTCTGACTGTTTCACTTCCTTGTGAGCTCTTCTAATGAGTGACATCTCTGAAGCTCCTTTCTCCAGGTGTTGGATTTTTAGAATTTATTTGTTCAAATTATTTTTGTTTTTTTGGCTGTGCACCCTGTGGCTCATGGGAATCTTAGTTCCCCAGGCAGGGACTGAACCCACACCCTCGGCGGTGAAAGCTCAGAGTCCTAAACACTGGACTGCCAGAGAATTCCCCAATTTTTTTTTCTACTTCTCTCTCCCTCTTTTTTTAAAAATTAATTAATTTATTTTAATTGGAGGCTAATTACTTTACAGTATTGTGGTGTTTTTTGCCATATGTCGACATGAATCAGCCATGAATCTCTTCCTCTTTTCCCATATGTCGACATGAATCAGCCATGAATCTCTTCCTCTTTTAAGATTTAAATTTGTTTCTATTTTTACATCCTTTGATGACATCCCCACTTAGTTCTTCCACAAGTGTGTTCTGGGCACACATGGCAGGCTGTGTGCGGAGTTCTAGAGAGATGGTAGGGAGATGCATTTGGACCCTGCTTTCATGGTGTTTAGAGTCTCTTGCAGGGTTTGGGAAACTTTGTAGGTGTTTCCAGATAAATGTCATAGGTTTTACAAACCATATATGGTTTCTGGTTGGGTTTTTTTTTTTTTTTTTGGCTGTGCTGTGAGATCTTAGTTCCCTGACCCGGGGTCAAATCTGAGCCCCCTACAGTGGAAGTGAGGAGTCTTTCCACTGGACAGCCAGAAATTCCCATGGTTTCTGTTGCTGAGTGTTTCTTTGCTGGTTTGTTTTACAACCCTTTAAAAAATGTAATAACCATTCTTAGCCTGTGGGCTGTGCAAAAACAGGCACCCACAGACCAGAGTTTGCCGACCTGTGTTCTAGTGGAAGAGAATAATTATACAATGAGTGTGAAGAACTAAACTGTGGTAGGTGCTCTGGAGGTAAAGAAAAAATATAGTTCTCTGAAAGCTTGTTAATGAGAGACTCTGAGCCAGACCAGGGTGGTGTGCATGTAGCGATCAGGGTCAGTGGTTCAGGGAGGGCTTTTCTGCTCTGATGAGTAGGAGTACATTGGGCTGAGAAAGCTTTCGAAGTGTTCTACGTTGTGCAAAAGCCTTGAGCGAAAAGGCGTTTGACTCATTTGAAGAATTGTGAGCAAGTGGGTGTGGCAGGGGTTGCTGAGATGCAACTCCGGACGTAGGTAGATGGGGCCTAGGCCGTGGGTGGTGGTGCAGGCATATTAAGAAGCTCCGCGTTTATTTTTGGAACAGCAGGGATTCATGGAAGGTTTTGAGCAGGGGGAAGGAGGTGGTATTGGTGGTGGTAGTGATGTGAGCAAATTTTCATTTGGAAACGCGACTCTGGCCACTGTGTGGAGACAGGATTAGAACTGACCCAGAATGGCAGCAGAAAGCGGAGCAGTGAACACTGAAGCCAGATTGCCCTGGGGTGAGCAGTGAGCAGGAAAAGGCATGGGATTGGGGAAGATGAGACAGTCCTGTCAAGACATCTGGGTTCACTGGTAGGGCAGGGAAGCTCGGTAACACCTGAAATCAGGCACATGGAGTACGGGCTCAGGCGAGGATTTTCAGGGTGGGAGAGATGTTTAGGATGGGAGCAGGCACAAATGCCAGCAGGAGGAATCCTTTTCAGGGGGCTGGAGACAGGGGCTAGTTAACAGTGTGAGGTGGTTCTGAGAGGAAAGGGTGGGGAGGATTTTCCTCAAATGGAGGACTGAGATGGAGTTTTCACTTTGGTGGTGGGAAGCTAAGAGAGTTCCCGTCTTTGGGCTGCAGGCTTCTCTGAAATCGTAGGTCAGGTTACACAGAAGTCATGGTGCCGGAGAAGAGCTGAGCAGCAGAGGGAGCTAACCAGTGAGAGACGCAGTAGGAGTGCCAGATGGTGTTGAGGCCCATTTGTGGCTGGTAGACCCACCGAGTCTGACTTCTCACAAGGATTCTTGTTTGTTTCATTGACATGTGGCCACTGGGCTAGCAGGAAGTAATGCGCTGAACGCTTTTTCCTTAGGTATATATTAATTTGTTAGGAAAAGTCCTCAGACTTCAAACCATTTGTCCTGCATGAGTTCAGGGTAGGTTTGAGCCAGCCACATGTAAGCTTAGTGAGATCGGTGGCTCTGTTGTGGCTGAGACTTTGGGCTGGGAAGTGCTCCTCTCCATCCTAGCAGGGGATTGCAGTGTGGGAGCAGCAAGAAACTCTTGAGATTGTTTAGTGAGATCGTTACTCCCCCGCCCCCTGCCGAATATTCCTAGGACCGCGACACCACAGTACTAAAGTGTGCACACACATCCTTTCTCTGGATGATTGTGCGACTTGGTTGCTCCGTGTTGCTGATACACTCCGTCCCCAGGGGATTTGATAGGAATGGGGCGGTTGCTGTGGAGTTTGTCGGAAGCTGCATGTTGTCATGCGGGTCGCTCCTCCTCCTCTTGGTGACCTTGAGGGCTAGGTGGGAGCATGGGCTGTTGTGCTGTTTAGTCCCAGGACCCGCCCCCTACCATGGAGCTGGCTGTGACCGTGCTGAAGGACCTACTCCGCTACGCGGCCCAGCTTCCTGCAGTCTTCCGGGACATCTCCATGAACCACCTCCCCGGCCTCCTCACCTCCCTGCTGGGCCTCAGACCGGAGGTGAGCCGCCTCTCAGCTCCCTTGACTCTGGGCCCCTCCAGTGCTTGCTCTCATTCACGCCCACTGGATTAGAGAACTTGATGGGAAGTGATTGGGGAATGGGATTGAAGAAGTGAGAAGAGGGAGGGGTGAAAAAAAGTGTAAGGAGACCCTGAGGGGTGGTGGGGTGGAGATGGATGGGTTCTGGGGGCGCTGGGCTCTTCCTGACCATCTGTTCTTCCCATAGTGCGAGCTCTCCGCGCTGGAAGGAATGAAGGCATGTATGACCCATTTTCCTCGAGCCTGCGGGTCTCTCAAAGTAAGTGTTCATAGAAACTCCCCTTCCTACCAACACGGTCTCTATCTTACTTCAGGTTCCACCGTTGAGACTTATAAGCATCTGTCTCCACAGCTCTAATTCATTTTCTAATGATTTCATTCATTCATTTTAGGCTGTGCTGGGTCTTCATTGCTGTGCACAGGCTTCTCATTGCAGTGGCTTCTCTTGCTGTGGAGCACGGGCTGTAGGGTGTTTGGTCTTCAGTAGCTGTGGCACGTGGGCTCAGTAGTTTGGGCTCCCAGGTTCTGAGAACAGACAGGCCTAGCCATTCCGTGGCATGTGGAGTCCTCCCAGTGTAGGGATCAAACCTGTGTCTCTTGCATTGGCAGGCAGATTCTGCACCACTGAGCCACCAGGGAAGCCCTCACCTCGTAGCTTTAAACGCATTCTCATTAACTCTCACAGGTGAAGACACCGAAATTAGATGACTTGCCTGAGGTATGAGGCCAGCTCAGGCTCTCCTCGGTCTCCTCTCTGCACCTCTCGGGCGCTCTGCCCGTTTTTCTACCGTCCTGGTTACTCTGTTCCCAACACTCTGTAACTGCCTCCAGGAAGCCTTCCTGCCTTATATTTTCCCTCTGTTAGCCTACCCAGTGCTTTCCTCTCCTGTTCCTGACCAGTCTCCCTCTGTCTCTTCCCCGCCTGGTCCCCTGGGCTGTGTTGGCCGTGTGAGGGGCGCTGAGCAGCAGGGCCGCACTCGGTCAAATAGGCAGGGTGGACGTGGGTCAGGGCGGGAAGAAGGAGGCCAGTGAAAGAATTAGAGTTTTATTTTTAAGGAGATAACAAAAACAAATGGTCATCCGATTTGGCCAAAGCAGTAACAGTTAAAGGGCCTCTGGAATTGGTACACTTGTCTGCAGAATAATTCTGATGGCAACTCGTACCTAAGAACAAATAGGCGTTCCTCTCCTGATTAAACACTCTCTCTTGCTTTGGTATACTCAGCATTGCTTGCCAAACCACTGGGTTATCTCAGATGGAAGCACAGGTCTGTGGAGAACTGGAATTAGTGGCAAATTAATAATATTTTTGTGTAATTCATGTGATTAATCACAGTAATTTGTATTACTATACTCGGTATTGCTAGTTAAGGGGGAGTTTGCCATTCAGCTTTTCTTGAAAGTCAAATCACATAGTTCTATGACCAAGTCAAAAAAGTAAAAAGAAACAGAAAGGGGACTGGTACCCACTACGTGCCAGGCTGTCTGCTGTGTGTCTGCCATGTGTCATCTCATTTTACAGTAATTCTGTGGAGTTGCTGTCACCAAATGAAACAGGAGACGGGCCCAGAATGGTTTGACTAACCCAAGCCTATGTATCTGTAGTTGTCAAACCAGGGTGTGAGCAGGAATTGCTTGCCCTTCAAGCCTGTTTTTTTTTTCACCAAACTGAGCTCCACAGGTGGTTTTAAGAATGTGGACAGGATTGGCAGCTAGGCTTCTACACTGATGGCAGCTCTGCTCCATCATTGGTGGCATGGGAAGGATTGTGAGCGTGTCACGGGCACCTGTGCTATGGTCTGGGAGTGTCCTTACTGAGGCTTTACTAACTGGTTACTTGCAGTATTTGAAAAGCCCCAGAGCACATGGTATTTCTCAGGGAACGTGGGGTCATATCCTTATTGATGTTTTGTTTTCACAGGAATGCCACTCCTGGCAGATGATAGAATCTTTGGTTAGCAGGGCAGGACTTTGTCAAGGCATTTGGAGTAACTCAGGGATTTTACTGAATTTGTTCTGTTTTTTCACTAGAGTTTACTAAGTTTAGTAAAAACTGCCCATCTTCTAAAACTGTAAATTAATTTCTCAAATTACACAGGCTACCTCTGTGTCTTTGACTCTTACTGGTGACAGTTTGTGAGATTTTACTGCATAAGCCTGTTTCTGTTGAGCTTGGTTTGGGGTTATCTGTGTTTCCCTGCTGGAGAAGGAAATAGCAACCCACTCCAGTCTTCTTGCCTGGAGAATCCCAAGGACAGAGGAGCCTGGTGGGCTGCTGTCCGTGGGGTCGCACACGGCTGAAGCAACTTAGCAGCAGCATCAGTGTCTCTCTGCATCCCCCCCAGAAAGTGGAAGGAGAACTGAGTGTTACCTGTGGGATCAGGATTCGAGTAATCAGACTAGACTGTCTGTGAGTCCTCTGCTTGTTGTTGTTTGAGTCACTCAGTCGTGTCTGACTCTTTTGCAGCCTGTGGACTGTAGCCTACCAGGCTCCTCTGTCCATATGTTTTCTAGGCAAGAATACTGGAGTGGGTTTCCATTTCATTCTCCAAGGGATCTCCCTGACCCAGGGATCAAACCCAAGTTTCCTGCCTTGGCAGATGGATTATTTACCACTGAGCCACCGGGGAAGCTAGGGGCTTTAATTTTCATTGTGAGTGGTCAGGAGAAGTGATCTAGAACTCACAGCCTCTTGTCAGATGGCATTTTTGAAGGCATGGCCTTTTGAGTGCCCTCTGCAAACCGAGCAACAGAACTCACGCAGTTGCAGCGTGTGTACGCCTGTACTTCTCTGAAGACACAGCATCGTCTGGAGAATGCCCTCTGGTAGGAGTTTGGCTTTTGTTGCCAGTGTGGCAGACACAAGTCTGTCATGCACAGATGCACCAGGGGCAGTTTGTACTGGAACATCTTGCAGACCAGTGCTTGGGAAGTGGATAGCTAGAGTGTGTATCTGCTCTCTGTTCCACCCCCTAGAAGCTCCCAGGGCAGCTGCCGTCTCCAAGTTCAGGACTCCTCCCAAATGAGGCATCTCAGCATTCTGGGTCCATGAAGTCAGTCTGTCCAGGCTTCACCTCTCCTCCTCCTCAACACATTGATTATTTGTTCTGGAATGAGTGGGAAAACTCACCCCCGTCTTGAGGGACACCAGGACGTACCATGTACGCACACATGCTTTCGTTCCTGGTGAAATGTCCCAAGTGAGTCATTATTTTGGTTTGCATTGCAGGTCATTTCAGGTGGAACTGTGTGATCAGGGCTGTGTCCCTGCACTCTGCTTGACCGCAGTCACATAAGCAGACCTCTGTTGGCCTCAGCAACCTGGCTTCCTGGGTCTCAGGGAAAGCGTAAGCAGGAAGTTGGTCCAAAGGGCTGAGCGCCAGTGTGGATAAGGCTTTGGCGACTCTAAGAAATAACATCCCTGGAGAAGCTGGTCAGGAGCCCAGAGGGTGGTTGCTGCTTTTGGTTTGAAGTGTTCAGAGCCCTGCCCCACTAGATGTGAAAGTGCTGTCCTGGTTGTTTTAGGCCTTCTACCCTGGGATCAGCCATCACAGTGCTGTCTCTCTCCCACTGAGAGTCCTGCTGTGGACCCTGGGAAACCAGGGCAGCAGCAGGGAGGGAGCCCTGGAGGGTGGCTCCTGATTCACTCTGCTGGGCTCTGCACCTGCTTTCCCTTGCTGTCTGCCTTGTTTTCTGGAAGTTGACTTTTGACCCCGGTGGGGCCCATACACACTCGCCTGGGATTTAAGGCCCAGCCTGCTTCTCCACGGGCCCCATGGGAGACCGTCGCTCTCCTTACTATGTTGGTTCCTCCGTCTCCTTACCTGGCTCCTCCAGTTTCTCCCCAGCCCGGCTCAGTCCTGCCTCCCAGCTCAGTCCCTCCAGAGCCACCCTCTTTGGTTCCAGGTCATGATTTTTCACACATTTGTCTTCCTGTTACACCCACTGAAGGTGGAAATCTTTTTCTGCTTCAGTGTTCTTTTTGTGCCATGGATCTCTTCTCCGGGTGTTTTTCAATTAGGAAAATACATGGAATTGCAGGGAAAGTGTGGTAGAATGCACATCTTTGTTAACATATCAAGTAACAGAATCCAGCAGCAGGTCTGATGAGTCCTGAAGTCTCATGATAGTGGTGCCCGTGAGTGAGGTGCCTGTCGACAGCTGTAGTGTTAAGTGACATGGAATGATCTCTGCTGGTGACAAAGGGATGCTAATACTACTGTGGCTTTTTGTCTCCATTTCTAATTGAAAGAAAAATTTACATTTTATTTACAGGCAAGTGAAAATGATTTTTTAAAAAAACTTCCCGTCCATGTTCACAGGTCCCTTTGATTCTGCCCCCAGATAAGTGGGGCCCCAGTTACATGTTGCCTCATGGGTGCTGCCCGGCAGCAGGCGGGTCCTGGTGACTGACTGATCAGTCACTGCTCTCAGCTCACTGCGCCTGTCTTGCTGGTCTACCTTCCCTTCTCTGTTGACTTCGTGCTACTCTCACCGCTCCCAGCCGGGGCCCGGTGCTCCTGGTCTGAGCTGGCAGGCAGCTGGGGTTGGAGGCGCCTGCTGTTCAGTGCTGTGTCCTTTTGGCTTGAGGGTGCTGTCACTCTGCAAACATTGGAGGAGGGCCCCCGTGGTCTGTGGGACACAGCCCCAGAGCAGGGAGGCTGAGGACAGGGGCGTCTGCCCCTAGGCACAGCACCCCTGAGGGTGCACTGCTTCCTCGTCTGCAGGAAAGAGAAGGGCCTGAGATCCTGGGCCTGGACCCTGCTGCTGGGATGGCTGGGGCTCTGTCTCTGGCCCTGGAAGCTGACTCCCCAGCCTCCTGCTCTCTCTCCCCATGATCCAGGGCAAGCTGGCCTCGTTTTTCCTCTCGCGGGTGGATGCCTTGAGCCCTCAACTCCAGCAGGTAAGGAGAAGGAGGGAGACAGCGGGGAGCCTGGGGTCTGAGCTGGTGCTTCCCCCCACCTCTGTTTTCTATTGCCACTTTTCTCTGCGGTCTCATTCCCCTCCCTGTCAATGCGCAGTACACACCAGTAGGGGTTTCTGCCTCCCGGTCTCCATCTGTGTCTTTCTGCCTCTTCCATTGCATCTCCCTTCCGAGCGCACTGACCTCTGTCTTCCTGGACGCTGGTGGGGTTGGGATCCACAGCTGGGCTGATGGCCACCTGATCGGGTGCCCCCTCTCTCCGGCAGTTGGCCTGCGAGTGTTACTCCCGGCTGCCGTCTCTGGGGGCCGGCTTCTCCCAGGGCCTGAAGCACACGGACAGCTGGGAGCAGGAGCTGCGCAGCCTGCTGGCCTCTCTGCACAGCCTGCTCGGGGGCCTATACGAGGGCGCGGAAGCGGGTAGGGCCCGCCCGGCTGACGCTCTGGGGCAGGGGGTGAGGGGGCCCCGGGGGGCAGTGAGGGGACCAGGGGACTGGTCCAGAGAAGTGCGGCCGCTGATTTCTAGGCAAAAGGCAGTAGGTAGAATATGGGTGGGTCTTCCACCTGAATGGATGCAGGGCTGAAGAGTAAAGGTGGCTGTGTCTGTCTAGCGCCCATGCAGTATGAGAGCCCTGGGGCAGAAACATTGCTGTCCCCCTCAGAAGACGCAGACGCCCACACCCTTCTCCGGCTTCGGCAGAGGTTTTCAGGGCTGGCCCGCTGCCTGGGGCTCATGCTCAGGTGAGTGAGGGAGTGAGGAGGGAGGCGGAGAACCGTACTGGGGACCCCGCACTGAGGGTCTTCCTGCTTGATCCTCTCCAGCTCCGAGTTCGGGGCACCCGTGTCTGTCCCCGTGCAGGACATCTTGGATCTTATCTGCCGGACCCTCAGCGTCAGCGCCAAGAATGTTGTGAGTGGAGCCGGCCCTGCTGGCGGCCCCTTCCCGGGACCCTTGGCGGCTGGGCAGGCAGGCAGGGGCTCCCACAGCGCGTGGTCCTGACCCGTCCAGCTGCTCTTAGGCCTGCGCTCCTGCCCCCTGCCTGCCAGTGTGGATGGGCTCCCGTGCTGCGGGAGCGCTTGGAGCAGGTGCTTCCCCAGCCGACAGTGAGTTGGGCGTCCACTCAGTCACTGCCGAGGGGTTCGGCCTCCTTCGCCGCTCTGTTAGGGCGGTGGTTTCACCCTGTCGGGGGAGCTGGGCCGGGGCGGCTTCCTTCCTTGCGTGTATGTAGGCTTTCGCCTCCACCCTCTCCCCACTTCCAGACTCCCAATCTCACTCTCTTCCCCCACTCCTTAGTGGCTGGTTTTTTCGCACAGAGTCTGCTGGGAGATGGTCCCCTGCGGTTGCTGCTGCTGCCCTCTCTCCACCTTGAAGCCCTGGACCTGCTCTCAGCGCTCATCCTCGCGTGAGTGGGGTGAGAGGAAGTGGTGCAGGCTTTGGGACGTGCTGGGAGCGGGGGTCACCGTTCTGTCTTCGCCCCCAGGTGTGGAGCACGGCTCTTGCGCTTCGGGGCCCTGATCAGCCGCCTGCTTCCCCAGGTCCTCAGTGCCTGGAGCATTGGGAGGGAGAACCTCGGACCGGGCCAGGAGAGGCCCTACAGGTGACCGTCCAGGAAGGAGGGGGTGGTGGTGGTGACTTGGTGCTGCCGGGCTGGGAATGGGGACGTGGCCTCCCTCTCAAAGGCACCCTCTGCGCTCCCTGCAGCACCGTGCGGACCAAGGTGTACGCCGTCCTGGAGCTCTGGGTGCAGGTGTGCGGGGCCTCAGCGGGGGTGCTGCAGGGGGGCGCCTCGGGGGAAGCCCTGCTCTCCCACCTGCTCAGCGACATCTCCCCGCCGGCAGACGCCCTCAGGGTGAGAGAGGCCTCCCAGCACCCCTGGTCCTCACCCGATCCAGCCTCCCGACCGTTCTGCCTTCCTGCTGGCTGGTGTGTGATCTGTGTTCCCTCCCCTGCCAGCTGCGCAGCCCCCGGGGGAGCCCTGACGCGGGTTTGCAGACCGGGAAGCCCAGTGCTCCCAAAAAGCTGAAGCTGGACGTGGGGGAGGCCATCGCTCCGCCCAGCCACCGGAAAGGGGACAGCAATGCCAACAGCGACGTGTGTGCAGCTGCACTGAGAGGTGGGTGAGGCCTGTGCCCTGCACCTCGGGCCTGGGAGGGTCTGGGGACACCTGGAGGGACCGGGTGTCCTGGTGGAGGGGGTAGGAGACACGCAGAGCTGGCTAAGAGCCTGCCGAGGGGCTGCACTCCCCCTAGGGCTGCAGGTGGGGCCTTGTCCTGCTGTTGGACGGGGTGCTGGTGTTGACCCACCCCTCCGGGTCTCAGGCGTCGTCTTTGCACATCCTTTGTCCATGGTGAGTGCTCGTGTGTCCTGGAGGGCAGGGGAGGAAGAGGATGAGACCCCTGCCCTGCAGAGCTTGCACGCCCCAGGCCCACTGCTGGAAGCAGAAGTGACTTTCCATTGGGGGCCACGTGTGCACTGCCCACCAGCCTCCTGTGTGGGGCAGCATCAGTGCTCCCGTGTATAAACGCACGTTTATAATGTATCTCCATCTGAATTACATAACGTTCACAGCTTTGTGTAGTAGAGGTCCACTCATGAGCCCCATTTTATAGTTGAGAAAACAGGAGTCACGTGACTTGCCCGAGGTGGGCCGCCCATCCTGTCAGCCTCTCACACTCATCTCCTTCCCCAGGCCTCAGCCGGACCATCCTGATGTGTGGGCCTCTCATCAAGGAGGAGACTCACAGGGTGAGGGGAGCCTGGTCCCCACTGGAAGGGGTACTGGTGGGGGTTCATTTGGACCTGGGCGCAGGCCCTGGAGGACGGGCGGGTCGTCTGGTGGTGTCTCCAGGTGTGTGCTCTGTCCTTCCAGCGACTGCACGAGCTGGTGCTCCCCCTGGTCATGGGTGTTCAGCAGGGTGAGGCGCTCGGCAGCTCCCCGTACACCAGCTCCCACTGCCGCCGGGAGCTCTACCGCCTGCTGCTGGCCCTGCTGCTGGCTCCCTCTCCTCGCTGCCCGCCGCCCCTCGCCTGTGCGCTACGGGCCTTCTCCATGGGCCAGCAGGAGGACAGCCTGGAGGTAACTGCCGCATGGGCCGCATGTCCACCGCTGTGTGCCCCGCCCAGTACCATGACAGCCTGTGTCCTGATCCTTTCTCGCCCCTTCTTCCCCCAGGTCTCCTCTTTCTGCTCAGAAGCGCTGGTGACCTGTGCGGCTCTGACCCACCCCCGAGTTCCTCCCTTGCAGTCTGTGGGCCCCACCTGCCCTGCCCCAGCCCCAGTCCCGCCTCCCGAGGCTCCAGCTCCCTTCAGGGCTCCAGCCTTCCATGCCCCGGGCCCCCTGCCCTCAGCGGGCCCCATGCCTTCTGCAGGCCCCATGCCCCCAGCGGGCTCCTTGCCCGCTGCACGCCCTGGACCTCCAGCCACAGCCAACCACTTGGGCCTGTCTGTGCCAGGCCTGGTGTCTGTACCCCCCCGGCTCCTTCCTGGCCCTGAAAACCACCGGGCAGGCTCCAGTGAGGACCCTGTCCTGGCCCCTAGTGGCAGTCCCCCACCTACCGTCCCCCCAGATGAGACTTTTGGGGGGCGAGTGCCCAGACCAGCCTTTGTCCACTATGACAAGGAGGAGGCGTCAGACGTGGAAATCTCCTTGGAGAGCGACTCTGATGACAGCGTGGTAATTGTGCCTGAGGGGCTGCCGCCCCCGCCCCCCTCAGGCACCACGCCCCCTCCAGTAGCCCCTGCTGGGCCACCTGCAGCTTCCCCTCCTGTGCCAGCCAAGGATGAGCCAGAAGAGCTGCCTGCAGCCCCGGGGCCGCTCCCGCCCCCTCCCCCGCCTCCCGTTCCTGGCCCAGTGACGCTGCCGCCACCCCAGCTGGTGCCGGAAGGGACGCCTGGTGGGGGAGGCCCCCCAGCCCTGGAAGAAGACCTGACGGTCATTAACATCAACAGCAGTGATGAAGAGGAGGAGGAAGAGGAGGAGGAGGAGGAGGAAGACGAAGAGGAGGACGAGGAGGAGGATTTTGAGGAGGACGAGGAGGAAGAGTACTTTGAGGAGGAGGAAGAGGAGGAAGAAGAGTTTGAGGAGGAGTTTGAGGAGGAGGAAGGTGAGCTGGAGGATGAGGAGGACGAGGAGGAAGACGAGGAGCTGGAAGAGCTGGAAGAGGTGGAGTTCGGCCCGGCAGGCGGGGAGGTGGAAGGAGGAGGGCCTGCGCCCCCGAGCCTGCCTCCGGCGCTGCCACCTACCGAGTCGCCCAAGGGGCCTCCAGAGCCAGGACTGGAACCCGGGCTGCTGTTGGAAGTGGAGGAGCCGGGGACCGAGGAGGCACCTGGGCCTGAGATGGCCCCCATGCTGGCCCCTGAGGTGCTCCCCTGCCAGGGGGAGGTGGAGAGGGAAGGGGGGAGCCCCTCTGCAGGGCCACCGCCTCAGGAGCTCGTGGAGGAGGAGCCCTCTGGGCCACCAGCCCTGCTGGAAGAGGGGGCTGAGGGCGGGGGTGACAAGCTATCACCCCCCCCAGAGGCGTCTGCGGAGGAAGAGACGGAGGTGGAGGCGGCAGCTCTCCCCCCGGAAAAGGTGAGGGGGCCCAGCGGGGAGGAGGGGCGGGAGCGACACGCATCCTGACCTGGTCTGTGACTGTGACTGTTCTGAACTTTTTGTTTGTCCCTGGAAGGAGCAGGGTGACACTGCTGCCATGCTGGCCGACTTCATTGACTGCCCCCCGGACGACGAGAAGCCGCCCCCTGCCTCAGAGCCTGACTCCTAGCCCGCCCCTCCTCCCCCTCTTCTTTTCCAATAAATTCACATCCTTCGATAGCAAGGCTGCTTCTGCCTTTTGCCACCATGCTGTCCCCAGGCAGAAGCCCAGGTGTCTGCTGGGTTTGGCCTGTACCCACAGTGTTTCCCAGGCGTCCTGTGAGCCCCGCTCTCCATAGAGGAGCCACTGACCTACAGGGGTTGCTCTGCAAGCCAGTGTCACAAGTTGAGCGCATTGGCCCGCTGCTCCCGCTACACTAAGCGTGTGCTCGGTTGCCTGGAGAAGCAAGCAGCCCTGCTTCTGTTAGTCTGGGGGGTGCTGTGATGGGATGTATGGGACTGAGTATCCTAGTGAGTGAACCTGTTATAGCACACACACTGCCTTGGTCTAAAAGAGCAGGCTGAGTGATAGAAGTTTAGAAAGTTATGATAAGGTACAGAGTTTAGTCAGGGACTCCTGTGAATTGGAACCTGGGGCATCCTAAATTAACAGGGGCATCCACCATGGGTGTGGATGATGCATTCTAGGGCTGGTCCTTGCAGTGACAGTACCCCTGGCAGGAATCTGACAAACTCACTGTCGGCCTTCCTACCTGCTCTTGAGGTTTGGACGTTTCCCAGCCAGGATCTGATCCCTTTGAGCATTGGGAGACTACAGATCCTAGGACTTGGGGTGCCTATGTGAGCATCAATGCAGCGGTGTGTATGTGAGACGGTTTTGAGGCTTAGGGGCTTGAGGTAGGTGCTTCGTGGGTTTTTTCAGTCTGTGAACATAAGTGCCTTGGAAGTGCAGAAAACGGAGTGACTTCCTAGCTGCATGTATCCTGAACAGCCTCTCTGAAAAGTGACATCTGAGCTAATTTGTGGAAGATTAAGTAGATGTTTAAAAAATATTCATGCCCCCCCTCCCTTAACCCCCCAGAAGGGAGGAGATATGATGGCATAGAAGGCCTGGAGCTCACTTCCTTTCATGAAAACAACAAAATTACTGCTCACTGTTGAACAACCATTGACAAACTTAAAAACAATGCTGTATATGCAAAGAAGAAAACAAGATGGTGGGTGGGGTGCTTTCGTGACACCAAATCTCATGTATGCCGGGTGGATGACCCACAAACTGGAAGATAATTATATATCTCAGACCCACAGGAGAGTTCTGAGCCCCATGTCAGGCTCCCCAGCCTGGGGGTCTGGTATTGTGAGGAGGAGCCCCCAGAGCATTTGGCTTTGAAGGCCAGCAGGGCTTGAGTGCAGGAGCTGCACGGGACTTGGGGAGCACACAAGTTCTCACGTGCACTGCAACCCAGGACACAGGCTGTAACTCCATAGGAGCCTGGGCAAGACCTACCTGTGGGTCTTGGAGGATCTCCTGGGGAGATGGGGGTCGGCTGTGGCTCACTGTGGGGACAAGGACATGGGTAGCGGAGGCCCTAGGGACGTTCATTGATGGGAGCTCTCAGGATCAATGGAAAAGGATAGAAAGCCTGGAAATAAACCCACACACCTATAGTCAGTTAATCTATGACAATGGAAGCAAGAATATACAATGGAGAAACAGTTCTCTTTAAAAAGTGGTGCTGGGAAGACTGGACAGCTAGATGTCAAAGAATGAAACTAGAACATTAATGTCACACACTAAAATGGATTAAAGACCTAAATGTAACATCGGATACTGTAAAACGGGAACCTCCAGGATCTAGTGCCTGATGATCTGAGGTGGAGCCAATATAATAATAGTAGAAATAAAGTGCACAATAAACGTAATATGCTTGAATCATTCTGAAACCGCTCCCCACCCCCAGTCCGTGGAAAAACTGTCTTCCACAAAACTGGTCCCTGGTGCCAAAAGGTTGGGGGCCACTGCTGTGAAACTGAGAAAAGCAGAAGCAGAACAATCTTTGACATAAATCACAGCAAGATCTTTTTGGATCTGCCTCCTAGAGTAATGAAAATAGAAACCAATGGGACCCAATGAAACTTAAAAGCTTTTGCACGGCAAAGGAAATCATAAACAGAAAACGCTTGCCATGGGAGAAAATATTTGCAAACGAAACAACTGACAAAGGATAAATCTTCACAATACTCAAACAACAATGTAGCTCAATATCAAAAACAAAAAACCCCAAACCAACCCAATCAAAAAATGGGCAGAGGATCTAAACAGACATTTCTCCCAGGGAGACATACAGATGGCCAAGAGGTACGTGAAAGTAATGTCTTGCCACATTTGTTACATTCTGAATTCCTGTGTGTATTTGGGTCTGTTTCTTGACCTTGTGTTCTAGTCCCTTGATCGCCCTTTGCATGCTTATTTATTGTGGCTTTATGAGATGTTCCAATATCTGGTAGAAAGGGTAGGTTATTAAATTGGTGTTAAGCAGGGTAGCAATGCCAAAAAATGTCAAACTGCTGCACAACTGCACCCATCTCACACGTTAGCAAAGTAATGCTCAAAATTCTCCAATCTAGGCTTCAACAGTACGTGAACCAAGAACTTGCAGATGTTCAAGCTGGATTTAGAAAAGGCAGAGGAGCCAGAGATCAAATTGCCAACATCCATTGGATCATCAAAAAAGGAAAATAATTCCAGAAAAACATCTGCTTTATTGACTACACCAAAGCCTTTGACTGTGTGGATCATCACAAACTGGAAAATTCTTAAAGAGATGGGAATACCAGACTACCTAACACCTGCCTCCTGAGAAATCTGTATGCAGGTCAAGAAGCAACAGAACTGGACACAGACTGGTTCCAAATTGGGAAAGGAGTACATCAAGGCTGTATATTGTCACCCTTATGTTATGCTTATTTAACTTATATGCAGAGTACATCATGCAAAATGCCAGGCTGGATGAAGCACAAGCTGGAATCAAGATTGCCAGGAGAAATATCGATAACCTCAGATATGCAGATGACACTACCCTTGTGGCAGAAAGCCAAGAAGAACTAAAGAGCCTCTTGATGAAAGGAGAGTGAAAAAGCTGGATTAATACTCAACATTCAAAAAAACAAAGATCAAGGCATCCAGTCCCATCACTTCATGGGGAATAGATGGGGAAATAATGCAAACAGACTTTATTTTCTTGGGCTCCAAGATCACTGCGGATGGTGACTGCAGCCATGAAATTAAAAGACGCTTACTCCTTGGAAGAAAAGCTATGACCAACCTAGAAAGCATATTAAAAAGCAGAGACATTACTTTGCCAACAAACACCCATCTAGTCAAAGCTATGGTTCTTCCAGTAGTCATGTATGGATGTGAAAGTTGGACTATAAAGAAGTCTGAGCGCCGAAGAATTGATGTTTTTGAACCGTGCTGTTGGAGAAGACTCTTGAGAGTCCCTTGGACAGCAAGGAGATCAAACCAGTCAATCCTAAAGGAAATCAGTCCTGAATATTCTTTGGAAGGACTGATACTGAAGCTCCAATACTTTGGCCACCTGATGTGAAAAGCTGACTTACTAGAAAAGACCCTGATGCTGGGAAAGATTAAAGACAGGAGAAGGGGACGATAGAGGATGAGGTGGTTGGACGGCATCACCGACTCGATGGACATGAGTTTGAGCAAGCTCCAGGAGTTGGTGATGGACAGGGAAGTCTGGCGTGCTGCAGTCCATGGGGTTGCAAAGAGTCGGACACAACTGAGTGACTGAACTGAACTAAGCAGGGTAGCAGGCATTGGAGAAATCAACAGTACATTATTCAAGATCTTTCTCTAAAGGGATTCACAATCTGGCAATAATCAGAACATTCTGAATAAGGGTTCCTCTAGGATAGCCAGCAGCTTGATATGTGGGGTTTGGAGCTGAGGGGGGGTGGGGGCTGCTGAGAGATTTGGGGAGCAAGTCACCCTGGGGACACAACTGGAGGGAAAAAAGTGGGCTGCATATGGAACTCAGAACACCAACATTTTAGGGGCAAGAGGAGCCTTGAAGGGAACTTAGAGAGGGTGATGTCCCAGAAAATGAGAGAAGAGCTTCAAACAGGAGAGGGAAAACATCAGAGTCCATGGGACTTTTCAGTCATCAGCAGGTTTGGGCAAAGCAGTCTCAGAAGCGTGGTGGGGGTGGATCTCAGGGATAGTTGGGAGGTGAAAAAAAGGGACAGTGAGATTCTGCTGGGAAGGAGATGAGAGAAAATAGGGCAGTGGGGGCCCTGGGGCAGGCATACTCCATGCCACCTCCCTCCACCCAGGGACTGTCCACTGTGCAGCCCACCGTGCAGTCCAATGCCTGCCCTGCCCCGCTCCCGTTCTGTCCTCTGCACCGTTCCATCTCGGGACAGTGCTCCTCAGCCCAGCCCGTGGTTCCTGCCACAAACTCCAGGGAGAGGCACAGCTCCTCAGGCCGGTCTCAGGCTCTGGTCTCCCCTAACCAAGGCGGAAAGCTGACGTGTTCTGAGGGGCTTTGGACATCCCTTATAAAGTCGCCACTCCAGGGAGTCCCTTGGCAGTCCAGTGATCAGTGCTGCACGTCCACTCTAGGGAGTGCGGGTTCAGTCCCTGATCAGGGCACTCAGATCTCGCATACCACGTGGTGCAACCAAAAATTAAATAAAACCATCCCACCTGTCCCCATCTCCCATCACCCAGCCCTCCCCCTGCTTCCCTACTCTCCACTCTAGCACTTACACCATGTGGCATATATGATCTGTATGAATTTATATGGCCTTGTCTGCTCCCAATAGAACGTAAGCACCTTCAGAGCAGAGACTTTCGTTTCGGTCTGTCCACTGAAGTAACTCCATCTTAGATTCCTGCTCTGAGGTGGGGGCTTGGCAACCACTGAAGGAGTGAAGACGAAGTGAATGAGTCACGGAGGCAGAATCTCTGCAGGGCCCTGGGAATATCATGACACAGGTAACTGAGGCCCCCTTGGTCCTGTCGGAGCTGAAAGTGCGGTCCGAGCCAGCCTCACCCACAACTTGATGTGCCCTGCAGGGGCCCATGAGGCTCCCTCCCCACTGACGGATATGTTTGTAGAGAGAGTTTAGCAGAGTTTATCCTGTCAAGCTGAGGCTGCCAAACTGTTCTTCCCTCGCTAGTCTGAAGAGGTCACCCTGTATTCAGGTCACACAGCAATTGTCCCTCTTAAAAGGCTGAAGGCAGTGTTGAACAAAGCCTGGGCTGGGCTATAGGGCCCCTGGGACCGCTCTGCCCCTGCCAGCCAAGGGGACCTTTTCAGAGGCAGCTCTCAGAGCACCGGTCCTGCAGAGCCCACAGCGGCCCCTCCCTGGCCTCTGTCTTCCTGGGGTCACACTGATCTCCTAACCGTGGGCCTGGTGCAGTCTCCCCGGGCCCATGTGGAGCTGCTTACTGATGCTGGATGCTGCACCTGCCCTGGTGTGTGTGTGTGTCAGCTGCTCTGCTGGTGGCCAACTCTTTGCCACCCCATGGACTGTAGACCACCAGGCTCCTCTGCCTGTGGGGTTTCCCAGGCAAGAATACTGGAATGAGTTGCCACGCCCTCCTCCAGGGGATGTTCCCCACCCAGGGATCTGCCAGGAGCCAGCACGGGCCGATCCCACCCATGACAAGGTCATGTGGAGAGACCTGATGAGCAGGGTGGATCAGGACTTGAAGGACCCCCTGGACCTGCTCGAGCATCTACCCCAAAACCAGAATCTGTCTGTCTTACTATTTTATGCCTTTCACCAACTCTTCTGACATTAACAGGGGGCTATCCCCAACCACCTTTCTCTAGGAAAAAAATCAACTTAGGGCTCTAGTTGATAAACCTCCTGGGCATGAAAGGAGTATTTCAAACCCCCTGTTAGCATTCTAACTTACTTGGCAGGTTTATCCAGACTCTTGCAACACTGTTGAGCCAATGCTTGCTGCCAAGTGCCCACATCCCTTATCCACTGTGTTCCTGGAAGTACATATAGTTAGGATGTAGAAAAAACATGCAGTAGCCTTAGCATTAGCAACATTAGACTTTGAGTTAATAAGTTCTTTCTTTGCCGTAACCCACTAAATCTTTGCTCCATAAAAATGTAACTCTAAAATAAAAAATTAATTAAAAAAATTTTTAAAAAATGTAACTCTATATTTTAAGGTTGACACAGGCTAGGAATTTAAGAAGAAACACTTCAAGGGAAAATTATTGTTCTGGCTGACCAACCTTTATCAAAAAGAGCTCATAAAATATCAACAGGCCTCCGGGCCAGAAGATAACGTACAAAAAAATAAGACTTTTGCAGCAAGGAACCTGGTATAGATAAAAAATACTGATGGAATGTTGAGTTGACTCTGCATTTTTCACTTTGCTTAATGTACAACTCAGGGTGTAAAAGCCCTCTCTGAAAATAAAGTGACGGGCCTCGCTCACCGAAGCTTGGTCACCCCGTGTCATTCATTCATTCGCCAGCGTCGTCCATCCTGAGGGTATCCCGGACTCTGCTGAGGCTGGACCCCGGCAGGGATCGAACTGGGGTTTCCTGCATTGCAGGTGGATTCTTTACCATTTGAGCCACCAAGGCATGGTATCTTAATTCCCAGATCAGGGATTGAACCCATGCTCCCTGCAGTGGAAACTTGGAGTCTTAACCACTGGACTACCAGGGAAGTCCGTTAAGCCACATTTTTGAGCCTCAAGACACCAAGAATCTACACCCATTTACATGTTGATCATTTAGTCGCCATCAACCTGCCTGGAGGTTACTTGCTTTCATGTGTCACACTCCACCTACCTTTCTCTCTCCATCCCACGAGTCGTTCTCTCCCTCCCTGCTTCCACAGCAGCAGTACACCTGTAACGTACCTCCTGGAGGCCACACATGGTGCCACATGCTGTGGGAACACACATGAAAACTACTCAGGCGCTGCCTCCAAGGACAGTTCAGACTCCTGGGGAAGAGGGAGCTAAACAGAGGAGTGCAGGAAGAGGCTCTGCTGTGTGATGACAGTACAGTGGGTGCCCTGGAGGAGAGATGCTGGGTCCATGAAGGGGCAGGGAGGGAGGGGAGAACTATGAGTATCTGGGCATTGGAGAGCAGTGCCCCTTGTCTGGGGACATTCGGGATAGAAGGTTGGGGAACTCCACCAATCCTAAGTGACTAGAGCCAAGAGGAAGGATATTTCACAGTAAAATTTTTAAAAATTCATAACTGTAGAAAAGTAAACAATAGCAATACAACAGGCCCCCATATACCTTTCACTTAGATTAATCAGATATTAACATTTTCTCTCATTTACTTTTTCTGTATCTTGAACCCTTTGAGAGTAAGTTGTAATATCGTGATACTTTCAATATTCCCACACCTCTAAATATTGATACAGTATTTCATAAGATTAAGTATGTTCTCTGATACAATCATGATATGATTATCAGTCAAGATATTTAACAATTCAGTTCAGTCACTCAGTCATGTCCAACTCTTTGCCACCCCATGAACTGCAGCACACCAGGCTTCCCTGTCCAACATCAACTCCTACAGCTTGCTCAAACTCATGTCCTTCAAGTCAGTGATGCCATCCAACCATTGACAATTACATTTAACAATTGAGAGAGTACTATTACCTAATGCGTGAGTGACTGAGTGCGTGCTAAGTCACTTCAGTCATGTCTGACTCTTGGCGACCCCATGGACTGTAGCCTGCCAGGCTCTTCTGTCCATGGGATTCTCTAGGCAAGAATACTGGAGTGGGTTGCCATGCCCTCCTCCAGGGGATTGTCCCAACCCAAGGATCAAACCCTTGTCTCTTATGTCTCCTGCATCGGCACACTGGTCCTTTATCTAATAATATGCTGTGCATATTCAAAATTCAATTGTCCCAGTAGTTTCTATTATAGCTGTTTGTGAATTTCAGCTTTTTATGTCACTAAGTTATGGCACCCTTGCCCCATCTGTGAACTCTCTCCCTCGTCCTGTTCCTGAGTCTCCTCCCTTCCCTGACCTATATCCATACACATATAGGTCACCTATATCATTCACAGCCCTTAGCTGAATCTCTGTAGCATGTAGCCACCTCTGCTAACCCCTGCTTTGTTGTTAAAGCATTCGAGTCTAGAATTAGGATTTACTTCTCCCTTTCTCTCTGATCAAAAGCCTAAATAATCCCAACTAACAAGAGATTCATAATTTTCTACTAAAAAGAAGCCTGTCAAACAAAAGTGCCATACGTGTCAGACAAAGGTAAGGTCCAGGTTGTGGGCAGGACTGATAGACCATCAAGCTCCCACCAACCATCTCTCTTTCATCTGCTCACACAGTCATGAAAGGTGAGGCTCCTGACTGCTGGAATGAGACACACACAAACATCTAACCTAGACTCACCACTTGCATCACTTCTTCAGTTTTCCCAGAACATGGAGGTTGGTGCTCAAAAACCCCTCTGAACTTGGCTGTCAGGCTGATTAAGTGATACAACTGCTCTTGTGATAACACAGGAGGCATTCATATTTTGGTGGGACGAATGAAACATAAAACGGAAGCGATGGGGGAGCCAGGAATTGACTGGACGACAGGCAGCGGGAAAAGGAAGTCTGGGATTGGTGTGAGCCATTCCATTATTTTATTTCCCTTCCAGTTTTGTTGAGATATAACTGACATACAGCACTGGATAAATTTCAGGTGGAGAGCATAGTGATTTGACTTTCATATATCATGAAATGATTATCACAGTAAGTTTAGTGAACACCGGTCATCTCATGTAGTTACAAAATTAAAGAAATGGAAACTATCTTTCCTTGTGATGAGAACACTTAGGATTTATTCTTGAAAGTGAAAGTCACCCAGTCATGTGAGACTCTTTGGGACCCCATGGACTATACAATCTGTGGAATTCTCCAGGCCAGAATCCTGGAGTGGGTAGCCTTTCCCTTTTCCAGGGGATCTTCCCAACCCAGGGATCAAACCCATGTCTCCCACATTGCAGGCGGATTCTTTGCCAGCTGAGCTACCAGGGAGATTTACTCTTAACTTTCATATATAATATACAGCAGTATTACTTATCATGTATGTCACATCCCTACTATTTAATCTTATAACTGGAAGTCTGCACTCTTTGATTGCCTTCATCCAGTTCCCACCTGCCTCAGTGACCACAAATTTGATCTTTTTTTCCTGTAAATTATTTTTGAAGCACAGTTGCTCTACAATACTATGATAGTTCCTGTTATACAACATAGTTATTTGATATTTCTATACATTTCAAACAGACCACCATGATAAGACTAGTTCTAATATGTCACCAAACAAAGATATTATATAGATGTTGACTGTATTTCCCACACTGTACATTTCATACCTGTTATCATTTTACTTTGCACCTGGAATTTGTACCTCTAAATCTCCCTCACCTATTTCTTTCCTTCCCTCACCCCTCTCCCCTCCGGTAACCACCTGTTTGTTCTCTGTATTTACAACTGTCTCTGCTTTGTTATAGATGTTATATATGAAGTGTGGGCATAATAGTCATGGTGTACAGGCTCAGCTGCCCCATGGCATGTGGGATCTTCATATCTGGATCAGGGATCAAACCCGTGTCCCCTGCATTCACAGCTGGATTCTTAACCACTGGACCACCAGGGAAGTTCCTGTTTTGCTTTTCTTAATCTTGTCTCTTAGAGTCTTACGGCTCAAGTTACCTATATTGAATCTGAGATGTTTCTAAAATTTCACAGTCATATATTCATGACGCTTAGATGGGTTTGGGTGGTCCAAGCTTCTTAACCCTTCACTTTTAAATCCACACTCTAAATTACTTCCAAAGTAAACAAACTGAACAACAACCAACATCTAATTTCTTTGAAAATTTTTTGCAAGATTTCACTGGAAAAAGTATCATTTTTCCAGTGACACCATACCACTTGGAATTTCACTAGAAAAATTTCCAGCTGCCATTTCTTCTTCTGGGTTCTGGAGTTCAGGAAAAATGACATCTCCTTTTCCAAGCCCTTGACCTAAGTCTCTCAGAAACGTCCTACGTTTCTTAATACACTGTAGCCAAGTTTAAACTTATTATATTATCACTTTCAAATGACAAAAACACCAATAACCTCATTCTGAGAACATCCATAGTTTGAGCCAATTTCACAAATAATTCTTGCTTCCAATGGTTTGGATTATACCCAGAATGTAACTGATCACACACACACACACATAGATTTTATCCATTAGATAGAGCCAGATAGAAATCTTGGAGAAGGCAATGGCACTCCACTCCAGTACTTTTGCCTGGGAAATCCCATGGACGGAGCCTGGTGGGCTGCAGTCCATGGGATCGCTGAGAGTCAGACATGACTGAAGCGACTTAGCAGCAGCAGCAGCAGATAGAAATCAAATTTATTGAATTCTCTAGCTATTCCATTTTAAGACAAAATTAGGAAGACAAAACCAAAAAAATGAATCTGTCTCACTTGCTGCTCTCCTTCTTTGTGGAATTTAATGTTTTATTCAATCTATTTCCATAATGTGAAGTACTACTGCTTATTGATTTAGCCAATCCATCTATTGGTGCTTTTAATTTAAAATCATTTAAGAGTTTTCTACAAGGCATTTTTCTTTTATAATCACCTCTTAGACTTTACTCCCATATAAACACTTGGGATTTAAAATTCCCAAGTGGGCATTCTTGTCAGAGTCTAGCCCCCTCAGGATCCAGGGGAACCCTCAGAAGAAACGGCGTTGGTGAATGATTTAGAGAGAGATAAAGAAAGAATGTTGTAGATAAGAAAATAGAGGAGAGAAAGAGGCTGATATTCCTTGGTTTACACAGAAAGCCAATAAAGCCCCGAGACAAGGAGCTTGCTCTGTTCACGGAAGCCGCAGGTGCCCTCCCGGTCTCCCGAGGGAGTAAAGACGCAGAACGCCCTTCCGTTCGGGTCTTAGAAACCCAGGCAGATAAGTGAACGCAGAGAGCCTCTATGCTCCAAGGGATCAGCCTGAAAAAGAGAGTAAGAGAGAGAAAGAAAGAAAAGAAAAAATAAAGACATGGGGTGACCAAGCTTCGGTGAGCGAGGCCCCTAACTTTATTTTCAAAAGGGACTTTTATACTTTGACTTGTACACAGAGGGAAATGAAAGATGCAAGGTCATGTAGAATCAGCCCAAACACTCCAGCAGTTTTGCCCTTATCAAAGCCAGGATTTTTTTGCATACCTTTCCCACAAATGATGTTGTGTACACTATCTTCTGGCCTTGGAGGCCTGTGGACATTTTATGACCCTCTTTTGATAAAGGCTGCTCAACCAGAAAACTTATTTTCCCTCAAAGTGCTTTTTCTTTATATTTCTAATCTATGTCAGCCTCAGAAAATGCTAAACAGAGTTACATTTCTCACGGAGCAAAGGTGCAGTGAGTTACAAGAAAGAACCAATTAGCTCAAAGGTCTGATGTGGTTAATTTCAAGGCTACACTTGTTTTTCTTACATTCCAACTATGTTAACTAATGCACGCGCAGGTGCACAGTGGATAAGAGATATGGGAACTTAGCAACAAGCATTGGCCTAATAATGAAATCCTACACCAGCACTACTCTAAAACTTTTTAACTCTTTGAAAGGCTCTATGTTTTAGGCTTCCCATGCCTCTCACAGTTGGGAGGCTGTGAATAATCACATGCGTAGCTGCAAGAGTCTGGATAAACCTGCCAAGCAAGCTAGAATGTTAACAGAGGGGGGTTGATTTGAAATATTCCTCTCATGTCCAGGAGACTTATTAGCTAGAGCCCTAAGTTGATTTTCTCCAGAGAAAGGTGGTCAGGGTTAGCCCCCTGTTAATGTCAGGAGAGTTGGTGAAAGGCACAAAATAATAAGACAGACAGATTCTGGCTTTGGGGTAGATGCTTAGGCTGGTCTAGGGAGTCCCTCGAGTCCTGAAGCCTTGCTTATCAGGTCTCTTCTGCATGAACTTGTCATGGGTAGAATGGCCCGTGCTGGCTCCCGGCACGTTCTGACATTTAAAATGTCGTTTTCCTCAGCCACATCATCAGCTGGGTCCACATACACATGGAGGAGCAACTAGACCCCACCATTCAATCAATGAGAGGAATATCTATTACAAAAAACACTGCAGATGTTTTTATAATTGTGGGGCTTCCTAGGGAGCTGGCTCCTTATTGCCAAATTCAGACTGAAATTGAAGAAAGTAGGGAAAACCACTAGACCATTCAGGTATGACCTAAATCAAATCCCTTATGACTATACAGTGGAAGTGAGAAATAGATTAAAGGGACTAGATCTGATAGACAGAGTGCCTGATGAACTATGGATGGAGGTTAGTGACATCATACAGGAGACAGGAATCAAGACCATCCCCAAGAAAAAGAAATGCAAAAAAGCAAAATGGCTGTCTGAGGAGGCCTTACAAATAGCTGAGAAAAGAAGGGAAAAGAAAAGCAAAGGAGAAAAGGAAAGATATACCCATTTGCATGCAGAGTTCCAAAGAATAGCAAGAAGAGATAAGAAAGCCTTCCTCAGTGATCAATGCAAAGAAATAGAGGAAAACAATAGAATGGGAAAGACTAGAGATCTCTTCAAGAAAATTAGAGATACCAAGGGAACATTTCATGCAAAGATGGGCACAATAAAGGACAGAAATAAGCAGAAGACATTAAGAGGTGGCAAGAATACACAGAAGAACTGTACAAAAAAGATCTTCATGACCCAGATAATCATGATGGTGTCATCACTCACCTAGAGCCAGACATCCTGGAATGTGAAGTCAAGTGGGCCTTAGGAAGCATCACTATGAACAAAGCTAGTGGGGGTGACGGCATTCCAGTTGAGCTATTTCAAATCCTGAAAGATGATGCTGTGAAAGTGCTGCACTCAATATGCCAGCAAATTTGGAAAACTCAGCAGTGGCCACAGGACTGGAAAAGGTCAGTTTTCATTCCAATCCCAAAGAAAGGCAATGCCAAAGAATGCTCAAACTACCGCACAATTGCACTCATTTCACATGCTAGTAAAGTAATGCTCAAAATTCTCCAAGCCAGGCTTCAGCAATATGTGAACCATGAACTTCCTGATGTTCAAGGTGGATTTAGAAAAGGCAGAGGAATCAGAGATCAAATTGCCAACATCTGCTGGATCATCAAAATAGCAAGAGAGTTCCAGAAAAACATCTATTTCTGCTTTATTGACTATGCCAAAGCCTTTGACTGTGTGGATCACAATCAACTGTGGAAAATTCTTCAAGAGATGGTAATACCAGACCACCTGATCTGCCTCTTGAGAAACCTGTATGCAGGTCAGGAAACAACAGTTAGAACTGGACATGGAACAACAGACTAGTTCCAAAGAGGAAAAGAAGTACGTCAAGGCTGTATATTGTCACCCTGCTTATTTAACTTCTATGCAGAGTACATCATGAGAAATGCTGGGCTGGAGGAAGCACAAGCCAGAATCAAGATTGCCAGGAGAAATATCAATAACCTCAGATATGCAGATGACACCACCCTTATGGCAGAAAGTGAAGAACTAAAGGGCCTCTTGATGAAAGTGAAAGAGGGGAGTGAAAAAGTTGGCTTAAAGCTCAACATTCAGAAAATAAGATCATGGCATCCGGTCCCATCACTTCATGGCAAATAGATGGGGAAACAGTGGAAACAGTGGCTGACTTTATTTTGGGGGCTCCAAAATCACTGCAGATGGTGACTGCAGCCATGAAATTAAAAGATGCTTACTCCTTGGAAGGAAAGTTATGACCAACCTAGACAGCATATTCAAAAGCAGAGACTACTTTGCCAACAAAGGTCCATCCAGTTAAGGCTATGGTTTTTCCAGTAGTCATGTATGGATGTGAGAGTTGGATTATAAAGAAAGCTGAGCACAGAAGAATTGATGCTTTTGAACTGTGGTGTTGGAGAAGACTCTTGAGAGTCCCTTGGACTGCAAGGAGATCCAACCAGTCCATCCCAAAGGAGATCAGTCCTGGGTGATCATTGGAAAGACTCATGTTGAAGCTGAAACTTCAATACTTTGGCCACCTGATGTAAAGAGCTGTCTCATTTGAAAAGATCCTGATGCTGGGAAAGATTGAGGGCAGGAGGTGAAGGGAGGATGAGATGATTGGATTGGGCATCACCGACTCGATGGACATGGGTTTGGGTGAACTCCAGGAGTTGGTGATGAACAGGGAGGCCTGGCGTGCTGTGGTTCATGGGGTCGCAAAGAGTCGGACACGACTGAGCGACTGAACTGAACTGAACTAGGTGGCACTAGTAAAGAACCTGCCTGCCGACGCAGGAGACATAAGAAACTCAGGTTGGATCCCTGGGTTGGGAAGATCCCCTGGAGCAGGAGATTTGCAAAACACAATTGGTCACAGTCCACCCTCTGACCACAAGTCACATCCCTTCCATGTGCAGGTGAAACCATGTAACTCAAATTGGGGTTTCAACCCATGAGCTGGGACTAGAACTCAGCCAAAACACAGAGTGGGATTTGAACGTACAGTCTTTTAACTAGGATCACACCTGATCTCAGGACTTAATGCAACTGAGGTTCTTAATGTCTCATTGCAGAAAGAATTCAGTGAGAGACAAAGTGATAGGTAAGAAGTGGATTTATTTAAAGAAAAACACACTCCACAGACACAGTGTGAGTCATCTCACAAGGCAAGAGCAGGAGCCCCATGGTATGGGGTTGTCAGTTTTTATAGGAGTGGGTTGTTTCATAGGCTAATGAGTTGTAGTATTCTAGCTATTTTGGGGAAGGGGTGGGGATTTCCAGGAATTAGGCCAGACCCATTTTTTTTAATCTTTATGGTTGGCCTGGGCTTCTTTGGTGGCTCCAGATGGTAAAGAATCTGCCTGCAATGCAGGAGTCCTGGGTTCAGTCCTTGGTTTGGGGAGATCCTCTGGAGAAGGGAATGACAACCCACTCCAGTATTCTTGCCTGGAGGAGTCCATGGACAAAGGAGCCTGGAGGACTACAGTCCATGGGGGTCAAAAAGAGCCAGACACGACTGAGCAACTTTCACTTCACTCACTTGGAACTGTCATGGCACCTGTGGGTGTCATTTACCTTGCTGATGTGTTACAGTGAGCGTATACTGAGGCTCACAGTCTACCAGAAATCAACTCATCTGCCATCTTGGACCTCTTTGGTTCTATCAGTTTCTGTTGTGTCCTTGGCTTTGTCATTCTTTTAAAGGTTGTGCCCTGCCCCCTTCTCTCCTGTTTCACAGGTACACTCAGTACCTCCCTCAAGTTGCATCTCATTTATGGTGTCTAAGCTATGGTTTTTCCAGTAGTCATGTATAGATGTGAGAGTTGGACCATAAAGAAGGCTGAGAGCTGAAAAACTGATGCTTTCGAATTGTGGTGCTGGAGAAGATTCTTGAGAGTCCCTTGGATGGCAAGGAGATCAAACCAGTCCATCCTAAAGGAAATCAACCCTGAATATTCATTGGAAGGACTGATGCTGAAGCTCCAATACTTTGCCACCTGATGTGAAGAGCCAACTCATTGGAAAAGACCTTGATAGTCAGAAAGATTGAAGATTGAAGGCAGGAGAAAAAGGGGATGACAGAGGATGAGATAAGTTTGAGCAGACTCTGAGAGTTAGTGAAAGAGAGGGAACTCTGGCGTGCTGCAGTCCATGGGGTTGCAGAGTCAGACACGACTGAGCAACTGAACAACAACAATGGCCTCGGCTTACAGCCCAGGGTCTCACCCAGGTGTGGATGAAGGGTTTGGGTGTGGTTTCTCAGGTATAGCTACTTAATCAGGGCTCAGTTCTATTTCCTGCAAGTCCGCTGTGGCTCTTGGCATTGCCCCTAGGATCTCTGTTTCCTCCTCTAAGTCCTCCTTTCTTTTCTGTACAGTAACCTGTTTGCAGATGAGTAGTTTTCTTAGCCTAATCCTAGCCTATAGAATTTCTGGGTCCAAATCATTTTTCTGTTTGTATTGTTCCTTTCAGTTTTAATGCATATAATTAAAAAAAAAACTTATGGGTATTGCATGCAATTATAATCCAATTTGTCAGACAAAAACCATACACAAATCTCTTCCTGATAATTCCTGCTCTAGTATTTGCCCCTACAATTCTTAGAAACCTATTGTCCTATTAGAGAAAATTTTCCAGGCACACCCTTACTATCTGTAAAAGGCCTTCATTTGAAACACCACCTTAAATCTTTCTGAGGCTTTAACAAAAGTCTTCTATTACATTTTTGGCTTAGTCTTTAGAACATGTTTTCCTGAGAAATACCCTGGATTTGACCTCTGCCTATGAGCCATTTCTTAATTTTGGCATTGCTAATCATCTAGAGTGGCTAAGAAACAGCTTTATTTTTGAACTCAGCAAATCCTAAATCATTCACATGTAATATTTGATTTTTTAACTTCACTCTCTTATTTTTAATCTCAGGTAGTGAGAAGTCAAGTGGTACTTTCAACATTTTGCCTAGAAATTTCCTCAGCTACTTAGCTACATTTCCCACTTTTCATCTAATAGGAGACAAGATTCCACTATTTCATAAAGATACTACACATATAACAAAGTTTCCCTTGCATACATCATTCTTGTCTTCTAGTTTCCAGTAACATTTTTATTTTATGTCCTTACCAATATCCTCCTTAAAGTACTTTAGACTTCTGCTCAGCATCTGATCCTAAAGCCAGCACCACACATTTCAGGCTTTTGTTTCAGCAGCACCCCACTCACAGTCCCAAAATCTGTTCTGGGTGCCTCCTGCTAGTAACAAATCACTCCAAAACTTGGAGGCTTAAAAGACAGACAATTTTATCATCTCTAATGGTTCTGAGGGTCACCAGAGCTAGGTGGGTCTCACTTGGAATCCCAGGTGACTACACTCAGGCTGTGACTGGAAGTGAAGTTGTCTTGAAGGATTCCTTAGGCAGACATTCGTCTCTGATGCTTGGTATCAGTTGGGACACCTACATGTGGTCTCGCCGAGTAGCTTGGGCTTCCTCACAACATGGTAGCTGGGCTCCAAGAGAATAAGGTGGAGGGGATGCATAAATTTTTATAACCTAGCCTTGGAAGTCAGAACACCATTCCTACTGTACTCTCTTGGTCAAGGCTGTCACCAGGGTCCACTCAAAAGCAAGGTGACCGAACATAAAAAGCATCTCTCAATGAGAAGAAAGCAGTAAGGCAGCCATGTTTGGAAAATACAATCCATTTTAATGTCCCAGGTTAAGTTTTAATCACAAGTGCCATTTTTGCTACAATAGAAACGAGGGTAGCTGTATACCTAGCTTATTTGATACCCAAAACAGATAAGCATATTTAAAATTATGTTTTAGTAGTCATGATGTGAAAATAATTATAATAATCATGGCTAGAAAATGGAAGATAATGAAGCATTTCTTTTATTGAACTTAAGTCTGTATCATGTAAGGGTTTTAAGTGAATTTAAAATTATAAAAATAAAATTATATAAATTATGAATATAAATTTTATTATTTATATAATATAAATTATATAAAAAATTATATAAATAGTAGAAAAGTTATGGATCCCTACTTTTTAAAAAAATTCATCACTTCTTTGCCGTTTGGTTTTTTACTATGTAAATACCTATTTTCTTAACATTTTGGTGTTGGATAGTTAATGACCTCCACAATTTCTGTGGCCTGTCTTCAAAGAACAGTTTAGAGCTTGGTGCTTCACTATGAGTTGCTTAAGGTTAATTTCAGTTGATTGCAACTATTTTTGCACCTGGTTAATTACATTAACTTCACAGCAGAAAAAAGGTAACTCAGGATAGAAAAACTGCATACAGCTGAGGGCACCATCCCGGCCAATTCTCTTTAAAAAATTCATTGATTTGGCCACGCTGGATCTTAGCTGTAGGCAGCATGAGGGATCTTTAGTTGTGACATTGATCTAGTTCCCTGATCAGGGATCAAACCTTGCCCCCACTCCTGCCCTGGGAGTAGGGAGTCTTAGCTGCTGGACCACCAGGAAAGTCCCAGCACTGATCCTCTTGTATCTGCATTTTTAAAAAATGCAAGTGTACTTCAGAGATTTAAGTTGGAAAAAAAATCATCTTTGCTGTTTGCACAGCTTCACTATAGACTCTACTCATTAAAAGACTAATAAGGGAATATTACAAACAGTTCCACCACATATCTGACAGCGCAGATGAAATGGACTAACTACTTGAAAGACGTGTGTGTTAAGTTGGTTTAGTCATGTCGGACCCTTTGCAACTCCATGGACTGTAGCCTGAGAGGCTCCTCTGTCCACGGGGATTCTCCAGGCAAGAATACTGGAGTGGGTTGCTTTTCCCTTTTCCAGGGGATCTTTCCAACCCAGGGACTGAACCCAGGTCTCCAGCATTGCAGGCAGATTCTTTACTGTCTGAGCCACCAGTGAAGCCCTGTGCTGCTGCTGCTGCTAAGTCACTTCAGTCGTGTCTGACTCTGTGCAACCCCAGAGATGGCAGCCCACCAGGCTCCCCCGTCGCTGGGATTCTCCAGGCAAGAACACTGGAGTGGGTTGCCATTTCCTTCTCCAATGCATGAAAGTGAAAAGTGAAAGGGAAGTCGCTCAGTCGTGTCTGACTCTTCATGACCCCATGGACCGCAGCCTACCAGGCTCCTCCGTCCACAGGCTTTTCTAGGCAAGAGTACTGGAGTGGGTTTCCATTGCCTTCTCTGGGGAAGCCCTATAATTCAACACAATTCTCACTCTTATGTACCTGGAGATAGCACCAGATCTCACATGTTAAGAGTTCAGTCTTGGACTTTCTGGGTGGTGCAATGGGTAAGAATCTGCCTGCTAATGCAGGGTTCAATCCCTGGTCCAGGAAGATCCTACATGCCTCAGAGCAACTAGGCCCATGCAGCACAGATTCCGAGCATGCACGCCACAACTCCTGAAGCCGATGAACCCTAAGGTCCGCGAGCTACAACTACTGAGCCTGTGCTCTCAACAAGAGAAGCCATCGCAGTGAGAAGCCTGAGCATCACAACAAAGAGTAATTCCTGCTCGCTGCAACTAAAAATAAATATTGAAAAAGAAAGCTTCAGTTTTTTTCTTTTTTGGCCACACTGCACGGCTTGTGGGATCTTAGTTTCCTGACCAGGGATTGAACCCAGATGCCCCATAGCAGTGAAAACACAGAGTCCTAACCACTGGACCACCAGGGAAGTCCCCAAAGTTCAGTCTTACAAGACTGCCTCTCCCTTCCTCGGCCCCCACGCACGCACACACGAGTGTGTGTGCACACATGTCAGATGCCAACTATGAGTCCAAGTTATCAATTGCGCTTCTAACCAACTGGCTATAGATGGGAGGTTCCAGCAAACCGCTGGCCCCCCCCCCCCCCGCCAACAAATTGGGTTCAATTAACTTGCTAGAGAGCCTCATAGAACTCAGAGCAACATTTTACTTACTAGACCACTGGTCTGCTGTAAAAGGACGTAACTCGGGAATAGCTAGATAGAAGAGATGCATAGGGGAAGGTATGAGGAAGGGCTCAGAGCTCCCAGGCTCGCTCTGAGGGTAACACTCTCCCTAAATCTTCATGTGCTCACTAATGCAGACACTCAATCATTTTGGGTTTTTATGGAGGCTTCATACATTGTCATGGGGCTTCCAAGGTGGCACTAGCAGTAAAGAGACCGCCTGACAATGCAGGAGATATAAGAGACGCAGGTTCGATCCCTGGGCCGGGAAGATCCCCTGGAGGAAGAAATGGCAACGCACTTCAGTATTCTTGCCTGGAGAATCCCATGGATGGAGGAGCCTGGTGGGCTGTGGTCCATGGGTTCACAAAGAGTCAGACACGACTGAGCGACTAACACACATACACATCGTTATGAAGCAGAGTTCCTCAAAAAACCAAGTTCCTCACTCAGATTTATGATTAACCTTTCTATCCAAAGCTTTACTCATTTTCTTGTCCCATACACGATCCCCCTCAAGATTGAGAAGGATCAGAGAAAAAGGGGGATTGTGACTGAGCAGGACCCTATGAGGGCTTCCCAGGACAGATCCCCACTCTCCTGCCCCTCAACTGCCTTGTTTGTAGAAAGCCTTAGCCTCTGAGGCCTTCCCAGAGCTTGAAAGAACAAATTTAATGGGAAGAGAGAAAAATGCAGAAACAAAGGAAAACAGTTAAGCAAAACGAAGTAATAATAGCTTACCCATTAAACAAAGTCAAAGACTTTTAGTACCTCCGCAAGGGCTACAGAAAATATTCTGAGTCATATCCCTTGAGCTGTTTTGCAGATACTGAAATCCGCACCAGGTGAAAGTAGTTAACTGGATGCTGACTACAAGCACGTAGACCCCAGATAGGTTGGAACCAGAAATCTGATGATGCTGACCCCCCAATTCCCTCACCACCAACCAGTCAGAAGAATGTCCACAGGCTGACCATGCACCCCACAATCCTCTCCACTGCATCTTCAAAAACCGTTCTTTTGAGTACTAGCTGTCTAGAGAACTTGCTTGGCTTTAGAGCAAACGCTGCACTTCCCTTCACTACAACCTTGTGTCAGTAGATTGACTTTATTGCACCCAGGTGAGCAGACCCAAGTTTGGTTTGGTAATGGTCACAATTGATTAAATCATTAGCTTTTGGTGATTGATCCAACCTCCAGCCCCTTTCCTCTCCCCAAAAGTCAGGTCAATTGGATGGAAATTCGAACCATCTAATTACTTAGTCGCCTTCTCTAGCGCCCGGCTCCCATCCTTAGGTCCTTTCCCAAAAGTCACTTTATTGACAGTAAAAACACCTCATTGCTCTTATCATTTAGGAAATTCCAAGCATTCTAGGAGCTCTGTGCCAGAAATGGGGATGAAGACCAAATATATATTTATTAAAATCACAACATTAATATATCTATTAAATAAATTGAATTTATAGTTAAAAACCTTCCAACAATAAAAACTCCAGGTCCAGAGAGCTTTGCTACCAGACGTTTGGGGGTGAAATAATACCAGTTCTACACAAAATCTTCTGGGAACCACAAGAGAGAAGACTCTCCAGTTCATTTGATGAAGCCAGTCTTACCGAATCACTGAAGCCAGGTAAAAATGCTGAACCAGGTTCATTTATCCAAACGCACAGCCAGCCAAACACCGAGATGCCGAGGTTTGTGGTAGAGGAAGGATTTATTCACAGAGCAGCCAAATGAAGAGGATAAATCTCAGCTCTACCTCCCTCACCGCGAGAGGCCTGGGGTGTTTATAAGATGCAGCTGGGGGCGGGGAGCCTGGGGAGCGTAAGGAGCATGGAGAAAGGGGTGGAGACAAGCAAATACCCAACAAGCGCCATTCTGCACAGCTAACCTCAAGCTTCCTCACGGGATGCACGTCCAGAGAGTGGCAGCAGAGCATATTCTGAGGCTGAAGCTCCTGGCCTTCTGACCTCAAAAGGTTGCTGGACATGCGCATGCGCCCAGTTGGTCTGTAGGTAGTTCCTACCAGTCATAACCAGCTCTAGCTTGAACTGGGAACAGCTGACTCCAAGTTTCTGAAAAACCAACTTGGGCAAACACCTTATTGTTTAGGCTACATGATGCTTGGATGACATTCAAGTTTTTGCAGAACCAAAGCAAGCCTACTGTATAGCACAGGGAACTCTAGTCAAAGCTCTTTGGTGACCTAAATGAAAAGGAAATCCATAAAAGAGGGGATATATGTATATGTATAGCTGATTCACCTTGCTGTACAGCAGAAACTAACACAACGTTGTAAAACAACTATACTCCAATAACAATGAATAATTAAAAGAAGAAGATGTGCTGGAACACCATTTCCATGTGCAATCACATGCAAAAAAAAATCAGCCTTGGCCCATTCCTCACACTTCATGCAAAAATTAACTTGGAATGGGTCACAGACCTAAATGCAAAATGTGAATAAATGGGAATTCCCTGGTAGTCCAGTGGTTAGGACTCAACGCTTTCACCACCATGATCCCTGGTCAAGGAAATAAGATTCTGCAAGCTGTGCAGCCAAAAACAAAAAAAAAGGGAAAAAGTAAAACTTCGAGAAGAAAGCACAGTAGAGAATCTTTATGACCTTTTGTTATGCATGCTGCTGCTGCTGCTAAGTCGCTTCAGTCGTGTCCGACTCTGTGCGACCCCATAGACGGCAGCCCACCAGGCTCCCCCGTCCCTGGGATTCTCCAGGCAAGAACACTGGAGTGGGTTGCCATTTCCTTCTCCAATGCATGAAAGCATAGGAAAACACAATTCATAAAAGAGAAGTGTATCTCATTATAATAGAAAACTTCTGCTCTGCTGAAAACACCGATAAGAGATGAAAAGATATCCTCACTTCCTGAGACCTTGCTTGTTGAGAGAAAGTATTTGCAAATCACATATCTTAGAAAGGTCTTATATATAGAATATATAAAACACTTTCAAAACAATGAGAAGCAACACAATAAAAAAAATGGGCAAAAGATACTTCCCCAAGAAAGATATACAAGGCTCAAAGAAGGACATGAACAGATGCTCATAGTCATTAGCAAAGTGTAAACTATACTTATATACCTACTAGGATGGCCAACACTCACTGCCACCAGTCACTCCATCTCTGCCAGCTGTATTGGCGAGGATGCATCGCAACTGGAACCCTCCTCAAAAAAAAAAAAAAATCAGGAACTGGAACTGCTTGTGAGAGACTGCTGCTGCTGCTAAGTCGATTCAGTCGTGTCCGACTCTGTGCGACCCCATAGACGGCAGCCCACCAGGTTCCCCCCATCCCTGGGATTCTCCAGGCAAGAACACTGGAGTGGGTTGCCATTCCCTTCTCCAATGCATGAAAGTGAAAAGGGAAAGTGAAGTCGCACAGTCGTGTCCGACTCTGTGACCCCATGGACTGCGGCCCACCAGGCTCCTCCGTCCATGGGATTTTTCCAGGCAACAGTCCTGGAGTGGGGTGCCATTGCCTTCTCCGAGTGAGAAACTGAATCAACACAAAGGCAATGACCAGAACTGTATAAAGAAACAGAGCCATGACCTACAACCTCCGAAGCAACCAGCCAGAGAAGTCAAACCACAACCTCTGTAGCAACTGGACCCAAACGGTCAAGACTTGGTCAGTAACTGCCAGCTTCCCTATTTTGCTCCTGTTTCCAATTTCAGATGAACCAGAGAAAGACATACTTGCTCCCCTAACCAATCACATAGGATGCCCCACTTCTTTTCAACTCACCTACAATCTTTCCATGCTAACAGCTTCCAATCAGGAAATACCTAAAATCTTCCCTTTTTTCCTACCATAAAGCTTTTGAACTACCCTGCTTGCCAAACGCGAGTGATAACGGCTGGTTCCCTTGCTATATAGTAAGCTCTGAGTAAACAGCCTGTTTGTTCTCATTTGGGCAATCTTTGTTTATTTCCTCATTGGTGGCAATGCAAAATGATAACCACTATTTGTAACTGTTGGGGGGTTTCTTATAAACACACACTTACCATATGATCCAGCAATCTCACTCCTAGGTATTTATCCATGAGGAAGCGAGTTCCCGTGTGCAAATCTTTATAGTAGTCTTATTTATAATCACCCAGAATATAAACAACCCAATGTTCTTCAAGTGGATAATGGCTGAAACAGGATAGAAGATGATAATTTCAAGCATGTCATAAGTTTCCTAAAAAAAAAAAAAACCCACTCTCCTAAGGAATGGGATGTCTACAGAGGCTGGTGAACACCAGATGCTGAGGTGTTCTGCCACTACTTATTTCACCAGAGCATTTCTGAGGCCCCGGTGGCTCTAAGTTCACATAAAGCTTTCTGTTGAAACATCCAATTCGAGATTGTACATTCATTCTCTGAAAACTATATGGGTGATTTTAAAGTAACACAACTTCCCTTTATCTTTGAAGTGGATTCCCTGGGATCATAGAGGGTTCTGCGGAATTAGCATCAGTATCCTGGCATCAACCATCTAAGAGTTGGCAGTAGTGGGGAGGGTGTACTCTTTGCTCAGGATCAACATATAGCTGGTTACATGCACCACCTTAGTTCATTGTGGTGTGTGTGTGTGTGTTTACACCACTTTAGTTCAAACTATCCTGGATAGGTCCTCAAAATGTAGCATGATGATCAATTAGGAACACCCCTGTTCCTTACATTCTAGAGGAAATCTCCTTATACTCCTGAAACTTTCAAGGCCTAGAGAAATCCAAAAGGTTCCCTAAATTTCTGTGGACGTCTTCCACAGAAGACTCGGTTTTGTCTCAGTATAACTCTGGTGTCTGACCCCAACTCCCAACATGGGGATGGCTCCTGAACAAAAACTTAGATGCAAAATTCGGTTCACATTAGATCACATCACACCAAGTATTTCAGAACACTTATGGAAGGTCTAGAAGGTTTACTGGAGGAACCACACCACGCAGCAAGGAATACTCAGCAATCTCTTTGACCTTCTGCCCCCTCCTACCTTTCTCCCATGACTGTTAGGAGCAATATTTATAATCAGTTAAGTTACATAGCTGGGTCCCACTTTGATGTAATAATACTTGTAAAATACAATGGAAACATAGGTTAAGGTCCTGATAATTTCTTCCACAATTTCAGCTGGCCCTACTCTACTTGAACCTTAGTTTTGGATTTCTGAGCCACAAAGCCTGGGATGGAAAAGACTTCCGTGCATAGATAATGGCTGTGGGAAAAGACAAGCCATGCCTGTCCCTTTGATTGTGGCCAATGTGTCACCTGTTGACTGTTTGCCCTAAAACCCTGCTTAGCCCCTGTCTGAATTATCTCAGGTGGGTGACCCTTCTTACTGTGTATGTGTGTTAGTTGTTCAGTTGTGTCTGAATCTGAGACCCCACGGACAATAGCTCACCAGGCTCCTCTGTCCATGGAATTCTCCAGGCAAGAATACTAGATCGGGTTGCTGTTTCCTTCTCCAGGGGATCTTCCCAACACAGGGACTGAACCCAGGTCTCCCTCATTGCAGGCAGATTCTTTACCGTCTGAGCCACCAGAGAAGACCATCCTTGCCGGGGTCCAGCCCCGGTGGATCCAGGGTGATTTGAAGGGGAGACAGATAGGCGAGGAAAACTTATGTATTTAGAGATATAAGATTAGATTAGGAAGAAATAGTATAGTAGGAAATTTAGACGGAGAAAAAGATGCTGAATAACTTGGTTTACGGGGAAAACCAATAAAACCTCAAGACAAGAGGTATTTGTTAACGCTTCGCTGATTGATCAGTTTTCTAATAGCACTTCCATGGACTTGGTTCAGTCTTCTCTTTTTCAACACTTGGAGTTTCATTCTGCAACCAAAGAAATAAGCAAGGTTGGTAACTGGTACCAATAAGAGAGAAATAGCTGAGTAAGGGGCTTCCCGGGTAGCTCAACGGGTAAAGAATCCATCTGCAATGCAGGCATCTTTTAGGACCTAGCTTCAGGAGTCATATGCCATCACTTCTGCCATACTCTATTGGTTACAAAGACCAACTCTGATACAGTTTGGGAGGAGACTATGCAAAGGCACGAATACCATGAGGTATGGGTCCCTGGGGGCTGCTCTGGAACCTGGCTACCACTGTATGCCCTCTGGCCCCCGATAATTCGTATTCTTCTCACATGCCAAATACACCATCCCCTCTCAAGGCACCCCAAAATCGAATCCCATTATTGTATCAGCCTGAAGTCCAGCGACGTGAAAATCACTCGGTTGTGTCTGACTCTTTGCAACCCCATGGACTATACAGTCCATGGAATTCTCCAGGCCAGAATACTGGAGCAGGTACCATTTCCTTTCTCCAGGGGATTTTCCCAACCCAGGGATTGAACCTGGTCTCCCACGTTGTGAGCGGATCCTTCACCAGCTGAGCCACAAGGGAAGCTCAAGAATCCTGGAGTGGGTAGCCTATCCCTTCTCCAGGGGATCTTCCCACCCCAGGAATCGAACCAGGGTCTTACTGCATTGCACGCAGATTCTTTACCAACTGAGCTATCAGGGAAGCCCTGAATTCCAGAATTCCATCATCTAAATCAGGTTCAGGCATAGATGAGGCTTCTCAAGTATATATCCTTAAGCATTGTTTCTCCAGTGAAATTCCTCTCCTTCTGAAGATCTGTGAACTAAAGAAGTCAACTGCCTCCCCACCTCCCCATCCCCTATTTGAGGGTGGAAAAGGCACCTAGGGTAACCTAGTCATAAGCAGAGTATATCATGAGAAATGCTGGGCTGGAAGAAGCACAAGCTGGAATCAAGATTGCTGGGAGAAATATCAATCACCTCAGATATGCAGTGACACCACCCTTATGGCAGAAAGTGAAGAGGAACTAAAAAGCCTCTTGATGAAAGTGAAAGAGGAGAGTGAAAAAGTTGGCTTAAAGCTCAACATTCAGAAAACGAAGATCATGGCATTTGGTCCCATCACTTCATGGCAAATAGATGGGGAAACAGTGAAAACAGTGGCAGACTTTGTTTTCTTGGGCTCCAAAATCACTGCAGATGGTGACTGCAGCCATAAAATTAAGACGCTTACTCCTTGGAAGGAAAGTTATGACCAACCTAGATAGCATATTAAAAAGCAGAGACATTACTTTGCCAATAAAGGTCCGTCTAGTCAAGGCTATGGTTTTTCCTGTGGTCATGTATGGATGTGAGAATAGGACTGTGAAGAAAGCTGAGCGCCAAAGAATTGATGCTTTTGAACTGTGGTTTTGGAGAAGACTCTTGAGAGTCCCTTGGACTGCAAGGAGATCCAACCAGTCCATTCTGAAGGAGGTCAGCCCTGGGTGTTCTTTGGAAGGAATGATGCTAAATCTGAAACTCCAGTACTTTGGCTGCCTCATGCAAAGCGTTGACTCATTGGAAAAGACTCTGATGCTGGGAGGGATTGGGGGCAGGAGGAGAAGGGGACGACAGAGGATGAGATGGCTGGATGGCATCACCGACTCGATGGACATGAGTCTGGGTGAACTCTGGGAGTTGGTGATGGACAGGGAGGCCTGGCGTGCTGCGATTCATGGGGTTGCAAAGAGTCGGACACGACTGAGCGACTGAACTGAACTGAACCTAGTCATTCTTATTCAAAGGGAGAGGGAAGGATCTCCCTGGTGGTCCAGTGGTTAAGACATCCTTGATCAGGCAGTTAGACTCAAGAGTTCATTTTTTAAATTCTAAAAAGAAAAACAAAACAAATAAAAAACCAAAAGTAGGGAAAATGTCCTGGGTTTGCTTTATTTTTTTTAGCTGCGCTGTACTGCATATGGGATCTTGGTTCTCGCCATCTCTGCAGTAGAAGTTCGGAGTCCGAACCACTGGACTGCCAGGGAAGTCCCTCAGTCACACTTTTAATCTGAAGAAAAGTATTATGTTCGTGCTATTGCTACAGGTAATGACTTTTATCCACTATATTTCAATTTTTCTGAATTTCATTTAGAAAAGAAAACTTGAACTTCAGTTTTGGGGCTTCCCTTTTAGTCACACTTGATTATAGTTCCTGCTTTTATGATAGCATTTCTCTTACAGCCTTGAATCTTGTTCAAGATTAAATTTTTGAGATTAAGAAAATAACTCACGCTTCTCTAAACATTTGAAAAATTCTAAAGTATGTAAAAAATGAAAGTCTCTTCTCCACCTTTTCCCACTCCATAGAAATAATCCTTGCTAATACTTTGATGTCCACTCTTTCAGCTATTTTTCTGTGCTTATTGTGGACACATATTATGCTCATTGTTGACAGAGTTTTTAAAGTTTGAGGAAAATTTTTGTCATTGGAGAGGACACCCCACAAATATCCATATTTTACTTAATGCCTGACTTACTAAACATATATCTATAAACAGAACTTTGAAAAATACATTTAATTTTTTTATTTTTTTATTGAAGGATAATTCCTTTACAGAATTTTGTTGTTTTCTGTCAAACCTCAACGTGAATCAGCCACAGGTACACGTATATCCCCTCCCTTTTGAACTTCCTTCCCGTCTGCCAACCCATCCCATCCACATTTTAATATTTAAACATTGATTGCAGAGTTGATTAAATTTCCTTAAAAAAATCTAAACTGCAATTACAAATCTAATATGATTCTTTTGAATACACTTTAAATAGAAAAGAATCACAAAGGCAATGATTAAAAGACTTACTGTCATTATATCTATTTTCAAACACCAATATCATGGATTTAATTACTTCGTTGGTTTTCTTTGTTCTTGTTTTCTTCTGGGAATAAGATACTTTCTTAAGGTTGTTAAAATACTTCAGATATTTTCTTGGTGTTACCAAAATTTTGCCAGATTCCCTCATTCCCTCCAAAGAATATTGTCTCAGATCCTCAAATGCACTGAAGCTACAGAATCTCAGGTTTCTCAGCAGGTTGATTCATGCTTGGGCATCCGAAGCTTGTTTCTCCCAAGGAGCTATCTTTGCTCCAGTAAAACTTCTCCTATTACCTCAAAATTTCATTTTCTACATAACTTTTAAATTTCCGCAATCTCTCTTTCTCCTCTGAAATGATGGATTCCTTTAGTTTCACTTGGCCAGAGTCTGGAATTCCTGATTTTGTCATTATGACAAATTGACTTATGTATGCATTACTAATATCTTGTTATGGTTAAGAGGGGTCTAGTGCATCCCTCTCTTGGAAGAGGAGGGCTGTGTTTGCGTCTCTTTAGGGCATGTGGCTAACTCAGCATCTCAGGACCCTCTTTCCCCTTGGTCACAGAGTGTGAGTGCCAGTGTTGGTTAACTGGTTGGACCTCCTTTCTACCTGGTTATCCTGGGCAGCCAGATGGGCTGCTCCGTCTTTCCTGTTCTTGGAACAGTTCTTATTCTTTTCCTGGGACTACTTGGCACACAAATGCTGTGATGACCACATCTCCTTGCCCTTTCCATCTTCCCTTGCAACCTTAAGCACGACCCCTAGTAGAGGTGAGCCAACTTGGGAGGCACGCGTGTTCGTGAGTTTGCGAGTGTGTGTGTGTGTTTAGATGGAGAGGCTTCCAGCCACATCATCTGTCTGCTGGGCCATACATCGATTCCTTCTTCTTGCATGTTTTCTGCCCAGATCCTCATCTGCTTGCCCCTACCATCTTCCTCCCAGCAAGATACTGGTTTGCGCGCCCTACACTCCCCGCGACCGCCGCCAGGGCCCCGCCTTCTCGCGATCAGGGCTTAGCTCTGGGAGGCGCGGAGCCGGGGTTGGGGGAGTGGGGGGGGGGGGGGGGGGGGGGGGGGGGGGGGCAGAGATGTCCAAATCGGGTTGGGTGGAGATCCGCCACCCACACCCTGAACTTTGCAAGGCTTTGGAGGGGCGGGGTCTCGCGCCGGTTATTTGACGTCCTCTCTGCTTCCCCCGCAGTAGAGGGGAAACGTCTTTGGGCAAGATGGGTCTCTACCGCGTCCGCGTGTCCACCGGGTCCTCGCTCTGCGCAGGCTCCAATAACCAGGTGCACCTGTGGCTGGTCGGCGAGCACGGGGAGGCGGCGCTCGGGGGGCGTCTGCGGCCGGCGAGGGGCAAGGTGAGCTGGCCAGGGCCGGGCGGGGTGCGCGGCGCCCCTGGCCCCCAGGCCCACGAGTTCTCGAGAAGAGCCGCGCCCCAGATGGCCTCAGCTTTCCCGGGCGGCTCCTGGCGCACGCCCCCAGCCCGGAGAGCGCTCGGAGGCCGCTGGGTAAAGCGCTTTAGGGCGGGACGCGGCACACAGCAAGTGCTCAATAAGTGTTCTTGCTGCCCGGCCTGCTTGGAATTGGGATAGTCTCGTGGTTCCTCAGAACTCGGTCTTTTCCGGAAACTCCGGGGTCCTTGGAGCGGACATCGGTCTCCTGTTTCCTCTTCTTAGAAGCTGCTATTTCAAATCTTCTGTAAGGTTGCTAGATCTCCGACCTTGCGGGCTTCATCTCCGGGATGGAGCGGGAATGGGGACGCGGGAAGCGGGGGAGAACGGAAGAAGCCGCCTGGTGAGAGCATCTTATTTCCCAGCCCACCCTGTTTCCCATCACATCTACCTGGTATTCGCCCCTGGCTCCTGTTACTTTTTGCCTCCGCCGATTCCCAGATTTCCATCTCCCATCCGGCTCTCCCCAGGAGCCCCAGACCCGACATTTATCCCAGGGAGGCTTCAGAGAACTGTGCTCACTGAGGTCCTCCCCTCTTCCCACCTCCCAAACCGGTCTTTTCTCCCAGGTGCACTCGCGCCTCCGCCTCTTTTCGCCTGCGTCTAAGCAAAAATCCAGTGTAGTCCAGTTCATCTCTTAGACATTTCTCGCATCCGTGCCCTGATGCCCATCCCACTCTGACGACCAGTGTCCCCTCGAGCCTACTACATCACCTTCTTCCTCTTCGCCCGCCTCATTGCTCCAGCTCCAAGCCCTTCTGCAGTCAGCGATTTCTTCCCAATACATTCCCACCCTTAAAACATCCCCCCAGGGCTGCCCTGGGGGCCCGGTGGTAAAGAATCCACCTGCTAATGCAGGAGCCTTGGCTTCCATCTTTGGTCTGGGAAGATCCCACATGCCTCCGAGCAACTAAGGCCCCGCGCCACATCTATGGAGTCTGTGCTCCAGAGCCGGAGAGCCACAAGTGCTGAGCCCACGGCCCTGGCGACAGGGCAGGGGGCCACGGTAACTGTCTGGTCACCAGTGAGCTCGCCCAGGGTGCAGCGCAGTGCTCCACACAGTCAGGGACTTCGGGGAGTCATGCCCCTCTCCATCTTCTGTCCCCCACCTCACCTGGGGCTGAGGAATTCTATGACCGAGAATGGGGTCGTGAAGCCAACGGCTCGGTGCGTACGCCCGCTTCCTCTCTGGCTCTTTTTGCGCCGCTTTGCCAGAGGCCCAGAGGGAAGGGCGTCCAGGGCTCATCCGAGGATCCGTTCCAGAGAGCCCCGCTTGCTGATCCTCTTTTGTCGCCCGCAGGAGGTGGAATTCCAGGTGGACGTGTCCGAGTACCTGGGGCGGCTGCTGTTCGTGAAATTGCGCAAACGGCACTTCCTCTCGGAAGATGCGTGGTTCTGCAATTGGATCTCCGTGCAGGGACCCGGGGCCAGTGGGAACGAGTTCAGGTTCCCGTGCTATCGCTGGGTGGAGGGCGATGGCATCCTGAGCCTGCCCGAGGGCACCGGTGAGCCGCGGGGGGCTTGGGAGTGTAAGAGGCCTGAGGCTGGAGAGAAGTTAAGGGGGAGGGGAGAAGGGAGCGTGGCCTTTGGGGTCATAGAAGAGGGGGGACACAGCAGCTGGCACAGGGCAGTGGAGGCTGGGAGAGGGCAGAGATGCTGAAGGGTCAGGGGCCAGCCACAGGGGTGGGCCGAGGGTCGCATGGTAGGGACAGGGGAGAGGCCCTCAGGAGGAGCCTTATAGCCAGTGCCCTTCTCCCCACTTTCAGGTCGCACCGTGGTCGATGACCCTCAAGGTCTGTTCAAGAAACACAGGGAAGAGGAGCTGGTAGAGAGAAGGAAGCTGTACCGGTCAGCCCCACCCCTGCCTCCTGGCCCCACCGGGGAGCTGCTGACCCTTTCCCAGTACCAATGCCTGGTTTCTTTTCCACCTCAGGTGGGGTAACTGGAAGGACGGGTTAATTCTGAATATAGCTGGGGCCACAATAAATGACCTTCCTGTAGATGAGAGATTTCTAGAGGACAAAAGAATTGACTTTGAGGCCTCACTGACCAAGGGGTAAGAACAAGGCAGGCCGGGTGACCAGGGATGTTTCCTGGTCCAGTGGTCAGTCCAGGCTTACGGATTTCACAGGGCTGGACCAGCCCAAGAGGGATGCATGGGGTTGTAAAGTTTGATTCTGAGAATAACCGACTCTTCACCCATCCTTCCTCAAAGGCTGGCAGACCTAGCCATCAAAGACTCTTTAAACATTCTGACTTGCTGGAAAAGTCTGGATGACTTCAACAGGATTTTCTGGTGTGGCCAGAGCAAGCTGGCTGGTTAGTACCCCTACCCCAGTATTTATTCCAAGACCCTTACTCCCAGATCCTACCCATTCTGGGGAACCAGGGATGGGAGACCAGAGGCCTGGTAGGCTGGGGTCAAGTGGGGATGGTTCGGTGGGGGTTGGAAGGACCAGGAGCTCAGATCCCACAGCAAGCTCCACAAATGCCATCCCCAGAGCGGGTGCGGGACTCCTGGAAGGAGGATGCCTTATTTGGGTACCAGTTTCTCAACGGCACCAACCCCATGTTGCTCAGACGCTCCGTTCGCCTTCCTGCCCGCCTGGAGTTTCCTCCAGGGATGGGGGAGCTGCAGGCCGAATTGGAGAAGGAGCTCCAGGTGAGCACAGAAAAGCCCTCAGGAGACGGCACAGAGGAATGGGGTGGGGTCAGCGTTTGTGCTGCTGCAGGGTCCACTGTGGACCCAGCCTGCTGCCAGATGGCAAGACGGGATTCCACAGTAGAAATCTTGACTGATCCTGGGGTGACCCTCCATGACTCTCCTCTCCTAATGAGAATGGCATGCTGTGGAGGGAGAATATGTGATGGGTGACAGAGCCAAAATGAAGAGCTATAACTGGGGATTTAGGGAAAGTGTGGAGTAAAAGAATCAGGAGCAGGGCTGGGGCTTCTGATGGGGTCAGCACGGAACAGTTCAGAGAGAAAACTCAGGCGACTTTACTAGTGGTCCAGTGGTAAAGAATCCTCCTTCCAATGCAGGGGATGTGTGTTCGAACCTTGGTCAGGGAACTAAGAAATCACTTGCTGTGATGCAACTAAGCCCGCATGCCGCAACTAGAGAAAGCCCGGGTGCTGCAAGGAAGAGCCTTAGTGTTAATGAGTATTAAGAGCCTTAGAGTTACCCAGCACAGCTCCCCCCAAATAACAGTACATTTGAAAAAAAGAAAACTCATGAGATTTTGGGTGAGACAGACTTGAGCTTGAATCTTGGCTCTGCTGTTTTATAAGCTGTGTGACTTCAGGCAACATATCTATCCTCTCTGATCATTGGTTTCCTCTTTCATAAACCTGGGGCTAATTCAAGTGCACCTAAGAATTATATGAGGCCATAAGTACAGGAACCATTACCCAGTATTAAATAGGTGATGGAAACAAGTTAGTTCTTTCTTCCTTTGGGGAATCAAGGCAGGAAGAGATGCCTTATGTTGATGTAGCCCTTGCCCTCTGCCCGCATCCAGCAAGGCACGCTATTTGAAGCCGACTTCTCCTTGCTGGATGGGATCAAGGCCAACGTCATCCTGTGTACCCAGCAGTATGTGGCTGCCCCTCTGGTTATGCTGAAACTGCAGCCTGATGGGAAACTCTTACCCATGGTCATCCAGGTGAGAGGATCCGGGCTGTAGGGGAGCGGTAGCGGTCAGATAGAGAATGCTAAGTGACTTTGGAGAGAGAGGGAAGTGTTTAGACATGCAACGGGTGCGGGGGTCTGCTGTGCACTGGCCCTCCCCGCACCCTCCCCCCCACTCTTGTCCTTGCTCCAGCTCCAACTGCCACACAAGGGGTCCCCACCACCACCGCTTTTCCTGCCCACGGATCCCCCGATGACCTGGCTCCTGGCCAAATGCTGGGTCCGGAGCTCTGACTTCCAGCTTCATGAACTGCACTCTCATCTCCTGAGGGGACACTTGATGGCTGAGGTCATCGCTGTGGCCACCAAGAGGTGCCTTCCGTCTATACATCCTATGTTCAAGGTAACACTTTAAACCACTTCCCCCTGCCCCCAAACTCTACCCCACAGTGAGGTTCCATCTCTGGAGGCACCTTCTCCGTGGAATCTCAGCATTTGGGGAGAAAACCAATAAAAGACAAGTGAACAAGACGTGAGAGCGTGGCTTGCTCTGCATTTTTAACGTTGAAATCACTTGCTTAGGAGATAAAAGTGATTCCCTAATGGGGTGGGGAGTGGTGGGAGGGCGAAGGGTGGGGAGTGAGAAATCTTACACTTTTTATGTATAAAGCATAGGTACATATACAGTATATACACAGAATACACAAATGACTGAGGATTCCCTCAACAAGAGGGGACCGTGCAAATAATATAGAAGACTTTTCCAGTCAGTTTTGAAGTGTTCTCAAATAGAACCCTTCACAGAGGCCAGTTACAGGGGCTCAGGTCAACAAGAGCGGCCTGGCTTATTACAGTTAGTTAGAACAGAGTGTTCATCCATTAACTTTTCTTGAGAGTCTCTGACATGGCAAAAAAAAAAAAATGCCATTCTAGATGCCAGTGCTAAGCAAGACAGGCAAGGTCCTAGTCTTTGGGGGTTGTCCTTTCCATTAAGGGCTAACAGACAGTATTATAATGGATCAGCTGTGATGAGTCCACTGCAGAGAATCAGAGCAGGGTGATGTGATAGTGAGTTTAGACTGGGTGGTTGGGAAATCCTCCTTTCAGGAGGTGGAAGAGAGAATGAAATTATATGGATGGACTTCCCTGGTGGTCCAGTGATTAAGAATCCCTCTGCCAGTGCCGGGGACATGGGTTCAATTCTCGGTTCAGAAAGATGCTGAGGAGTAAGCCCGTGGAGCACAGATACTGAGACCACATGCCCAGAGCCCATGCCCCACAACAAGAGAAGCCTTCACAATGAGAAGTCCCTGCTCCCCAAGAGAGAATAGCTCCCCCTTGCCTCAACTAGTGAAAGCCCGAGTACAGCCAGGAAGACCTAGTGCAGCCAAAAACCAATAAATAATAAAAAGAAATTACAGGGAGCCAGTCATAGGATGAGGAAGGGGCATATTTTAGGCAGAGGGAACAAACAGTGCCAAGGTCCTGAGGCAGGAACGAGCTTGGTGTGTCCGAAGGACAGAAAGAAAGTGAGTGTAATAGACAAAGGGAGGGAACTGGGTGAAGTTCTGGAGGTAGTGGATTAGATCATGTTCTGGGGAAGGCAAAAAAATCTTTTTATTTTTTTGTATAAAGGACATACGTACATGAGTACATTACAGATGGCTTGTCTGCAGCACTAGATGTCATGGGGCAGGCGAGAGTACAAAAAACCTAAGAAGCCTCCTTAGAGAAGTGACAGTGAAAAAAAGGTGGAGAGACACTGAGCTAGACCTTGGTCTTACACGAAGAGGAGAGGAGAATGGCTTCCTTCAGTTATCAAAGAACGTTGTTGTCGAGAGGCCACGGGTCTTCAGTCTGCTTTTCCTGAGGACTTGGCACTCTTCCTGCTTTTCAGCCCATATTTCCTTCGGCGACCAGCCACAGCTGTCTTCTGACCCTGTCCTTCGCTGTTCCTCTCCCTCCAGCTTCTCATTCCACACCTGCGATACACCATGGAAATTAACATCCGGGCAAGGACTGGGCTGGTCGCTGAAAGGGGAGTCTTCGACCAGGTACCAGGAGAGGAAGTGGGATTCACGCTCCCTCTGGCCTGAGGGCAGGTGGCTTTGCCTGACCACGCTGTCTTTGCTCCTCAGGTGGTGAGCACAGGTGGGGGCGGCCATGTGGAGCTGCTCCAGCGAGCAGGAGCCTTTCTAACCTATAGCTCCTTCTGTCCCCCTGATGACCTGGCTGACCGGGGGCTCCTGGGAGTCAAGTCTTCTTTCTATGCCCAAGATGCCCTGAGGCTCTGGGAAATTCTCTCTCGGTGAGGTGGGAGGAAGGCAGGGCTGCTGGTGGGGGGAGGCTGGGAGAAGAGGAGGTCTGTGCCCCAGCCAGGGGTCTGCGGGCCCTGGCCTGACCACGTGGGTAAGGAGTAGAGCGCCTGAGGGCTCCGTGTTTGTCAGCCTCCACTCTCCCACCCTGACCCTTCCGCTGGCAGCTACGTGGAGGGGATTGTGAGTCTCCACTATAAGACCGACGAGTCTGTGAGAGACGATATTGAGCTGCAGGCCTGGTGTCGAGAGATCACTGAGATTGGGCTGCTGGGTGCCCAGGACCGAGGTAGGATGAGCCCCAAGACTCCAACATGTGACTCTTCCCTAGAACTTCCCCAGAATCTTCTCTACTTCTATGGAACCTTCCAGAAGCATTTCCAACTCCTATGAACACACCCAAAGCTTTCCCAGACTCCTTTTCCTCTCAGCTAGAGGCAGGTCTCCATCCTGTGCAGGGGGAGCCCCTCTAGGTCCCAGATGCAGTGGGACCAGTGGTTGCTCTCCAAGAAAAAAACAACAAAACAAACCCCTGATTTGTAGCATTTGCCCATCCCCATGATGTAATTAGTCCCATCGTGGCTATCAGGGTGATGTCATTTGGTTTGCTAAATACTTGAACATTTGACATCCGTGGTCCCTGTGAGCCAGTGTGAGCTGCACCAGCACCCCACTGAGTGGGACCCTCCCAAAAATCTCCCTGCTTCCACCACCCCAGCCCACACTCAGTCACTCCCCACCATGGTTACTGAGAGCCCTTGGTCTCCTCCTCAGTTCCTACGAGCTCTGCCTCTAGCCTCGGCCTCCCAGCTTCTAACTCTCCTTTCCACTGCAGGGTTTCCCGTCACCCTACAGTCCAAGGGCCAGCTGTGCCACTTTGTGACCATGTGTATCTTCACCTGCACTGGTCAGCACTCCTCCACTCACCTGGGCCAGGTACTCATCACAGAGGGCCAGCTGAGCGTCTGTGCCTGGAGTGGGGAGGGGGCCGTGTGCAGGTGGGCTAAGGGATTCTCCTGCTTAGCAGACAGTGAGTTTAGATATCTGCCCTTTGTAGCTGGACTGGTACTCTTGGGTCCCTAACGCACCCTGCACAATGCGGCTGCCCCCACCGACCACCAAGGATGTGACCCTGGAGAAAGTGATGGCGACACTGCCGAACTTCCATCAGGCTTCTCTCCAGATGTCCATCACTTGGCAACTGGGCAGACGCCAGCCCATCATGGTGAGAGCTGGGCATGGGTCCCGAGGAAGGGGGCAGGCACAGGGAGGTGTGGCACTCCAAACTGCAGGGCTAAAGCTCTCAGCTGCCTTTTCTCTCTGCCCCAGGTGGCTCTGGGTCAGCATGAGGAAGAGTACTTCTCAGGCCCTGAGCCCAAGGCTGTGCTGAAGAAGTTCAGAGAGGAGCTGGCTGCCCTGGAAAAAGACATCGAGATCCGGAATGCCCAGCTGGACTGGCCCTACGATTACCTGCGGCCCAGCCTGGTGGAAAACAGCGTGGCCATATGAGTACCCCCAGCCGTGGGTTGTTTCAGCCCTCTTCCACCAACCACATCCTCTTCCCAACTTCCATCTTCCCCCAAATCACCTTTCCACTGTCCACACCCACCGTAAACAAATCTGACTTTAGATACACCACCTAGGGAAGTCATTCCCATTTCTTCCTCTCTGCCCCTGCCCTTCCTCCTTGATCATTCAGATCTCCCTTTGAGCAGGTAATAGCCACATTTATACAAACAGTTTCAAGAATAGAATAGGGAATCATACATATACTCCATACCTTTAGAATCAAGTATGACTTTGAACCTAAATTGAGTTTAATGACAAGAAAAATGGCATTTTAGACTAAGGAAAGAAAAGAATTTAGTCCAGACTCCTAAATCAAGGACTTCCCTGGTGGCTCAGTGGTAAAGAATCCACCTGCAATGCAGGAGATGCAGGTTTGGTCCCTGGGAGGGGAAGATCCCCTGGAGGAGCGCATGGCAACCTACTCCAGTAGTCTTGCCTGGAGAATCCCACGGACAGAGCCTGGAGGGCTGTGGTCCATTGGGTCACAAAGAGTTGAACACAACTGTAATGCATGCACACAAGCACGCACACACGCATCCTAAGTCAGATACTGGCAGAAGAATATATAGCATAACTTTCTAACTGGGTGGGATTCACAGACACAACACAAAGCAATTAACACAGCAGTTCTCACAATTTTTATTTCATGACTCACTCAGTTAGAAAATGATCAATGGAAGGAAACTGGTTAAACGACAGAAACTGCTCTCTGCTGGAGGTATCCGGCCTCAGTGTTTTCCCCAAAGGATCCTTGTCTGTAACCCATTTGCACTTCATCAGTTGGGAAGCACCAAATAAAAATGATTAGCTGGAAAAGTTCTAAAAATCTCATTATTTTAACAAGCAACACAAAGGAGTCAGTAAAATCCAACTTCTGTATCTGATTAAAATTTTGGAAAAATAAACTAGGAAGTTTGATTTCTTAATATGATTGTCTGTGGATATTTTAAAATAGAAACTAACAGTAAACACAAGCCAGAAGTGTTTCCTTTACAGTACGATCAAAGTTGCTTCTTGCTTCTGATTCTGTTTAGTTTGGCAGAAGACATATGGGTGATGCTTGGTCTGATCCTTAAAGGAAGAATAGGAAATAAACAAGAGAGGTGGGGGTAGAGTTTAATGATGGGGCCTATATCAGTTCAGTGCAGTTGCTCAGTTGTGTCTGACTCTCTGTAACCTCGTGGACTGCAGCATGCCAGGCTTCCCTGTCCATCACCAACTCTTGGACCTTGCTCAAACTCATGTCCATCAAGTAGGTGATGCCATCCAACCATCTCATCCTCTGTCATCCCCTTCTCCTCCTGCCTTCAGTCTTTCCCAGCATCAGGGTCTTTTCCAAGGGGTCTATCTGCTGCTGCTGCTAAGTCACTTCAGTCGTGTCCAACTCTGTGCGACCCCATAGATGGCAGCCCACCAGGCTCCACCATCCCTGGGATTCTCCAGGCAAGAACACTGCAGTGGGTTGCCATTTCCTTCTCCAATGCGTGCAAGTGAAAAGTGAAAGTGAAGTCACTCAGTCGTGTTCGACTCTTGGCAACCCCATGGACCACAGCCTACCAGGCTCCTCCGTCCATGGGATTTTCCAGGCAAGAGTACTGGAGTGGGGTGCCATTGCCTTCTCTGAAGGGGTCTATCTAGGAGAACCCAAAGGGGCTTCCCCAGTGGCTCAGATGGTAAAGAATCTGCCTGCAGTGCAGGACATCTAGGTTTGATCCCTGGGTCAGGAAGATCCCCTGGAGAAGGGAATGGCTGCCCACTCCAGTATTCTTGCCTGGAAAGAGGGGCAGTCTCCAGAACAATGTGGTTCACTTCAGGAAATTAGGCTTGACCCTCAGGAAACAGCCACGGAAGAACTTTAAGTAAGGTGTATGACAGGGTCCTGGAAGTCACACCCACAGAGGCATCCCTTCTCATTGGAGGCCACACCCCCTTCTCCATAGAGGCCAGAGGGAGGTGGGGGAGACAGATTAGGAGTATAGGATTAAAATACAGAAACTACTATCCATAAAATAGATACACAACAAGGATTTACTGTATAGCGCTGGGTATTACATTAAATATTTTGTAATAACCAGTAATGTAATATAACCTACAACCCCCCCAAAAAAAACCTGGAATCACTCTGCTGTACACCTGAAACTAACACAATATTGTAAATCAACTATACTTTAATTAAAAAAAAAATAGTATGCTTGCCAAAGTTGTCAGTCCTCCAAGGATTGGCACTATACATACTTCAAGGATAACAAAGAAAAATAATTTCCTTCAGAAAGGAGTATCTTTGAATTTGAGATATTATAAAGGTCATTGACACAAGCTGGAATCAAGGTTGCCGGGAGAAATATCAATAACCTCAGATATGCAGATGACACCACCCTTATGGCAGAAAGTGAAGAGGAACTAAAAAGCCTCTTGATGAAAGTGAAAGAGGAGAGTGAAAAAGCTGGCTTAAAGCTCAACATTCAGAAAACGAAGATCATGGCATCCAGTCCCATCACTTCATGGGAAATAGATGGGGAAACAGTGGAAACAGTGTCAGACTTTATTTTGGGGGGCTCCAAAATCACTGCAGATGGTGATTTTAGCCATGAAATTAAAAGACGCTTACTCCTTGGAAGAAAAGTTATGACCAATCTAGATAGTATATTCAAAAGCAGAGACATTACTTTGCGGACTAAGGTCCGTCTAGTCAAGGCTATGGTTTTTCCTGTGGTCATGTATGGATGTGAGAGTTGGACTGTGAAGAAGGCTGAACGCCGAAGAATTGATGCTTTTGAACTGTGGTGTTGGAGAAGACTCTTGAGAGTCCCTTGGACTGCAAGGAGATCCAACCGGTCCATTCTGAAGGAGATCAGTTCTGGGATTTCTTTGGAAGGAATGATGCTAAAGCTGAAGCTCCAGTAGTTTGGCCACCTCATGCGAAGAGTTGACTCACTGGAAAAGACTCTGATACTGGGAGGGATTGGGGGCAGGAGGAGAAGGGGACGACCGAGGATGAGATGGCTGGATGGCATCACTGACTCGATGGACATGAGTCTGGGTGAACTCCGGGAGTTGGTGATGCACAGGGAGGCCTGGTGTGCTGCGATTCATGGGGTCACAAAGAGTTGGACACGACTGAGCGACTGAAATGAACTGAACTGAACTGAACTGAACTGAACTGAACTGATAAAGGTCATGAAATCCTCCAAGTTAAACAGAGTGTCTATTTTGTTTAATTATAACAAATCAGTGGTACTTGTAAAAACCTAAGATGACAAAGTGGCAGGACTTCCTGGTGGTCCAGTGGCTAAGACCCCAAGCTCTCAACCTAGGGGCGCTGGTTCAGTCCCTGGTCAGGAACAAGATCCCTCATGCCCACGGGGCAAGAATTCACATGCCTCAAGGGGAAAAAAAAGGTCCTGCATGCTATAACGAAGATGGAAGACCCCTTGTGCCAAAACTAAGACTCAGCATAGCAAATAAATGAATATTTTTTTTAAAAAAAGGAAAAGTGCAAAGAGGGCTAGATAGAGATAATACCAAATTGACAGTGTTCTATTTGTTAAGTTTTTAAAAATTTTTTGGGCATGCTGTGCAGCGTGTGGGATCTTAGTTCCTCAAGCAAGGATGGAACCCACATCCCCTGCAGTGCAAGGCAGATTTTTAACCACTGGACCACCAGGGAAGTCCCCTAGATACGTCTTTTTAAAAGGCTAAAACAAATGTCACTTTCTAAATTCCCTATACTTGCTTTATAGGTCAGAAAAGTTACAGCACACTATTATTTAAAAACATATAAAAGTGAGAAGGCAATGGCAACCCACTCCAGTATTCTTGCCTGGAGAATCCCATGGACAGAGGAGCCTGGAGGGCTACAGTCCATGGGGTTGCAGGAGTCGGACACAACTTAGTGACTAAACCATACATGTGTTCAACTAAATTGGTACATTTAAAAAATCTTCATAAACTAGCTCTTACAAGTATTAGATAAAATTGAAAAATATGTGTAGCTATGAGTTATTCTATTTATACTATCTGGGTAGAAAGTTTTAAGATGGCATATATTTCTGACCCTGCCACTGGGAAAGGCTGAAGGCAAAAGAAGAAGGAGCCAGCAGAGGAGGAGATTGTTAGAGAGCAGCACCAACTCCATCAACTTGAATTTGAGCAAACTCTGGCAGATGGTGGAGGACAGAGGAGGCTGGTGTGCTATAGTCCATGGGGTTACAAAGAGTCGGACACAACTTAGCAACTGAAGGCCAACAATTTTTCTGATGAATGCTTATTCTCAGTAATGATTATGTTTTATGGTATTATTATATACTTTCCAAAATTCTTTTTTAAAATTTTATTTATTGATTTATTTGCCTTGCCAAGTTTCAGTTGTGGCATTTGAGATCTTTACTTCTGGCCTGTGAATTCTTAGTTGTGGCATGTGGGATCTAGTTCCCTCACCAGGGATAGAACCTGGGCCCCCTGCATTGGGAGCATGGAGTCTTAGCCACTGGACCACCAGGGAAGTCCTAGTACTTTCTAAAATTCTTAATTGCTTATGAGACCTTAATCTAAATCAAAGTTGAGGTAACTGAGTGGGTAGTTTTATTTTATATGGAGGCTACTAGTGAAAATAAAAATTACAGAGCAGAGGAAATAAAGCATGGTCATTGTACAGCTTCCAGCTATCTTCTTGAGTAACATATTTTTTTTTAGGAGAACCAGTAAAACTTATTTAAAAGAACCAATGTTTCCCATGTGCTTCCCACGTGTGCAGTTAAAAGAATCCGCCTGCCAGTGCAGGAGACTTGGGAGACTGGGGTTTGATCTCTGGGTCAGGGAGATCTTCTGGAGGAGGAAATGGCAACCCACTCCAGTATTCTTGCCTGGAAAATCCCATGGACCAAGGAGCCTGGTGGGCTATAGTCCTTGGGGTTGTAAAGAATCTGACACGATGGAGCACACGCACACACACACAATGCTTCCCATACTGATGGATTTCTTAGTCTCACTGAGGGGAGAAAATTCTGGATCCTGTAAGGGGACATAGCGTGCAAATGGTAGGGACATATATTGGAACTAACCCAGCATTCTTATGTCTCTGGGTCTTAGTTTCTTCCTGTGCAAAATGCCCAGGTTTTATGGCATCTAAACTTCCTTTATATCACCCAGAACTGTACCTGGCAATTTACTGCTCAATCTATCAAGCTGTTAGAATCACACCCACATGTGACACAACACACTGAACTCAGAATCTCTGTTAAGCCCACCTATATCAACAATTTCAGCTTGATGTAAAATAATGCTCCTCTTCCCTTGGCTGGCTGCCCTCAAAATCTGCTTCCCAGAAAAGTCCTTGGAATTGTGTTGACAGTAATAAACAAAATATCTCTGATCTTCTCAATATGCAAACTTTCTCTTCCAGATCTGGTATCTTACTTATGTGTGGTTTACATTTACACGTCACTGGCCCCTTTCTGAGGACTGGCTCTTGTGGAGGAGTGGGTACTGAGGGGAGCTGTTGGCTGGTTTTCTTGCATGGGATCTGCCTCTGGTGAGGTGGCTCCATGGTGTCTAAACCAGTGAAGAGGAGTGGAGGGGAGGTTCATTTCTAACAGGACAAATGCCAGGAGCCTGACTCCCTTTCTTGGATATCCACTTAACTATGGAATTTCACCTAACGGGGAGAGTAGAAAATAAATTCCTATGAACTTTCTTTCCAGGCAATAACCCAACTGACTAAGTAATACAAGATAACATGCAATGATAACATAACTGTTTGGGGTATGAATAAACGTTCTATTACATAAGAGTGTTTGAAGCAAAGCATTTGGAGCTTGGCTAGCAGTTTCTTATCTTCATGAAAACTATTTATTTCTTTTTGGTTGTGCTGGGTCTTCACTGCTGTGTGCAGGCTTTCTCCAGCTGTAGCGAGCGAGGACTACTCTTTGTTGCGAAACATGGGCTTCTCAATATGGTGGCCTCTCCTGCGGCAGAGCCCAGGCTCTAGGGGGAGCGGGCTTCCGTAGCTACAGCTCAAGGGTCCCCTGCATTGGCAGGCAGATTCTTATTCACTGGGCCACCAGGGAAGTCTGCTAGCAGCTTTTTAAATGCAACATTAGGTGGCGGTTAACTCTAAAAGAGCAGAGGAAGGAGAGTAGTGACTCTCCACATTTGGTGAGGCTCCCCGATTTCTAACCTATCGTGTGACGGGGAGTGAGTCTGAGGGAGAATTATTATCTTGTTGTAAATCTGGGTCTTCCCCTAGTGAGGTGGTAACACCATGTCTAAGCCAGGGAGGAGCAGCATCTTCAGGAAAAGGTTAATAAGGACTTTAAATCCACTTCCTCTTGCCAGTTGGAGGCAGACCAGTCATTCAAAATTCACAGCTCTCACTGGGGAAGCAGGGTGCTTAGAAAGTTGAAGCACCAGTGTTTCCCTGAGGGTGAGAAGCAGTCAGGGCTAGTGGAGAGCATTCAGACATTCTTTTTTCCACCCAGGATCTGCCCTCCTGACCTAAACTGTTAGAACCTATGTCAGAGAACCAAGCTAAGATACTCAATCCATTGGCCATGGGGCTCGGGGCACCCAGCCTGGCTCTGATAGGCATGATCTCCTGGTAACACTGTGTGAAACACAGATATCTGGGGACCAAGCTCAGAACAAAGTCCAGAAGCAGAGGCTAGGAGCCAGAGAAACGTGGTGCTGAGCCAGGGCCAGGATCTGAGAGGGAGAGAGGGGGCCACTGGGCATCGTGGATCAGAGACGCAGCATCCCAGGGCACAATGTTGGTCTTTGCAAAGGTAGATCCATCCTTAACTACGAGCTGAAGAGCGGCATTTGTGACTGGGGAGGAACAGTGTGTGTGTTAGTCACTTAGTGGTGTCTGACTCTTTGTGACCCCATCGACTGTAGCCCACCAGGCTCCTCTGTCCATGGGATTCTCCAGGCAAGAATACTGGAGTGGATTGCCATTTGCTTCTCCAGGGGATCTTCCTGACCCAGGGACTGAACCCATGTCTCCTGCATTGCAAACAGATTCTTTACCATCTGAGCTATAGCGAAGCTGAAGAGAGGCATTTGTGACTGGGGAGGAACAGTAAAGCCAACGAAAGGGGCTAGTCCTCTCCACCTCATCTATCCTGCTCACCCTGACCTTGGGCCATAGATGCGCATACTCCTGATGCCTGAATTTCCACCATTACTTGGACTTTGAGCTGCTTTCTTCTCAGTTAAGAAGCAGTTCCTGGGGTTTCCCACTGGTTGAGAATTCGCCTGCCAATGCAGGGGACGTGGCTTTGATCCCTGGTCTGGGAAGATCCCATATGCTGCGAAGCAACTAAGCCCATCCACCACAAGAGCTGAACCAGTGTTCTAGAGCCCATACAGCCCGTGAGCTGCAACTATGGAAACCTGAGCTCTGGAGCCCACGCTCCGAAACAAGGGAAGCCACCGCAACGAGAAGCCTGCACACCGAAACTAGTAGCCCCTGCTCACTGCATGCTAAAAAAAAAAAAAAAGAAAGAAAGAAAGCCCACGCAGCAATGAAGGCTGACCACAGTCAAAATAAATAAATACATCTTAAGGGGGAAAAAAAGAAGCAACCCCTCCATCAGTGATGGACATTGTGCTTCATCTAGGAGAAGTGAACCTGACTGCTCGAGTCCCAGGGCATTTAACTATCCTTGAATTATCTGCTCTATATCACCCTGTCCCCACTTTATTTTCTTGGGTTCCAAAATCACTGTGGACAGTGACTATAAAAATGAAATTAAAAGATGCTTGCTCCTTGGAAGAAAAGCTATGACAAACCCAGAGAGCACACTAAAAAAGCAAAGACATCACTTTGCTGACAGATTTGTCCCATCAAAGTTACGGTTTTTCTAGTAGTCATGTATGGATGTGAGAGTTGGACCACAAAGAAGGCTGAGGGCTGAAGATCTGATGCTTTCAAACTGTTGTGTTGGAGAAGACCCTTAGGAATTCCTTGGACAGCAAGGAGATCAAACCAGTCAATCCTAAAGGAAATTAACCTTGAATATTCATTGGAAGGACTGTATCACTGGATGCTGAAGCTGAAGCTCCAACACTTTGGCCACCTGATGCAAAGGACCAACTCACTAGATAGAAAAGACCCTGATGCTGGGAAAGATTGAAGGCAGGAGAAGGGGACAATAGAGGATGAAATGGTTGGATGGCATCATCGACTCCGTGGATGTGAGTTTGAGCAAACTCCGGGAAATGGTGAAGGACCAGGAAGCCTGCTGTGCTGCAGTCCCTGTGGTCACAAACAGTCACACAGGACCGAGTGACTGACAACACCTGGGAAGACCCCATCTTCAAAAGATAACTGACAAATCCAGGAAGGCTCTTTAGCCTACTTTGAGCTTTGTGCGCCACCTGCTGACTGCCAAGCAGTACTACATGCAGGAACCTCAGGGTGCTCAAAAAGCCAAGAAAAACAGGCCAGCTGTGGGGGCTTCAGAGCTGGCCGAGGAACTCTGAACACTTCCTGCCTCCCTGTGAATAAAACAAGAGTGGCCAGAAGGGCCTGAACTTTCCTTCTGCAGTTTATGGATGAGATGGGCTGGCGACTCTTATATACTGATCACAATCCTGGGGCAAAATGACAACACCAGCATTGTGCGTTTATTTTATATATACATTTTTACATTAAAAAAATAGATTTCGTTTTTCAAAAATTGAGTGACTGAATAGATACTGGAAATCCCAGAAGGAGGAATGGAGTCCCTGATGGGCTCAGAGGCTCCCGCTTCCAACAGTCTCTCCATCACAGGATTTCAGAAGAGTGGTGGTTAAGAACACAGGCTCTGGACTTGCACTGCTTAGGTTCCAGTCCTGGAAGAAGGAAGACTGAACGCGTGTGATTAGTCGTGTCCAACTCTTTGTGAACCCATGGACTGTAGCCGGCTCCTCTGTCCAATCCTGGATCCACACAGCACTTATCAGCTGTATGGCCCTCAGCAAGATTATACTTTGTCCCTAGACATCCTTGCCTACTGGCTGGGCTGATTAGAAAAGCATGCTAAAAAAAAAAAAAAAAAAAGGCAACAGGTTTCTGTCCAGTGAAACTGTGAACAAACCAGGCATACTTCCTTGACAGACAAAAGAAATACAAACCCAATCACATGTTCACTCACTTAATATATATGTATTGAGCATTTATTACTAACTGCCCCTGTGCTGGAGGTGAAGATGAGTTGACATGTGGTCCCTGCCACCACCGAGGTGCTTATAATCAAGTAGATGTCACCCTAATGTTTGACCAAAACAGGACAAACCAACCTTGATCACAACTCCTTCCTCCCCACATACCTTTCTCTCAAAAGTAACTAACATACTGACTTTTATAGCCATCATTTCATTGCACTTCTTCTTGGTTCTATCACTCAAGTGTGCATGTGTAAACACTGTAGTATTGCTTATTAATTAAACATGATATGTCTTTTACATCTCCTTTATTCCATAGTTTCTCCTTCCCTCTTTTCCCTTACCTTTATAATTTATGTTGGAGAACCCAGGCTGTTTGACCAGTAGAGTTACTGGAGTTTGCTGATTGCCTATTCATGGTGCAGTTCAACACCTCTGTCCCATGTATTTTCCACAGCCAAGCAGCTAGATCAAGAGACTTGATCTGATCCAGATTTAATCCTTTTTGCAAGCCTACATTAATGTTGTCATCATTCCTTTTGCCAGGAAAGAAAGAGTGGAGTAAACAAGCAGGTTCCCCAGACTTTGGGGGCACCTTAGGAAGGTCATGTATATATTTCATCCCATCCAGGCCAGCAAAGCTAACACATATGGATACGGTTAGGAACAAGAAAAGGAGCAGGGTCTGCTAATAGTAATGATACTGTAGGAATGACTGTGGTCAGTGACCAGCTACCCTCGAAATAAACTCAGCAGCTTTAGATACTGAAATAGGAGCCAATGACCAGCACAGCTACTTAGAAACTCCTGCAGCTTTCATCCCATAGGTATAATCTTTGCATTTGCTAATGCCAAGATTAGCATTCTGAGTCTCTTTGAGTCTCTCCCCTTCCCTCTCCACCCAGCCTGGAACAGTACCTGTAGCCCACCCAGAACTCTCCGGCTGTACAAATTTAAGACACTGACCTACATGAAAAGATGCTTAACTGCTAACTATTAGAGAAATGCAAATCAAAACCATAATGAGGTATCACTCACACCAGTCAGAACAGCCATCATTTAAACGTCTACAAATAATAAATGCTGGAGAGGGTGTAGAGAAAAGGGAACCTTCCTACACTGTTGGTGGGAATGTAAGTTGGTGCAGCCACTGTGGAAAACAGTGTGGAGATTCCTTAAAAAACTAAAAATAGAGCTACCTTGTGGTCCTGCAATCTCACTCCTGGGCATGTATCTGATAAAGATGAAAACTCTAATGCGAAAAGACATATGCACATCATATTCATAGCAGCGCTATATACAACAGCCAAGATGTGGAAGCAACCTGAATGTCCATCAACAGACGAATGGATAAAGAAGATGTGGGACATATATACAATGTTATACTATTCAGCCATAAAAAGAATAAAATAATGAATACCATATGTAGCAGCATGGATGGACCTCGAAATTATCACACTAACTGAAAAGTAAGCCAAACAGAGAAAGAGAGATCGAATATCATACAATATCACTTATATGTGGAATATAAAAAATGATACAAACGAACATATTTATAAGACAGAAACAGACTCACAGATGGTTACCAAAGGAGAAAGGGGGGGTGGGATAAATTGGGAATTTGGGATTAACAGATACACATTACTACATATAAAATAGATAAACAACAAGAATTAACTGTATAGCACAGGGACCTATTTCAGTGTCTTGAGAACGTGAACATGAAAGTTGCTCAGTCGTGTCTGACCCTTTGCAACCCCACAAACTGTAGCCCACCCAGCTCCTCTGACCATGGGATTCACCAGGCAAGAATACTGGAGTGGGTTGCCTTTCCCTTCTTCAGGGGGATTTTCCAAACCCAGGGATCGAACCTGGGTCTCCTGCATTGCAGGCCAATTCTTTACCAACTGAGCCACCAGAGAAGCCCAATAATATCTTGCAGCAATAATTAAAAGAATCTGAAAAAGTATATAGAGATGTGTATCACTGGATCACTTTGCGGTACACTTGAATAATTGTAAGTCAACTCTACTTCAGTTAAAAATCTAAAACATCCTCCTTTTAATCCTTATTTTGTTCTACAAGTAACAATCAGTTCAATGCTTATAACAGTTCTGACTCTCCAGCAATTTTGTTTTAGTTTTGTCTCAAGGTCATTTTCTAGTACTGGATAGTTTAGGAAGGACTCATAGGAACAGTATTCTCCAACTTCTTGCATTTTGATAACAGTCTGTCTAGACCTTTTATATTTGAAAACCAGTTTTGTTAGACCTAAAATCCCTAACACATTTTCTTTCTATGAGCGTCTTAAATATATCTCTCATTTCCTTTTGGTACAAGCATTGGTTGTATCAGTCAGCATTCAATCAGAGAAGCAAAATTAGGGATTAATACAGGAATTAGACCTAACACAATTGAAGGAGCTGTTGGAGAAGACTGCGTGTCTGCTGCCTCTGCGACTAGCATAGAGACTAAAGTCTCTAAAAGCCAGCTCAGCTAGCAGATGGAAATTTAGATGTGAAGTGGAAGAGAGAAAGGACAAATTGGAACTTGTGAGGACAAACTGGAACCTGTATATATCTCTTTCTACCGTCAGCGTCAATGGTGTGAAGCCCCCCAAGAGAATTTAGCGCATTCATCATGGAGCTCTGTATGTTGCTGGCCCAGGACTTAAAGATCTGAAGGAAGTGATCTGGTGGGAATTTGAAGAAGCTGTGGTCCCAGGTGGTATCCCATGTCGATAAGGTAAGCCAGCAGACAAGCAGCAACATGCTTGAGTTGGCATAGTGCCTGGGGCCCTCCTCCAACCCTCCAAGTGTGAAAACAACAACAACAAAATAGCTGCTCTTTCTCTTAAGCGTTCCAAGTCTTATGCAAATTTCTCTCTTGATCAACCCTCATCCAGAACCACAGAGGGAAGGCAATTCTGGTAAATTTGAGTTTAACTAAAACGACATAGTACATTACTATGCTGTTAAAAAGGTCTGATGACAATTTAATTATATTTCCCTAATAAGTCATATCCCTTTTGTCTAGATGCATCAAATATCTTTTTTCTTTTTCTTTAAGGTCAGTGATTTTATCAGATCATGTCTTAGTGCCAGTCATTCTAGGCTGATTTTCTTAGGTATATATTATGCTCATAATATGTTGCATCGTATTTGCTCATTTTTATTTCAGGAATATTTTCTTGATTATAAGTTTTAATATTTGTTCTGATCCCTTGCTCTGGTTTTTGATCATCTTTCTGGTATGCTTTCATTTTCTGTAATGATGTTATTTTGTACATTTTTTTAAGATAATTTTTTAAGAGTAGTTTTAGATTCACAGCAACATTGAGAGGAAAGTAGAGATTTCCCCATAGACCCCTACCCCTACTCAAGCCCAGCTTCCCCCATTATCAGCATCCCCCACTGGAGTGGTACTTTTGTTAAAACTGAGGAACCTACACTGACACATTGAAGTCACCCAAAGCCCACAGTTTACACTAGGGCTCACACTTGGCATTATATTCTGTGGGTTTGAACAGACGTATAATGACATGTATCCATCATTACAGTATCATACAGAGTTTTCTCACTGTCCTAAAAACCCTCTGTGATCCACCTATTCATTGCTTCCTCTTTCCTAATCCCTGGCAACTATGATATTTTTATATCATGACCTGTCTCCACGTTTGCCTTTTTTGAAATGTTATGTAGCTGGAATCACACAGTATGTAGCCTTTTCATTTTTTTTTTTTTTGTAGCCTTTTCAGATTGGCTTCTTTCACTTGGTGAAAGTATTTGGGGTTCCTCCATGTCTTTTCATGGCTTAATAGCTCATTTGTCTTTAGTGCTGAATAATATTCCACTGTCTGAATGTACCACAGTGTATTTATCCACTCAGCTACTGAAGGGCAACTTGGCTGCTTCAAAGTTTTGGTAATTACAAAAAAAGATGCTATAAACATCTGTGTGTGTATTCTTATAGTTTTGTTCTTTATTCTCTCTTTTCCTTATAGTAACCTGGCATGACATTTCACCTTACTCCCTTTGTATTGCCCTTTCTATGTGAATTTAGTTTTCCTGTGTTATTGGAAGAGGCTCTGCTCAGCTAGCATTTCTAACTTTCTAGATCTCCTTCTATTTTTTTTTTCTTGTAATGTTCACAACCATGGTGTCTTGATTGTTGAGATTTCCTGGATCTGTTCCCCTTCCCTACTTTTATCGGGATCTTTTCTTTCCTTCATCTTTGTTGAATTGTCCAAGGAGTTTCTCCTCAGTGTGAAGCTCTGTTCTGGCCTTAGTTGGTCGGTTTCAAGAGTTCATGGACTATTCTAGTTCCTTTAGGTCTAATCACAGGCCCGAGCACCTACCTGCTATTAGAGTAGGGGGAAAAAAAATCCTTCTCTATTTTCAATCGCTGTTCCCAAATTGGCCTGCTCCCATCTATCCTGTTGTCAGGCTTCCTGTTGCTTCCTTTTGTGTTCTCTTGCCAGATGACATGCTGAAAACTCATAGTTCTTGTGGCTCTTGGTGGTTTGTCCCAATTCACTTGTATTACAGCATTTGTGGGACAACTTGCTGTCCAAATTTTAGTAAATATAAAAATATAAGTGTAAAAATCAATGGATTTTGGGGACTTTCCTGTCAGTCCAGTGGTTGGGAGTCTGCATTTTCACTGCAAGGGGGACAGGTTCAACCCCTGGCTAGGGAACTAAGATCTTGCATACAGCACAGCCAAAAAAGGAAAAAAAATCAATGGGTTTTTGGTTTTGATACGTAGTTGTTTGTCTGTTTTTATGTGAACATTCAGGAAAATCCAAAATCTATTGCTGCCTCTGCTGATATCATCTTCCAGAATCTCTATGCACTACGTTTTATAGTTAAAAAAAAAAACTGAGGTATAGGAAGATTCATTGGTAATTAGCTTGTAGCGGGATTTTCTGAGGTTGCAGTGATGGCAGGGAGCCAGTGTTCATTGCTCAGTATGGGAGCGTCACTATCAGATCAGCTCATTTGAAAGATCAACTTGGCAGAGGTTTAGTGACTAGAGAAGGATACTGGAGTGGGAAGACCAGTTATGACAGTATTTCCCTATTCCTAATAGGGGATTATAATAAGGGAGAGGTGAGGGGGAATGGCAAGGAATAGACATGAGAAATACAAAGGAGGCTAAATCAAGTGGCTCGGTGACTAAAGAGAGTTAGAGAGGAGTCAGAGCCAATTGAAAATTCCCAGGATGAATGTTGAGGGCAGTGGCATTGCCCCAGACATCAGTAGAGATGAGCATGAGGATCTGGTGACAGTGAGAGTGAGGGGGTTGAGGGAGAGGAGTGAGTAATTTTTCGAAAACTTGAGTTTGATGCAAGCTAGAGATGTTGTATATGAATGTATGGAGCTCAGCAAAAGATCCATGCTAAACACACATTTGGGAGTCATCCGCATTTTTAAATTTAAACAATACCAATTTAGCTGAATACATGTGTACTTTCATATGGGCTTCCCAGGTGGCGCTAGTGGTAAAGAACCTGCCTGCCAAGGCAGGAGATGTAAAAGATGCGAGTTCAATCCCTGGATGGGGAAGATTCCCTAGAGGAGGGCATGGCAATCCACGGCAATATCCTTGCCTGGAGAATCCCACGGACAGAGGAGCCTGGTGGGCTACAGTCCATATGGTTGCAAAGAGTTGGACATGACTGAAGCAACTTAACACACACACATACACACATACATACACTTTTATATATTCTTACATAATAGTGTAATGTAACTTATCTGACCCATAAAGCAAGTATAGGGAATTTAGAAAGTTACATTTTTTAGCCTTTTAAACAGACATATCTCAATGCTTCCATAAACTTAAATATCATTTTGTACTTTTATTTCACATTTTGGAAAATACCAGGACACTATGTAGACCCACCTTCTACCCAAAATTTACAGAACAACTTAATCTACCAGAGGGTTTGCCTTGATTTAAAATTTAGAGTGATTAAAATGATTCACTTATTTTTTCTTCTACTGATTAAAAGCAAGTTCTTCTATATCTTAATTAAAAGTCTCAGTAAAAAGAGTTTAAGGCTTTTTATGATCACTAAAAGTTGGCTTGATGTAAATTCACATGAGTAAAAATTTTCCTTTTACTCATCCAAACACTTTGGAGAGGTAGGAAGAATGTATTCTGAGATAAGAATATTGAGTAAATTTTTATTAATAATAACAGTTGTTTTGCACAGTTAATTTATATAGATTTTATTTTTCTCATCAGTACGTAATATTTATCTTCTTAAAATGAGGTATAGTTAGTTTACAATATTATATTACTTTCAGGTGTGCAAGATAGTGATTTAGAATGTTTATAGATTAAAACTCCATTTACAGCAGAACTGATGTTGAAGCTGAAACTCTAATACTTTGGCCACCTGATGTGAAGAACTGACTCATTGGAAAAGACCCTGATGCTGGGAAAGATTGAAGGCGGGAGGAGAAGGGGATGACAGAGGATGAGAATGGTTGGATGGCATCATTGACATCCTAATGGATATAAGTTTGAGTAAACTCTGGGAGTTGGTGATGGACAGGGAGGCCTGGCGTGCTGCGGTTCATGGGGTCGTCGCAGAGTTGGACACGACTGAGCGACTGAACTGAACTGAACAGTTATTTTGGCTGTAGTCCCTGTGCTGTACAATATATCCTTGTAGCTTATTTATTTTATATATAGTAGTTTTTATCTCTTTAAAAATTTTATTTATTTATTTTTGGCTATGCTGGGTCTTTGCTGCTGCATGGGCCTTTCTCTGGTTGCAGCGAGTGGGGGCTGCCCTTTAGTTGAGGTGCATTGGTTTCTCGCTGCGGTGGCTTCTGAAGCACTGGCTCTGGGGTGCGTGAGCTCAGTAGTTGCGGCTCCCTGGCTCTAGAGAGCACGCTCAGCAGTTGCGGCACAAGGGCTTAGTTGCTCCATGGCAAGTGAGATTTCCCAGATCAGGGATGAAAACCATGTCTCCAACATTAGCAGATGGATGCTTCACCACTGAGCCACCAGGGTAGCCCTCCAGAAATTTTAAATGGTTGTTATTTAAAAATAATTTGCACTAGTTTCACTAGAGATTGGGTCCACTGAACTCCTCACAGTGTCATGCCAGGAGAGAAACTCCCCTCCTACATTTTCTATTCCATCTTCTTTAGTTCGTCCTTTTTGTGCACAAAAGTACTCACTCTATTTCTTTCCCTTTCAATAGATATTTATGGCCCATCAGAAAGTGTTTCATTTCCATGAGCAAGAATCATACCCTAACAAACTATTTACTCAATCAAAAAAAAAAAAAAGATTTTCTGATTGGATATGAAGAACTGAGGGCTCTTTTTCTCCTTTTCTTCCCAGTTCAGTTCAGTTCAGTTCAGTCGCTCAGTCGTTTCCGACTCTTTGCGACCCCATGAAACGCAGCACGCCAGGCCTCCCTGTCTATCACCAACTCCCGGAGTTTACTCAAACTCATGTCCATTGAGTCAGTGATGCCATCCAGCCATCTCATCCTCGGTCGTCCCCTTCTCCTCCTGCCCCCAATCCCTCCCAGCATCAGAGTCTTTTCCAATGAGTCAACTCTTCGCATGAGGTGGCCAAAGTACTGGAGTTTCAGCTTTAGCATCATTCTTTCCAAAGAACACCCAGGGCTGATCTCCTTTAGAATGGACTGGTTGGATCTCCTTGCAGTCCAAGGGACTCTCAAGAGTCTTCTCCAACACCACAGTTCAAAAGCATCAATTCTTCGGTGCTCAGCTTTCTTCACAGTCCTACTCTCACATCCATACATGAACACTGGAAAAACCATAGCCTTGACTAGACGGATCTTTGTTGGCAAAGTAATGTCTCTGCTTTTGAATATGCTATGTAGGTTGGTCATAACTTTCCTTCCAAGGAGTAAGCATCTTTTAATTTCATGGCTGCAATCACCATCTGCAGTGATTTTGGAGCCCAAAAAAATAAAGTCTGACACTGTTTCCACTGTTTCCCCATCTATTTCCCATGAAGTGATGGGACCGGATGCCATGATCTTAGTTTTCTTCCCAAGATGCTATTAAAATGATTATAAAGGAACAAGGAAGGACCCATACTGAAAAGGGCTGGAGAAGGTCCGAAGTGAATGGAAAATTCCAACAACTTTTAGATGGAAAGGAGATGTGGGGTTGAATGATGAAGTGGGGTAAAGGAAGCTGCAGACTTGAAAAGGTGAGAAGCTTATATTGTGGATGAGCTGATCCTTTTTTCAGATCCTTAGATAGGATCATGCATTCCAGGTACAAAGTATGATGAAAGAGAACTGAGAAGCAGGGTTAAAAATAGATATTAATTTAAATATTGTGTTCAAAACGGTTGATTTCTTCTACTCCCATTCACAGAATACTCAGCACCCAGGTGTTCCTAGACAAAAACCCCAGCGGTTTTGTCCCAAAATGGGACAAAATGGAAAATTACTTCTCTATCCAAAATGGAAAACTGTCTGGAAAGTACTTGAAAAAGTGAAGGTGTTGTTTCCCCAGAGTAAATTTCTGTATTAAGGTGTTTCTATTTGAGGTGTGCATGTGTGCTAAGTTGATTCAGTCCTGTCCACCTCTCTGCAACTCCTTGGACTGTAGCCCACCAGCCCCTCTGTCCATGGGATTCTCCAGGCAAGAATACTAGAGTGGGTTGCCATTTCCTTCTCTATTTGAGGCAGAGACTGCTAATTGCTCTCCAATATCCACTGTCCTCTTTAGGAGGGAACATACCTGCATGGAAAATACCAAGTGCCATGGAGTGAGATGGTGGAGCAGACAGACCCCTCCTGCACCGATGGTCGGAGTATAAATTGGTACCACTACTTTGGAAAACTATTTGGCAGTATTTACTAAAAATGAACATATACATAGCCTATATTCCAGCAATTCCACTCCTAATTATACAGCCAATAGATGTGTGTATATATGTTTGCTAAAATTCACTAGAATGTTCATAGCAGTACTATTCACAATATCCCCAAACTGGCAACTACCCAAATGCCAGTCAACAATGAAAGAAATATATTAGTTGTAGTATATTTGCACAAAGATTTTGCAATACAAAAATAAATGAATGAGACCTAATCAAACATAAAAGCTTCTGCACAGTAAAGGAAACCATCAACAAAACAAACAGACAACCTACTGACTGGGAGAAAATATTTGCAAACGCTGCAACCAACAAGGGGCTAATTTCTAAAATATACAAAGAGCTCATACAACTCAGCATCACAAAAATTCAAACAATCTAATAAAAAATGGGTATAAGAGTGAAATAGAATATTTCTTCAAAAAAGATATACAGATGACCAAGAAGCATACAGAAAGATATTTAATATCACTAATTATTAGAGAAATGAAAATCAAAACCATAATGAGGTATCATCTTACATTGGTCAGAATGGCCATCATCAAAAAGTCCATAAATAATAAATGCTGGAGAAGCTGTGGAGAAAAGGAAACCTTCCCACAATCTTGGTGGGAATGTAAATTAGCGCAGCCGCTATGGAAAACAGTAGGGAGAATCCTTAAAATAGAGCTACCATGTGATCTAGCAATCCCACTCCTGGGCTTATGTCCAGAAAAGATGAAAACTTTAATTCAAAAAGATATGTGTACCTATTTATAATAGCCAAGACATGGAAGCAATCTAAGTGCAAATGAATGAATAAAGAAAACACGGTATATATAGAATGGAATATTACTTGGCCATAAGAAGAATGAAATATTGCTATACACACTACTATATATAAAATAGACAAACAACAGGACCTACTGTACAGCACAGGGAAATATTTTCAGTATTTTGTAATGACCTATAAGGGAAAAAAATCTGGAAAAGAATATATATATGTATAAACTGAATCACTGTGTTGTGTATCTAAAACTAGCATGACACTGTAAATCAACTACTTCCATACAAAAATCAAATAAAAAATAAATGTCAACTCACTTGGGTGTGGTATATGTAAGAAAGGCTGAAAAAAATCTCTTATTTTGGACCTACTCTTGAAAACTCCCTGCCCTATACAAAAACATTGACCAGTAGCTAGCTATGAAAGGGTAAGTTGCAAAGGGAAAGTTGCCCAGTCATGCCTGAGTCTTTGTGACCCCAAGGAATGTATAGTCTCCAGGACAGAATACTGGAGTGGGTAGCCTTTCCCTTCTACAGGGTATCTTCCCAACCCAGGGAATGAACCCAGGTCTCCCACATTGTAGGCAGATTCTTTACCAGCTGAGCCACAAGGGAAGCCCAAGAATACTGGAGTGGGTAGCTCATCCCTTCTCCAGGAGATCTTCCCAACCCAAGAATCAAACTGGGGTCTCCTGCACTGCAGGCAGTTTCCTTACCAACTGACCTATGAGGGAAGCTCACCAGTAGCTATACCTTTATGATTTCATTTAAAAATGTTCACATATGTCTGTATATTTTTTGATTCTCACTTGATCCAACTATTCAATTAACTATTGCAGCAGAGGAGATAGAAGCAGGGTGATAACTATTGCAGCAGAGGAGATGGAAGCTTAAAAGCAAAAAGTGGATTCAAAACATTTTTGTTCACAATGGAACAGGACGTCCAGGGAAGAGGCAAGTGGACTGGAGAGATGAAGTACCTTAGACGGGTGGGTAGAAATGAACATCCAAAGAAGGAATCTGGGAGGGACTTGTACCTGGGACAGCAGTGGTCCCTAAAGAGGCTTCGGAGAGCCAAGATTAGGAGGGGTGGGAGGTGGAGTGGAAAACTGGATGCAAAGGGAGTGTGTTGACCGGGTTCTTTACTGGTGCTCCGTCCATGGTGCTGGCCCCAAGGAGCTCATTTCAGGGGAAGTCCAAAGGAAGCTTCAGGACTGGACTTGAAGGGGAATTCCAAACTCTCCTCTTGGTTGAGGAGTCTGGACAACAAACTCCTCTGTTTCACCTGTCTGGTATTATCTCATCCTGGAAAAAATGCCAAGATGGTTAACTCACTCTTCATTGAAAACACCCCCATACTTCAAATGGTCCCACCCCCCTTATCTCTCTTGCCTGATGCTATTTATTCACCCAAATTGGGTGGGCATAACAGGCAAACAGTGATGGCACTGTTTAGCTGTCATCATCCGCAAGCTGGTGTGTGTGTTCAACTCCTAGCTGGGAGTGGAATTAGCATCACGAAGTGCTTGCCAAATGCGTAAGGGTGGGTGAGTTTTGCTCTCTTTTGCTCACCTGCCTGAGCTTCTGTGAGAAACCCTGCGGACACAGAGCAGCTGACAAGACAGGGACCTGCATATCTGAGGGCGAGACGAACCAGTGGGTGTTAGGTGGGGACCCTGAAACCAGACACAACAGAGACAGTGGTCTGGGTGTGGTTTCCTCGGGGGCTGGGCCTCAGATTCCCATAAATGGCTTATTTTCCTTCAGGTCCCCCACCTCAGGTCCAAGTCCGGGCAAGATGGGCAAATACAGGATTCGTGTCGCCACTGGAGACTCGCTCTTCGCTGGCTCCGGCAACCTGGTGCAGCTGTGGCTGGTGGGCGAGCACGGGGAGAAGGACCTGGGGAAGATACTGCGGCCGATACGGATCAGGGTTAGTGGAGAAAGTGGTGACTGCGGCGGTCGCGGAGGGGCGCACATGGGGGGCGCTGGGGCCTCTGCAGCGAGGGACCCCTGGGCATCTGTGGAAGGAGATCGGGCACGGGTGGGGTGCCAGGTAGCAAAAGAGAAGGCGAGAGGTCTGGGAGAGAAGCGCTGCACTTCCTTGCCCGGGTGGAGGGGCAGAGAAAAGGAGACGCCTGCCGGCCTGAGTTCCCCTCGGAGTGGCTTGTTCTTCCTCGCCTCCAACCCGGATTCAGGTCTCTTCCGGGGAGCGGTCGGAGGGGAAAGAGAAGCCTGGCTTCTCGGAGGGTTCTCTGACCCGCCCTCTCCGAGAACCCTGCACCCCATGTCTGAAAGCGTCCTGTGCTGCAGGAAGTGCAGCTCGAGGTCGAAGTCTCCCTATATCTGGGGCGCCTCCTGCTGGTAAAGCTGCGCAAGCACAAAAGTTTGGTGGGTTTCGACTGGTTCTGCAAGTGGATCGCGGTCCAGGGTCCCGGCACCCAAGGCGAGGCCTTCTTCCCCTGCTACCGCTGGGTGCAGGGCAACGAGATCATCTGCTTGCCCGAGGGCACCGGTGAGAGCAGTGGGAAAACAGGAGGCGGCACCTGGTGGGCTGGATGTTCTGATATAAGAGGGAAAGAAGAGAGATGGAGGGAAAGGGAGAAGGGAAAGGATGGGGTTGAGCAGCTCAGTTGTGGAAGGGGTCCGAGAACGAAGCTATGTTAATGGAGACCCTGTTCTATTGCGACCCCTTCCCCAGCCCGGACCGTGAGGGATGATCCCCAGAACCAGTTTAAGAAACATCGGGAGCAAGAGCTTGAGGAAAGAAGGAAGGTGTACCGGTGAGCCCCAGGAAGCCTTTGATCCCTAACAGATCCTAAGAAACCCACCACCCTACTTATACCCATTCCATCTTCTTCCTCCAGATGGGGTTTCTGGAAAGAGGGGTTAATCCTGCCTATAGCAGGGAGTACGCAATGGGATCCTCCCAGAAACGAGAGATTTCTTGCAGATAAGGATTTAGACTTCAGCCTCTCTCTGGCAAAAGTGTGAGTGCCAGGCTGTTGCTGTTCCGTTGCTAAGTCACGTCCAACTCTTTGCGACCCCCTGGACTGTATGTAGCACATGAGGAGTCCCTGTCCTTGATTAACTTCCCGAGTTTGCCCAAACTTTTGTCCACTGAGTTGATGATGCCATCCAACCATCTCATCCTCTGTCACCCTCTTCCTCTCCTGCCCCCAGTCCTTCCCAGCATCAGGGTCTTTTCCAATGAGTCAGTTCTTTGCATCAGGTGGCCAAAGTACTGGAGCTTCAGCTTCAGCATCAGTCCTTCCAATGAATATTCAGGGTTGATTTCCTTTAAGACGGACTGGTTTGATCTCCTTGATGTCCAAGGGACCCTTGAGTCTTCCCCAGCACCACAATTCGAGAGCATCAGTTCTTCGGAACTCAGCCTTCTTTATGGTCCAACTCTCGAGTGCCAGGTTAAGGCTGACATCTTCATCCCAGGATGCAAGGTGGGATTCTTTCCTGAACTTCTTGTACTTGCCTTCTCTGCACAGGTTGAAGGACTTGGCCTTAAAGGGGACATTAGATCTCACAAATTCTGTAAGAAGACTGGAAGACTTCAGTAAAGTATTCCCACGAGGAAAAACTCCTCTGGCTGGTCAGTTACCTTAACCTCCCCAGACCTATCCACATATTTCTAACTCAGGGATCTGAAAGGAGAGGGGAGAGGGTCAGGGAGTAATAGGGCTGTGACATCAGGAGCTCGGAGCTCACAGCATCCTCCCACCTGTTGTCCCTAGAGCGGGTCCGCAATTCCTGGAAGGATGATGCCCTATTTGGGTACCAGTTCCTCAACGGGGCAAACCCCATGCTCCTGAGACGCTCCACGAGTCTCCCGTCACGGTTGGTGCTGCCTCCGGAAATGGAAGACTTGAAGACACAGCTGGAGAAAGAACTCCAGGTGCTGTGCTTCATCTGTTCACCCATCACCCAGCCATCATTCCAGTCTCCTTCTCTTTGCCTCATTCTTCTCTTCCCCTTCCCTCATTTCCTCCATCAGCACCTGTTTAATCTACACCCTCCTCCATCTATACTTCAGGGTTTCTCATAACTCTGTTGTGGGAGGCTGTCCTGTGCATTGTAGAATGCTTAGTGGCATCTCTGGCTACAACCCACTAGCTGCCAGCAGCATCCCCCAGTTGTCTTCAGGCATTGCCAAATATCTTCTAGGGGGTAACATCTTGGGTTGAGACCCACTGATCTACACCAACTCCTGTTATCTCCTTCTGCTAACTCTTCTTTCCATCTCCATTTTCATCTCTTCTTTCTTCATTAGCTATTTCTCAGCCTTAGGGAAGAGCCCAAACTTTTGGAGGGAAATAGCAAGAGAGAATAAACAAAGCCCTGGAGACAGCTGGGGCTATGTTTTTGGGGGGAGGGGAATTCAGATCAAAGAAATGTGCCACATTTGGCTAAAGCCTGAAGGAGGGTGATAAGGGAAGAGTTTTGTTGTGGGCTAAGGGGGTACAAGGAAAACCACAAAATTCACATCGGAGAGCTCCAACTCTGATGAAAGATACTGGACATGGAAACTGTGCATTTAGGGCTTTGGTTATGGGAGAAGTTATTGGCATTTAAGTAAAAGATTTGATGGACAGGGAAAGGAATCAGCCTGACCAATGAGAAAAGGGCAGGGCAGGTCCAGAACTAACCTCAACCCCTTTATCTATCCCTGCTCCCCACCCCCTAGACTGGAACTCTGTTTGAAGCTGACTTCTCCCGGCTGGATGGGGTCAAGCCTAATGTCATCATTTTTAAGCAACAGTATGTAGCAGCCCCTCTGGTCATGCTGAAGCTCCAGCCCGATGGAAGAGAGGACCGGGTGTCCTGCCCCCGGTCATTGATCGTCCTTAGGGACTTGGACACCCAGGTCCTTAGCCCTCAACTCTCTCTCCTGCTCTAGCTCCAGCCACCTCGGAATGGATGCCCCCCACCTGTGTTGTTCCTGCCTTCAGATCCCCCCATGGCCTGGCTCCTTGCCAAGACCTGGGTCCGGAGCTCTGATTTCCAGCTGCACCAGCTACAGTCACACCTGCTGAGGGGCCACCTGATAGCTGAGGTTATTTCTGTGGCCACCATGAGGAGCCTGCCCAGCCTGCATCCTATCTACAAGGTATTTCGTGCGTGCGTGCTAAGTCGCTTCAGACGTGTCCAACTCTGTGAGATCCTATGGACTGTAGCCCACCAGGCTCCTCTGTCCAGGGGATTCTCCAGGCAAGAATACTGGAGTGGGTTGCCATTTCCGCCTCCAGGGGATCTTCCAGACCGAGGGATAGAACCCGCGTCTCTTATGCTTCTTGCATTGGCAGGCAGGTTCTTTACCTCTGGTGCCACCTTTCAGCATCTCTTAATTCTGCATCTGACTGCCCTTCAGATTTCACACTCCTAGACTCTGGAGATGTTTACACACGACCTTATGGCATGTTTAGTAGCAATCTCAGTTTACACAGACACACATATACACAGTGCTATGGAAATGCCTAGGATTAAAGAAAGAGTGAGAATAGGTTTTACAAATAAACTAAAATTTGGGCTAAGGATGTTGTCAGTTGGATAGTAAGGGGCAGGAGATTCCAGTCATTCCACGGATGATGACTGATATCAGGTGTGACTGGAGAGTAGGGTGTGAGTGGTCGAAGTGCTGGGTAGGAGGAAAGGGAGGTGGGAGAAGATGAGGGGGAAAGCCCTGTTACTTGGTGGGGAGAAGAATCAAGAGCTCTGCTTGAAATGTCAGGAAAGGGAGTTCCCTGGTGACCTAGTGGTTAGGATTCAAGCTTATACTGCCAAGGCCTGAGTTCATTCCTCGGTTGGGAAACTGAAATCCCACAAGTCATGTGGTGTGGCAAAAAAAAAAAAAGTAAAGAAAAGAAAAAGAAAAAGTCAGGAAGGCAGTCAGATATATGAGCTGGAGTTCTTGGAACGGGTCAGGATTAAAGATATAGATTTCTTTCTTTATTTTTTTTTTTTAGGTAAGAAGTGGATTTATTTTGAGAGAAACACACTCCACAGAGTGTGGGCCATCTTAGAAGGCAAGTGTGGCTGAAGGTATAGATTTTGAAGTTATCAGAAAACAGACATATCTAAAGTCATTATGAAGACTAGATAAAGCTGTCTAGGGTTTGTAGCTACAGCAGAGAATTTGGCCCAGATATAACTCTAGGGTGTCACAACCCTTATCAATTGAAAGGAGGGAATTAAGCAAGAGAAGGAGCAAGAGGAGAGCTATCTACTGAGGAAGGAAGGAAACAAGAAGTGTGATACCCGGGCAGCCAAAAGGAAAAAGTGTTTCAAGAGAGAGGTGTGATTGTGTCACATGCTGTTGAGAAGCAAACACAGTTACAGAGAAGTGACATTTGGATTTGTTGATATGGAAGTCATTGGTTAATCCACTGATTAATCCTATCTCAGGGGAGTGGAGGTGGCAGAAGCCTGATCAGTGTGGGCTGAGCAGAAAAATATCATGTGGGGAAGCAGAGACACTACTAGGTGACTCCTTTAAGACTTGCTATGAGAAGCAGATGTACAGACTGACAGAACGAACTTATGGTTACCGGGGCAGGGGAGGGGGGAAGGAATGGTTAGGGAGTTTGGGATTGACATGTGCACACTGCTATATTAAAGGTGTCCATTGGCAGATGAATGGATAAGGAAGTTGTGGTACACAGACACAATGGAATATTACTCAGCTATAAAAAAAGAACGCATTTGAGTCAGTTCTAATGAGGTGGATGAAACCGGAGTCTATTATACAGAGTGAAGTAAGTCAGAAAGAGAAACACCAATACAGTATATTATTAATGCATATATATGGAATTTAGAAAGACGGTAATGATGACCCTATATGCAAGACAGCAAAAGAGACACAGATGTAAAGAACAGACTTTTGGACTATGTGGGAAAAGGAGAGGACGGCACGATTTGAGAAAATCACATTGAGATATGTATATTACCATATGTAAAACAGATGACCACGCAAGTTTGATGCATGAAGCAGGGCACTCAAAGCTGGTGCTGTGGGACAGCCCAGAGTGATGCGGTGGGGAGGGAGGTGGGAGGGGGTTCAGGATGGGGGGACACACGCACCCTGTAGCTGATTCATGTCGATGTGTGGCAAAAACCACCACAATACTGTAAAGTAATTAGCCTCCAATGAAAATAAATAAATTAATTTAAAACAAAGCAAACAACAAAAAAAGATGGACAATCAACAAAGACCTACTGTATAGCACAGGGAACTCTGTTCATTATTATGTAACAACCTAAATGGGAAAAGAATTTGAAAAAGAATAGATACATGTATATGTACAACTGAATCACTTTGCTGTACACCTGAAACTAACACTTTATTCATCAACTATACTCCAATATAAAACAAAAAGTTTTTTAAAAAAGATGACTTGCTATGAAAGGGGAAGCAAGCAATGCGGATGCTGCTAGAGAGTGGTTTAAGTTTAAGCCAAGGGTTTTTCTTTAGAGTATCAAATACTAAGTGAGAGAGAGAAGAGCAGGAGTGACATCCCTAGGGAAGGCAAAGAGGAGGTGAAGAGTTTGCGTTGGAAACCAGTAGAGATACTCTACTGATAGGAATAAGACACAGGTATAAGACAGAATTTCACATGTAGGAAACTTTCTAGTTTTTTGTGATGTGAGACAAAGGACTCCTAAAATTCTTATATATTACATGAAACTGTGCAAATAAGTGAACTCCTAAAACCTTTGACCTTGGGTGACCCCAAGAAGACAGTTCCTCATCTTCCCTCTCCCAAATCTTAACCTGACACAATACAATCCAACAGGCACTCTCTTCTTTTCATGAAGACCCATCCTCTCCCCTGTTTATTTCCTCTCTCTGGTCCTCTAATCTCCTTTCCACTCATGGGTCCTGGGACCCCTCTTATTTGACTATGTCCCAATTTTTTCTTCCATAATCAGCTCCTGATTCCACACTTTTGCTACACCATGGAGATCAATGTGCTGGCCCGGAGTAATCTTGTCTCTGAATGGGGAATTTTTGATCTGGTATGGAGAGGGATGGGTAAAGAGGGAGGAGGGTACAAGGATGAAGGAATTCACTTTCCCATTCCTCCCTGAAGCTCGGTGTCCTCTACCAAAGGCCAGCCCCGATCTGCCTCACACCTGAGTAGCTTCCTTCATAAAGGGACCTGAGTAGGGCCACTGGGCTTGAATCTCCTGACCCTGACTGCCATCCCCCTCAGCTGACATGTGCTGTGTGCTTAGCCACTCAGTCATGTCCTGCTCTTTTCATCCCCATGGACTGTAGCCCTCCAGGCTCCTCTATCCATGGAATTCTCCAGGCAAGAATGCTGAAGAGGGTTGCCATGCTCTTCTCCAGGGGATCTTCCCAACCCAGGGATCGCACCCAGGTCTCCCACACTGCAGGCAGGTTCTATACGCTCTGAGTCACCAGGGGAGCCCTCAGCTGACATGGCAAACACTAATTTATCTGCTGTGGGTGGCCCTCAGGTGGTGAGCACTGGGAGTGGCGGCCACGTAGACATTCTCCAGAGAGCCACAGCTGGTCTGACCTATCGCTCCTTCTGCCCTCCTGATGACCTGGCAGACTGCGGGCTCCTGGATGTGAAGTCTTCTCTCTATGGCCAAGATGCGCTCAGGCTCTGGGGAGCCATCAGCCGGTGAGAGCCACACCGACAGGGAAGACCCTGTGGGCCCCCTCGTGAGAACAAGGGGGACTGCAGATCCAGAAGGTCCTAGGCTGGCCATCTGAGACCCAGTGTCTTCTTCCCTGGGGAGCAGGTATGTAGAGAAGATGGTCAGTCTTTTCTACAAGAGTGATGGAGCTGTGAAGGATGATCCAGAACTTCAGGCCTGGTGTAGAGAGATCACCGAGACTGGACTGCAGGGGGCCCAGGACCGGGGGTAAGGCCCAGATCCCTCCCCACTGACCCTGTCAACAATCCACACCTTTTCACAATACTGTAAGTCACCCTAGGGGAGTTTGGGGGGAAATGGATATATGTATATGTACCACTGAATCCCTTTGCTGTTCACCTGAAACTCACAAGTTTGTTAACTGGCCATACCTCAGTGCAAAACAAAACAAAACAAAACAAAACTTAAAGCCCCCCCCAAAATTTAAGACACCCTACACTCAGAGCTTCCTCCAGAAATTCTAATTCTAGTCACTCCTGATTCCCCAGCCCCCTTCCTTTCTCACCTTCTCATATAGGATTCCCCATCCTTGTGCAACTTGCTAAGAGCTTCCTCTAGAACCAAATACATTTCCTTTAGTTATTTTCCCTCACCTTTTCCTACCCTTTCTCCCTAATGCAAATGTTCATCCAAGCCCATAAACATGTGAATACACACTATGTGTGTACTAGAGGCACAACCACATACAGGAATTCTTTCCCATATCCCCAGATAGCTTTCACTGCCTGAGATCAACTGTCTCCTGTCCTGGTCTCAAAGCCTCAAATTCTTACCCCACACAGGTTCCCCATCTCCTTAGAGTCCCGAGCTCAGCTCTGCCACTTCATCACCATGTGCATCTTCACGTGCTGGTCAGCATGCTTCCACCCACCAGGGCCAGGTAACCTGTTGTGATCCTCGCCCCCTGGGGCTCCTGGGAGGTAGAAGATAGGGGACCAAATGCCTAGGTCATCAGCCTGGGTTTCTGAGAGGCTCTCCTACCTGCAGCTGGACTGGTACTCCTGGATCCCAAATGGTCCATGCACCATGCGGTAGCCTCCGCCCATCTCCAAGGATGTGACAGAGAAGGATATAGTAGACTCACTGCCCAGTCTGCACCAGGCCCGAGCATAAAATTCATAAAATTCCTTGGCCGATGCCAGCCTGTCATGGTTAGAGATGGATGCTTACACCCTAGGGGAGAAGGAGCAGTGTTCTTGGCCGTGGGGTCCACAGGCTGAGCCTTTTTGTTCTCCCCTGTCAGGTGGCCTTGGGGCAGCACAAAGAAAACTATTTCTCTGACCCTGGGCCTCAAGCTGTGCTGAAGCAATTCCAGGAGGAGTTGGCTGCCCTGGACAAGGAGATTGAGGTCCGGAATGCAGGCCTGGACCTGCCCTATGAGTATCTTCGACCCAGCATGGTAGAGAACAGTGTGACCATCTGATGCCTTGCACACATCATTCCCAAACTCTGCCCTCCCTAAGTACCCTTTGAATACCCCACGCTCCTTGGCCACAGCCTCTGGTGAACAGACTGTCCCCTAAGCTGTGTGGTCAGTGCTCAGGGGTGCTACATCACCCAACTCTAGGGAATACATAATGAATGGTTCCCACTGAATTTTGGAACCCATCCCTACCCACAGCTGCCCTACCTTAATGTCCACTTCTTTGTCCTTTGTCCCCATCTCCTCTTTCTCAAAGAATCTAGTTTGTATATAAATGAAATGAAAAGACATATAAAATAAATGAAAAGATCTAATTGAATAATAAAGTTGGTTATGCATGGTGAAGGAAGGAGGTAGGAAAAAAGATCTTAGTTTGTTTCCTGTTCTCTCATTCAGATTTCAAGGAAGAAAAATAAAGATGCTTTCCTAGAACAAAAATTTCTTTCTGTAATTAATATATCCTTCAAGGGTTTTCTTAAACCTTTTAAACCTAAATTAGGGAAGTTCTGACTGATTGCCCAAAGCATTTAATACCAGCAAAGCTGTATAGGAAACTGTATAAATCAGGGTTGAGAGCAGCGTGGAAGAAAGGAGAAGGCAAGGAGGGCCTATTGGTAGAACTGAGAAATCACCAGGGAAAATATACGTGTGAGATGTCAAGGGGTTACCCTGGATGACTAGGTCTGTACCTTGGACAGCAGCCAGTGAAATAAATAGGGGCATGTAGGATTTAGAATAGAATCCATTTGAATTCTCCTTCTAGTTGTAGGAAAACACATTTTTTAAAAATAGTCCTTAAAAATAGGGGTTGCACACTCTGGAAGATTCTTCTTGTTCTTTTCCACCTGCATCTGTACAGAGACACATGTGGAAAAGAACAAAAAATCTTCTGTATGAAGAGGACTCTCACCAGAAACATACTCCTAGGGAGCAGATCAAAATTACGCTTCCAATGTGAGTTTAGGAAAAAACCTCATGATTTAATCACAACTGTGAAGGAATATCAAAAAGAAGAGGTAAGAAGGGAACTAGCAGGATTATTAGAGAAATGGAAATCGAAACTACAATGAGGTACAACCTCACACTGGTCAGAATGGCCATCATTAAAAACTCTACAAAAAACAAATGCTGGAGAGGGTGTGAAGAAAAGGGAACTCTCCTATACTGTTAGTGGAACGTAAGTTGATGCAGCCACCATGGAGAACAGTATGGAGGTTCCTCAGAAAACTAAAAACAGAATCATCACATGATCCAGCAATCCCACTCCTCAGCGTATATCCAGGCAAAACTCTAATTCAGAAAAGTACACGTGCACTGTTCACAATAGCCAAGACATGGAAACAACCTAAGAGTCCATTAACAGATGAACGGATAAAGACGTGGCACTTACATACAAGGGGATACTACTCAGCCATGAAAAGAGTAACGCCATTTTCAGCAACACAGATGCAACCAGAGACTGTCATACGAAGTGAAGTCAGAAAGAGAAAGACAAATACCATACGATATCACTTATATGCGGAATCCAAAATACAACACGAATTAACCCACTGATGACATAGAAACAGACTCACGGACACAGAGAACAGATTGGTACTTGCCGAAGGGGAGGGTTTTGGGGAAGGGATGTAGCGGGAGGTTGGGGTTAGCGAATGTTAGCTTTAATATCGGAGAAGGCAATGGCACCCCACTCCAGTACTCCTGCCTGGGAAATCCCATAGGCGGAGGAGCCTGGTAGGCTGCAGTCCATGGGGTTACAAAGAGTCGGACACGACTGAGCGACTTCCCTTTCACTTTTCACTTTCATGCACTGGAGAAGGAAACGGCAACCCACTCCAGTGTTCTTGCCTGGAGAATCCCAGGGACGGGGGAGCCTGGTGGGGCTACCATCTATGGGGTCGCACAGAGTCGGACACGACTGAAGTGACTTAGCAGCAGCAGCTATTATATATATAGTGGATAAACAACAGGGTCTTACTGTACAGCATGGGGAACTATATTCAATATTCTATGATAAACTATAATGGAAAAGCATATTAAAAAAGAAGGTATATATGGACTTTCACGGTGGCTCAGTGGTAAAGAATCCACTTGCCAATGCAGGAGACACAGGTTGGGTCTCTGGCCCAGGAAGAACCCACACACTGCGGAGCAGCTCAGTCCATGCACCATAACTACTGAGCCCGTGCTCTAGAGCCCGGCCCATGTGCCGCAACTACGGAAGCCGGCATGCCCTAGAACCAGAGCTCTGCAAGAGAAGTCACCACAATTAGAAGCTTGCGCACCACAACCAGAGAGTAGCCTCTGTTCACCACAAAGAGAGAAAAGCCCGAGTGCAGCAATGAAGATCCAGCACAGCCAAAAATAAAGATACATATTCATTTTTAAAAAACAATATATATATAAAACTGAATCACTTTGCTATACAGCAGAAATTAATACAATATTGTAAATCAACTATACTTCAATAAAGAAAATCAATGGAATATGGAAAAAAAGAGTTAAGAGAGCACAGGATAGGGGGAAGATCAGGAGCACAAAAAAGAAAATAAAAATATTTAAGATATATATATATATATATATACAAAGAAGGGAACTAGCAGAATTCTGGGAAGAAACACAAGGTGAAAGAAAAAAACATGGAAGAAATTAGAAGAGCTAAATTAAGAAGAGCAAAACAGGGACTAGACATAGAAAGCACAGTAGAAAGATTAGAAATTTAAAAGCTAATAAAACATAATGCAAACCAAAATATGAAAGGTTTAGAGGGAAAATACACAACGGGTATAGAATGACTGAGAGTGAAGAACAGACAGATTAATTGCAATTCCTAAAAAAGAAACAATGAGATAGAACAATGGAATAGAATACATATGTTAAAATGTATATAATGGAAGAAATCTCTCTTGAAATAAAAATCTACATATTGAATGGAATAATCAAGTACCAGTGAAAACTGACCTAGAATTGTCAACTCAGAGGTATATCCCTAAAGTTTCTGGATTTTAAAGATGAGTAAACAATCCTGTAGGCAGAAGGGCAAAAAGATCAAGTCACAGTAGTCAATGCCAAACAGCAGTGGGTCCCTTCAAAATATTCAAGGAAAAAGCGAGCCAAGGATTTTTCCTGTCTTTTTTCTGTCTCTCTCTTTTTTTTTATTGTGTTAAAATACACATAATATAAAATTTGCCACCTTAACCATTTTAAAGTATAGCAGTCCAGTGGCATTAAATACACTCACACTGTTGTGTAGACCTCACCATCATCCACTGCTCTCTTCATCTTATAAAACTGAAACTCTATAGCCATTAAACAATAATTCTATATCCTACCCTTCCCCCAGACCCTGGAAACCATCATTATACTTTCTGTCTACATGATTTTGATTCTTCTAAGTATTTTATATAAGTGGAATTATATAGTATCTATATTTCTGTGGCTTTGCATGAACCCTGACTTCTCCATTTATTCATCTTGAAACTGATTTTTTTTAAATATGGGGACTTCTCTGGTGGTCCAGTGGTGAATAATCTGCCTGCCAGTGCAGGGGACACAGGTTTGATCCCTACTCCGGGAAGATTCCACATGCCACGGGACAACTAAGCCCGTGCATCACAACTACTGAAGCCCACATGCCCAGAGTTCAAGCTCCACAACAAGAGAAGCCACCGCACTGAGAGGCCCGTGCACTGCAAGCAAGAGTAGTCCCCCTTGCCACAGCTAGAGAAAGCCCACCCGCAGCAATAAAGACTCAGTGCAGCCAAAAATTAACTAATTAATTAAAATAAAATTGTAGGATATGGTGTGAAATAATGGTCCAATTCCATTTTTTTCCTCACCTGGATAATTAGTTATCCCAGCACTGTTTGCTCAGAAGTCCATCTTTCTCAACTAGGTTATAATGCTGACATAAATTAAGTTGCCATGTATGAATGGGACTATTTCTGGCTGTTTTATTTCCTTTATCAGTTTGTCTTTCTCTGTTCCATACTAACATAATTACTACATTTTTATGATGAACATAGCCTATTATTTGAAAATACATATTCATTTAATTTGTCCTTAAGGGTGCTTTCACTTTTCTTCGACTTCTGGCCTTCCATATAAATATTAGATTCTGTTTGTGAAGTTCCATAAAGAAAACCTGTTGTGATTTTGTTGCTGCTGTTGCTCTGGGTCCCGTGTTGCTGTGCACAGGCTTTCTCTAATGGAGGTGAGCAGGAGCTACTCTCAAGTTGCGTGTACAGGCTTCTCTTGTTTCAGAACATGGGCTCTAGAACTTTCAGGCTTCAGTAGTTGTGGCACTCAGGCTGAGTTACCCCTCAGCAAGGGGGATCTTCCCGAAGCAGGAAATGTTCACTGCGTTGGCAGGCAGATTCTTATCCATTGGATCGCCAGGAAAGCCCAAACCTGTTGTGATTTTGACTGGCATTGTCTACATGACTTTTTAAGTCTTAAGCTAACTTTGTACATTTGATATGATCTAATCCAGTCATTTTTTATATTGCTGAATTCAATTTGTTAACATTTTGCAATTTTTACTTCTATGTTTTTGAGAGAAAGGTCTATAATTTTCTTTTCTTAAGCAATCCTCTGATTTTTATCAAGGTTTTAACTGCCCAGTAGTTATTTGGGTAGGGTTTCTCTTTTTGTTGTTGTTGCTATTTTTGGAAACATCTTATCTAAGACTGGAATTATCTTTTCCTAGAATATTTTACACAACTCTAAAACTTCTAGGTCTGTTTGAGTGTGTGTATGTGTGTGATTTTTGTTGCTGTTGTTTTGTTTGATTGTTTGTTTTGGTAGGAAAGTTTTTAACTATATGATAAAATTCTTTAATAGTTTAAAATATATTTAGGTTTTCTATTCTTGAGGAAGATTTAGTTCTACTTTGGGAATTTGTCAACACTTCATCAAATTTATTATCATTTTGTATTTACAATATTGTTTTATTTATCAATTACCCTCAGCAGCAAAGGACACAAGACCAGAAATGAGAGCGTAGACCTTCCCTATGAATACCTAAAACCCAGCTGCATAGAGAACAGCATTAGTACATTAGCCCCAAACTATTCCCTTTTCAAAGACCTCTGACTACCATGATAGTTAGAAAAAGGAGAAGAAAAAAAATCCATAAAATATCAAGGAGCTGAAACAATGAATTAAAAATTTTAAGATAATACATTAGGAATAAAGATACAGTTGATAGGATCAATAAAGTAAAAAACTGACTCCTTGAGAAGACCAACAAAACTGACAAACTTCTGTCAAGCCTGGTCAAACAAAAAATGGATGAAAGTGTAAATAAATACTTCTAGCAATGAAAAGAGTCATATTAACAGCCCTAAACCTGTTCTTCTTATAACAATTGACATAAACAGAGATAAAGGACATGGTATATCAGTCTCTGATCCGGAGATAAAGATGATGAGGGGTTTTGGGGAGTGGGGAAGGAGAGGGGGGCCTTGCTAACAGAGCAGGAATTTCTGGGACTCTCACTTAAAACTCTGATACACACTATTCACAACAGCTCAGTGGTAAAGGAATCTGCCGGCCAGTGCAGGGGATGCAGGAGACTCTGGTTCGATCCCTAAGTTGGGAAGATTCCCTGGAGGAGGAAATGGCTACCTACTTCAGTATTCCTGCCTGGAAAATTCCATGAACAGAGGAGTTTGGTGGGCTGCAGTTCATGGGGTCACAAAAGAGTCAGATATGACCAGGCAAGCACATTTACAATAGCCAAGGCAAGGAAGCAACCCAAGTGCCCATTAACATATGGTTGGATTAAGAAATATCATATATATACATATTTTTTTTTCTTCCCAATATACTCAGCTGTAAGAAAAAAAGAATGGGGCTTCCCTGGCAGTCCAGTGGTTAAGAATCTGCCTTCCAGTGCAGGGGACATGGGCTTGATTCCTGGTCAGGGAAATAAGATCCCATATGCCATGGAACAACTAAGCCCGTGAACTGCCACTACTAAGCTCACATGCTCTAGGGCCTGTGAGCCACAGCTAGAGAGTCCGTGTGCCACAACAAAACAACAAAAACAACATAATACAGTGAACAAGGTAGAAATAGACACATATGGCCCATTAAAAATCACCCACTGCTGCCAACCTTTCAACAACTCAGTCACCATCTCACCCAGCAGGAGGTGGAGTTTGAGCTTAGAACTTGCCTTCTCAGAAGGATTATAAAAGACAGTCTCAGAAATAAGCTCTCAGAATTTTTTCACTGGTCGTAAGCTTTTCTGGAGAAACTCTGTGAGGTAAAGATTGAAAGAACTTGAAGACTGAGTTTCAGAAGAGGAGTGAATGAAGGAGGTTAAAAGACTGAGTCTGGGTTTATGAGTATGGGCACGACTGGGCTGGAGAGAAGAAAAATTGAGTTAGATGAACAATGGACATTTACGTGAAGAAATTAAGCAGACAATTGGACCAGGATTACTGAGACCCAGATTAAACTATCAAGACTGAATGTGGGTAGGCCAAGGACTCACGCCAGTCTTCAAATCATTTCACCATAATAAACAAGGTCCTCCAGTACAGCACAAAAAACTGTATTCAGTATCTATGATAAACCATAATGAAAAATAATATGCTAAAAATGAATGTACATATATATATATATACACATAACTGAATCACTTTGCTGTACAGTGGAAATTAACACAATACTGTAAATCAACTATATTAAAAAAAAAAAAAGCCCACTATAATCTTCCAGGAGAATCTGGTACAATTTTACTGACAGAATCTGCCCAGGCATCATTGGACATAAGAGGCTCTAAATCTTTGTTAATGTTGATTCCTGTATGAACTCCACACCCCTAATCTTCCCACCAATCATCTTTCTCCCCTCCTTCTATACCAGGCTCAAAACAGCTTCAGGAATCCTGGTCACATCCCTTTGATGTGACTTTGATCAGTTCTTATCTCTTAATCCATCTGTACTCATGCAGGGCAGTACTGTTGCACCAATTCCAGGTGGGCACTCACACTGGATTCTCCGTGAACGGTTTACACTGCCGTATGTAACATGGTGACCACCTGTAAACGGTAAGAGAAAGGGTCAAGGGTTGTAATGCTAAGTGTTCTCTTTGAGCTAGAAGCTCTAGACTAGAGGTCACCATTTTGTCTCCTCTCTACAAAGGCCCAACAGCAGCTCCTGTTATTCCACTGCTGCCCCCTAGAGGGCTCTCTATTTAAACCGTGAACAATAAACTGAAGAATTAAAATGTGTGGTTCTAGAGTGTCTCATCTTCAGACCAGGTGGGTTATATTTTTCACTGTGTGGACTGGCTGAAATCGAAGCAACAATTCTGATTACTTAAAAAGAGGACCGCTGACACTTAACTGGATAGAATGTTACAGCAGAAACACTAGACATGGCAAAATGAGGAAGCTCTAGCAGCAGGCTCTGTAAATTATTAGGGATTCCTAGAGCACTCCCTCTTTTCTATCTCTGCTACAGTTACTGTGGGTTGGTTTTTGTTTTTGCTTTTGTTTTAAACCTATATTGTATAAGTAATGTTTCTTTCATTCCTTCCTAATATGGCTTATTTTTATTCTCTCACTTTGTGAAAAAAAAATTAAGCTCGTTTGAGATTTGCTTATTTTATTGGTTTTATTTTTAAATGTTTTATGTGTATTCTTATTTCTCCATTTCCTACATTATCAATTTGTGTTATTTGCTTCCTCCTATTCTCTTCATGTTTAAAGCCCTCTAGTAATCTAAGATAAAAAGTAGGTGTGTAGGTACATGAAAACTCTCAGTACAATCTTCATAATTTTCCTGTAACTCTAAAACTAATCTTAAAGTTTATTTTAAAGATTAAAAGATTGGCAAGGGTATACAACAAACTATTTAAAGCAGAAGTCATGATCTTAATAACAGACAAGGTAGAATATGAGCCAAGAAAGCAACATTACTTTAGAAAGCTAAAGGGTACAACTGGCAATGAAAATATAACAATTATGAATACTGATTTACAAAATAACATAAAAGTAACCTTCATACAGCAGAAATTACAAGATAAGCAAGGAAAAGGAAACAGAAACATGCTAATAAAAAGGAGCCTTTAGGGACTTTCCTGGTGGTCCAGTGGCTAAGATGCCATGTTCCCAGTGCAGGGAGGGGCCTGGACTGGATCCCTGGTCAGGGAACTAGGTCACATATGCTGCAACTAAAAGATCCTGTGTGCCGCAACTAAGACCCAGCAGTCAAACAAATAAATACATTTTTTTTAAAAAAGAGGCTTTCATTTACTTGTGTCATCCAATTCAAAACAAGTTATAATTTTTTAAAAAGCTAAAAACAGAGTGGCCCTAAACAATGTAATTAACATAGTAGACCTTACTGCTGCTGCTGCTGCTGCTAAGTCGCTTCAGTCGTGTCTGACTCTGCGACCCCAGAGACGGAAGCCCACCAGGCTCCCCCATCCCTGGGATTCTCCAGGCAAGAACACTGGAGTGGGTTACCATTTCCTTCTCCAATGCATGAAAGTGAAAAGTGAAAGGGAAGTCGCTCAGTTGTGTCCGACTGTTAGCGACCCCATGGACTGCAGCCCACCAGGCTCCTCCGTCCATGGGATTTTCCAGGCAAGAGTACTGGAGTGGGGTGCCATTGCCTTTTCCAAGTAAACCTTACTAATATATATCAAACATTGCATCCTGAAAGTGGAGGACACACCATTTTTTCAAGTGTCCAATAGTATTTATGAAAATTCATCATATTTAAGACTTAAGGACTATCGCAACCCCCCACCTACAGAAATAATGCACAAACTATCCTATAATCACATTGCAACAAATGAATTTAATAAGAAAATCAAAGAGTCCTCTCTATTTGGAAGATTAAAAATAAAACTCTCTTTCATATAATTATTGGGTCAAAAGGAAAACATACCCAAAACTAAGGAATTAATGGAAATAAAAATAACATAAAGAATATATACCAGAATCTATGAAATGCAGTTCAAGTAGTACTCAGAGGAATACTTAATCACCTTAAATACATACTTCAAAACAAAATGCAGAAATCAGAGTTCCTCTTTAAAAGTTAGAAAATAATAACAAAATAAACTAAAGGAATGCTGCAGAAAGGAATAAATGAAAAAACAAATTATAATAAATTTTAGAAAACAAGAAAAGCAGGACTATTATATAAACCTAAAAGACTTTTTTAAAAAGTAAATAACTTATTAGCCCAAACAAAACTAAGGAAGTGAGAAAGTGCAAATACAAAAAAGAACAAATAATGGAAGGAAATAAAGAGATAGAAGATATTTAAAATACACAGAAGGGGAAAAAGTGGAAGCAGTGACAGATTTTATTTTCCTAGGCTCCAAAACCACTGTGGACAGTGACTACAGCCAAGAAATCCAAAAACGTTTGCTTCTTGGAAGGAAAGCTATGAAAAACTAGACAATGAATTAAAAAGCAATGACGTCATTTTGCAGATAAAGGTCCATATAGTCAAAGCTATGGTTTTGCCAGTAGTTATATATGGATGTGAGAGTTGGACAATAACGGACGAATTCATGCTTTCGAATTGTGGTGCTGACTCTTGAGAGTCCCTTGGACTGCAAGGAGATCCAACCAGTCAATCCTAAAGGAAATCAACCCTGAATATTAATTGCAAGGACTGATGCTGAAGCTGGAGCTCCAATACTTTGACCACCTGATTTGAATAGCTGACTCCTTGGAAAAGACCCTGATGCTGGGAAAGACTGAAGGCAAAAAGAGAAGGGGGTAGTAGAGGATGAGATAGTTAGATAGCATCACTGACTCAATGGACACGAATCTGAGCAAATTCCAGGAAACAGTGGAGGACAGAAGAGTCTGGTGTGCTGCAGTCCATGGGGTCGCAAAGAGTCATGACAACGCGAGTTAGCGACTTAGCAACAACAAAATACCATAACTGACTGTGCTCAACATCATGCAAATAAATTTGAATTGAATGATAACTGTTTAGTAAAATAGACTGTTTTCAGCCTAGAACTTTTCATGTATACTGTTTAGGTTTTCAGTGAGTATAAATTTCCTTTCCAGGAATTCTAAATGGTTCTTTTACATGTGCTGGTTAGCAGGGAGCTAGAGTGTTGTGGAGAAAGAAAGGCAAGTTTTCAGCCTGTGTGGTCATGCAGCCAGGAAAGGCAGGGATACACAGAGTCCAGATTTCTAGGGGAATAATGTTGTAGGGGGCATTTAACCTTGAAACACCAGCATGCAACTCCTAATCTGAGCCAATACCTTCAAAGAAAGGATAAAGTGGTCTTATGTTGGAGCACTCCCTGACTATTCCAGAAGCCAAAGCAAACACTCTCTGGAAGAAAGCTTCTTCCACATACAAAGATCAAGCAATGCCTAGGAAATCCCTTGGATGGAGGAGCCTGGCAGCTAGTCCCTGGAATCAGAAAGAGTCAGACACCACTGAGCATGCAGACAATCAATCAAATCAATGGATTCACAAAGATTATCAAATATATAAGGAAGCCAGCCACTATGAGTAAAAATCAGAAGTAGCAAGAAAAAAAACAGAGTTTGATTCCAAGGGGATAAAGCTATTAGAAGCAACAAATACAGGGCTCCCTGCTGGCTCAGGTGTAAGGAGTGCACTTGCTAAAGCAGGAGACATGGGTTTCATCCCTAGTTTGGAAAGATCCCACATGCCTCAGAGCAACTGAACCTGTGCATCAGATCTACTCTGAGTCTGTGCTCTAGAGCCTGGGAGCTGCAGCTGCTGAGCCCACAAGCCACAGCTGCTGAAGCCTGCATGCCCTAGAGCCTGTGCTCCACAACAGAGCAGCCTGTGCACCACAGCTGGAGAGTGGCCCCCGCTCACCACAACTAGAAAAAAGCCTGCATGCAGCAATGAAGATCCAGCACATCAAATAAATAAATAAATAAAAATTTTAAAGTGACAAATATAGTATATAGAACACACATACACACAGGAAATGTTAAAGGGTAAAATAGTTGATTTACAAATGAAAGCATATAAAAAGACGATCAAGATTGAATGGATAGATCAGGAAAAAATATATTCTAGAAATAAGAAAAAACAAGATTGTTGAAATTAAAGTCTTAAAGGATGGCTTAAAAAGCAGATTTGGGACAACTGAAGAAAGGATTAGAGGATTGGAAGATTTGTCAAAAGGATATATCCAGAATATGAGAAAAATAGATATGGAAATGAAAAATATAAAAGAAAGATTTAGAGACATGGAGGATAAAATGAGAAGGTATACCATAGAAATAACTGGAGTTTTGAAAGGAAAGTATGGTCATAAGAAACAACAGAAATATTTTAACCAACATCGGTTAACAGTATTCTAGAACAAATGAAGCATTAAACTCACAGATCAGTGTATCCCAAAGAGGAAAAAATGAACATAAATTCATAACCAGAAACATTAGAGTAAAATTTCAGAATGCCACAGATGAAAAGGTCCTGAAAACAGCCATAAAGAATGAAAGATCATAACCAAGGGCAAGAGTTAGCATGACAACAGAAGTCTCAGCAGCAACAACGGAAGCCAGAAAACAATGGGACTGGGTATTTATCACATTGAAAGAACACACAGGTGAACCAAGAAATGTGAACATGCCAAAACTCAAACGTGTTTTCAAACTAAAAAATAATAATAAAGAGGAAATTTACTCCTAAAAATATACTTGAAAACAACTTCTGGAGTCTTCCCTAGTGGTCCAGTGGCTAAGATCCTGTGCTCCTGGTGCAGAGGGTCAGGGTTTGATCTCTGGTCAGGGAACTAGATCCCACATGTTTGTATACCACAACTAAAAAAGACCCTGCATGCCACAGTGAATACTGAAGATCCCACATCCTGCAACTAAGACCCGGCACAGCCAAATAAATAAGTAAAGATAAATATTAAAAAAAGAAAAGAAACAATGGAGGCCAAAATAGGGGAGAATCATATTTCTTTAAGGGCTGAGAGAGGGAAAAAAAAAACCTGTTAACTCAGAAATCTATATCCAGAAGAAAAAAAAAAAAATCTGGAGGATGATGATGAAATAAAGACATTCTCAAATGAAGAAAAACTAAGAGAATCCATTGCCAACAGAGCTGCTCCAAGAGAACTGATAAAAGAAGTTATTCAGACAGAAGGGAGATGATATGAGCAGGACTCTTGGGTCACCAGGAATAAAGAACAACAGAAATTTTAAATATCCTCTCCTAGTGAATTATTCATGACTGAAGCGACTTAGCAGTAGCAGCAGTAGTAGTGAATTATTCGACATGTTTGATGGTTGATAGCGTTAGAAAGCATCACTACGAACAAAGCTAGTGGAGGTGGTGGAATTTCAGTTGAGCTGTTTCAAATCCTGAAAGATGATGCTGTGAAAGTGCTGCACTCAATATGCCAGCAAATTTGGAAAACTCAGCAGTGGCCACAGGACTGGAAAAGGTCAGTTTTCATTCCAATCCCAGAGAAAGGCAATGCCAAAGAATGCTCAAACTACCACACAATTGCACTCATCTCACATGCTAGTAAAGTAATGCTCAAAATTCTCCAAGCCAGGCCTCAGCAATACGTGAACTGTGAACTTCCTGATGTTCAAGCTGGTTTTAGAAAAGGCAGAGGAACCAGAGATCAAATTGCCAACATCCACTGGATCATGGAAAAAGCAAGAGAGTTCCAGAAAAACATCTATTTCTGCTTTATTGACTATGCCAAAGCCTTTGACTGTGTGGATCACAATCAACTGTGGAAAATTCTGAAAGAGATGGGAATACCAGACCACCTGACCTGCCTCTTGAGAAACCTATATGCAGGTCAGGAAGCAACAGTTAGAACTGGACATGGAACAACAGACTGGTTCCAAATAGGAAAAGGAGTACGTCAAGGCTGTATATTGTCACCTTGCTTATTTAACTTATATGCAGAGTACATCATGAGAAACACTGGACTGGAAGAAACACAAGCTGGAATCAAGCTTGCCGGGAGAAATAGCAATAACCTCAGATATGCAGATGATACCACCTTTATGGCAGAAAGTGAAGAGGAGCTAAAAAGCCTCTTGATGAAAGTGAAAGAGGAGAGTGAAAAAGCTGGCTTAAAGCTCAACATTCAGAAAACAAAGATCATGGCATCTGGTCCCATCACTTCATGGGAAATAGATGGGGAAACAGTGGAAACAGTGGCAGACTTTATTTTGGGGGGCTCCAAAATCACTGCAGATGGTGACTGCAGCCATGAAATTAAAAGACGCTTACTCCTTAGAAGAAAAGTTATGACCAACCTAGATAGTATATTCAAAAGCAGAGACATTACTTTGCCGACTAAGGTCCATCTAGCCAAGGCTATGGTTTTTCCTGTGGTCATGTATGGCTGTGAGAGTTGGACTGTGAAGAAGGCTGAGCGCTGAAGAATTGATGCTTTTGAACTGTGGTGTTGGAGAAGACTCTTGAGAGTCCCTTGGACTGCAAGGAGATCCAACCAGTCCATTCTAAAGGAGATCAGCCCTGGGTGTTCTTTGGAAGGACTGATGCTAAAGCTGAAACTCCAGTAGTTTGGTCACCTCACGGGAAGAGTTGACTCATTGGAGAAGACTCTGATGCTGGGAGGGATTGGGGGCAGGAGGAGAAGGGGACGACCGAGGATGAGATGGTTGGATGGCATCACGGACTCGATGGACGTGAGTCTGAGTGAACTCCGGGAGTTGGTGATGGACAGGGAGGCCTGGCGTGCTGCGATTCATGGGGTTGCAAAGAGTCGGACACGACTGAGCGACTGAACTGAACTGAACTGAACTGAGCAAGTATTATAGTGTTACTAGGGCTTCCCAGGTGGCAGGGTGCCAAAGAATCCTGCCAATGCAGGAGACACGGGCTAGATCCTGGGTCAGGAAGATCCTCTGGAGGAGGAAACGGCAACCAACTCCAGTATTCCTGCCTGGAGAATCCTGTGGAGAAAGGAGCCTAGTGGGCTACAGTCTGTGGGGCTGCAGAGTTGGACACCACTAAGTGACTGAGTGCACACACACACATTGTAACATTATAATGGGTTTTAATCTGTGTAGACGTGACATAACAGGCTGACCTCTGATTCCATCTGCTTCTCTGAAAGCAACTGCTTCTCCCTCTGCTCAGCATGTCTTTTCTCTGCCATGTGGCTTCTAGTTTTTTCTGTAACTACTGTTTCCTATGGTCCTCTTGGCTTCTCTACCTTCTCTCCATCTTGGATGCTATGGCTACTGCTGGATTCTCTCTGTGGTTTCCATACCATTGCTGCCACCACAACCATACACACTCACTTACATCATAGCGAGAGACTGGCCCTGTTCCTTCTGGTTGGGTCAGTTGTTCCACTCAAGTGTAACTCTTAGGGTCCTAGACAGCTTATGATTTGCCTGTGGCTGAACAGCAGTTTCATTTTGTGTAAAGTAAGAACACCCAGAGCTTCCTCTCAGCACAGGCTGTGGATGGGGACTATTTCCTTCTAAGGGGATGGCAGGCCTGATGGCTGCCAGGTGGAGTACAGCTGCACTAAACTGTTAGTCTGAGAACCATGTCATGCACTTTCACCCCTGTAGGCCTTTATATGGTCTATTCTTTCTTCCTGGAATGTCTTTTCCTCTTCTCTGCCCAGAAAACTTTAAAACTCAGCACAAGTCACTCCTTTTCCCCATGAATCCTTCTTGCCCATTACATCCATTCTATTCAAGCATTTAATATGCTGTTTGACCCTGTCTATGCATTTGTCTCCCCAGGCTTCTGGGATTCAGGAGATACTCGTTGCTATTTTCATTACCAAACATGTTCATTCATACATTTAGTCAGTCATTCAACAAACACTAATCAAATGTCCACTGTGTATCAGTCACTGTATCAGGTATTGGGATGCAAATGTGAACAAGGCAGACAGAATCTCTCTCCCCTTGGAGGTTAGTGTGTGTTGCACCGTGTGGCACATAGTGAATGCTCAATAACTTATTTTGAATTGAATTGCACTTGCTTATAGTTCCTCTACCAAAGAAGAACTTTTGGCAGGTAACTTTTGACCTTTCTCAGACATCAAAGCCTTACACACGCAAAGCAGTGGACAGTAAAGTGGGCCATGAGGTACCCATCTACCATTTCAAGAGGTTCTTCAAACTTTTTTTTAATCTTCTCTTTTAGTGTTTATTTATTTGGCTGTTTCAGGTCTTAGTTGCAGCACGCAGGCTCTTCCTTGCAGTGCGAGGAGTCCTCTAGCTGTGTTGCACAGGCTCAAAAGCACTCAGGCTTAGTTACCCTGCAATATGTGGGATTCTAGTTCCCTGACCAGGGATCGAACCTGCGTCCCCTGCACTGGAAGGTGTCTTCTTAACCACTGGACCACCAGGGAAGTCCTGGTGCTTCAAACTTGACTTAATCAAAACCCAACTTGATTACATTTCCCAATCCTTCCTTACATGTCCCACATCTCTGTAAATGACACTATCATACACCTACTTGCCCCAGTCAAGGACCAGGAAGTCATACTGGATCAATCACTTTTGCCATCTCTCCCTCTTCTCTGCCCTCTCTCTCTTCTTTCTCTCTGCCTACAATCACCAATGGAACAACAGTCTTGACAATTCCACTTCCTTAGCTTATCTTTCACCCTCCCCCATCTCTATTCCTGCTAACCCTGCCCCGTTTCTGGTCCTTATCATCTCTCACCAGCACTCCAAAGAACTTTTCTCATGTGTCTCCTATTTCCTTTGCAACCACATCACTTATCTCTTCCTGGCCCCAACCTCATGGATTTCCCTGAAATTTCACCAGCATCCTGGAACTCTTGCTGCCTATTTGCCCAGAATGCCTACCTTCTCCCCAACTCTCCTCCATCTCTGCCAACCTGGCATATGCCTACTCAAATTTCAACATTCAGGTCAGCTTGCTCCCCAAGAAGTCTCTTCTGTCTCCCCAGCATAACCTGACCCCCCCTGCCTTGTGCTCCACCTCCTACACAGAATTCATTCTTCACAGTAGTACACAGTCGAATTTATTTTTTTATCATTTTGTTTCCCCCACCAGGCTAGGAACTCCTTGAGGGTACAAATTTCATATTCTTAATGGCTTGTGTATAATAAGGGCTTCCCAGGCAGCTCAGTAGTAAGAATTTGCCTACCAATGCAAGGAGATGCAGGAAATGTGGGTTCTGCCTCTCGATGGGGGAGGAGTGGAGTAGGAAATGTCAACCCACTCCAGTATTCTTGCTTGGAGGATCCCATGGACAGAGGAGCCTACTGGGCTACAGTTCATAGGGTCACAAAGAATCAACACAACTGAGCACGCAAGCATATAATAGGTGCTCAGTAAACACTCTGTGAATGAATCCAGTAAACAAACAAAATACTTTCCTATCTTTATCCTTCTTTTTCTGTGAAACAAGCAACCAGTCCTGGGGAACTTCCCTGGTGATCCAGTGGTTGATAAAAATCTGCCTGCCAATTCAGGACGTGGGTTTGATCCCTGGTCCAAGAAGCTCTCATGTGCCACAGAGCAACTAAACCCAAGTGCTGCAACTAGTGAACCTGCTTATCACAACCAGAAAGTAGTCCCCGTTTGCCTTCAACTAGAGAAAGCCTGCATGCAGCAGCGAAGACCCAATGCAGCTAAGAATAGATGATCAGCTCAGTTCAGTTCAGTCGCTCAGTCGTGTCCGACTCTTTGCAACCCCTTGAATTGCAGCACGCCAGGCCTCCCTGTCCATCACCAACTCCCGGAGTTCACTCAGACTCACGTCCATCCAGTCGGTGATGCCATCCAGCCATCTCATCCTCTGTCATCCCCTTCTCCTCCTGCCTCCAATCCCTCCCAGCATCAGGGTCTTTTCCAATGAATCAACTCTTCGCATGAGGTGGCCAAAGTACTGGAGTTTCAGCTTTAGCATCATTCCATCCAAAGAAATCCCAGGACTGATCTCCTTTAGAATGGACTGGTTGGATCTCCTTGCAGTCCAAGGGACTCTCAAGAGTCTTCTCCAACACCACAGTTCAAAAGCATCAATTCTTTGGCACTCAGCTTTCTTCAGAGTCCAACTCTCACATCCATACATGACTACTGGAAAAACCATAGCCTTGACTAAAAATAAATAATAAATGATATTTAAAAATTACTAGCAATGCAAAGAGGCAAGAAAATATTACCAATAATCAGAAGAAAATAAAGTCAATGGAAATAGACCAGATATGACAGAGATGATGGAATCAGAAGACAAGGGCTGTAAAACAACTACTGTAAGTATTACAATAAGATAATAAAGAGAGAATTAAAGATACAAAATAATCAAATGGTAGCTCAAGAGAAGATAAATATAACTACAATAAACATTTCATGAGACACATGGACTCACAGATTTAATAACACACTCTTCTGTGCATAATAGGATAATAGAGTGATCACAGTCTCAAACATTGCTGCTGCTGCTAAGTCAGTTCAGTCATGTCCAACTCCATGCGACCCCACAGATGGAAGCCCACCAGGCTCCCCCATCCCTGGGATTCTCCAGGCAAGAACACTAGAGTGGGTTGCCATTTCCTTCTCCAATCAAAAATCGCTAGTGGGGATGTAAATGGATATCATCCTTCTGAAGGGCAATTTGGTAACATCTAACAAGATCATGGGAAATAGATGGGGAAACAGTGGAAACAGTGTCAGACTTTATTTTTTTGGGCTCCAAAGTCACTGCAGATGGTGATTGCAGCCATGAAATTAAAAGACGCTTACTCCTTGGAAGAAAAGTTATGACTAACTTAGATAGTATATTCAAAAGCAGAGACATTACTTTGCCAACAAAGGTCCGTCTAGTCAAGGCTATGGTTTTTCCTGTGGTCATGTATGGATGTGAGAGTTGGACTGTGAAGAAGGCTGAGCACCAAAGAATTGATGCTTTTGAACTGTGATGTTGGAGAAGACTCTTGGGAGTCCCTTGGACTGCAAGGAGATCCAACCAGTCCATTCTGAAGGAGATCAGTCCTGGGATTTCTTTGGAAGGACTGATGCTAAAGCTGAAACTCCAGTAATTTGGCCACCCCATGCGAAGAGTTGACTCATTGGAAAAGACTCTGATGCTGGGAGGGATTGGGGGCAGGAGGAGAAGGGGACGACCGAGGATGAGATGGTTGGATGGCATCACGGACTCGATGGACATGAGTCTGAGTGAACTCCAGGAGTTGGTGATGGACAGGGAGGCCTGGCGTGCTGCGATTCATGGGGTCGCAAAGAGTCGGACAAGACTGAGTGACTGAACTGAACTGAACTGAACAAGATCACAGGCTTCCCGGGTAGCTCAGACGGTAAAGCGTCTGTCTGCAATGTGGGAGACCCAGGTTCGATCCCTGGGTCAGGAAGATCCCCTGGAGAAGGAAATGGTAACCCACTCCAGTACTCTTGCCTGGAAAATTCCATGGATGGAGGAGCCTGGTGGGCTACAGTCCATGGGGTTGCAAAGAGTTGGACACGACTGAGCAACTTCACTTCTTCAACAAGATCACTAGTGCATCTACCCTTTGAACCAGCAGTAATGTTTCTGAGAACTCATTATTCAAATCTACTTGCACACAGGCAAAATAATGTGAGGGGAAGGTTAATCATCTCCTTGTTTGCTTTAGCAAAAGATTAGGGGAAAACTTTAAACATCCATCATTAGACGAGTGGTTAAGTACATCATAGTAAACTTATTCAATGGAATATTCTACAGTTGTAAAAAGAATGATGAAGTACTCTGTTCTGATACAGAAAGATTTTCAAAATACAAATTTAAAAGCCAAAATTAAGAATGGAGTGTTTAGTATGCTCTCTTTACATGCATTCATTTTGCTGGCTTGTTCATGAGAAACTCTAAATCATATGAGAAATGAATACCATGGTCTCCAGGAAAGATGTGTGTAGGAACTAGAAAGATTGGAACAGGAAGAAGGTTGTCATTCTCTACCTTTCTATTTATTCTAAAAATGAATTGAAGTGAAACTAAAGCAATTATAAGTTCTTGGAGACAGTAGGTATTAGTACTATCTTATAGGAAAAGATTTGTCTTTAGGGGTCCAGAAACATAAAAATATCCATGACCTTTTCCCCATTAACTCTTCTCCTGGAAATTTACTTTCCAGAAGGAATTCAATAGGGACTTCCTGGGTGGTCCAGTGGTTATGAATCTGCCTTCCAATCAATGCAGGGGATGGGGGTTCAATCCCTGATGGAGGAACTAAGATCCCACATGCCACACGGCCAAAAAAAAAAAGTTGAACTCATGGAAACAAAGAATAGAATGGTGTTTACTAGGGGCTGGGGGATATATATATCTAATGCATAACACAGTGACTATAATTGATAATGCTGCATTGTATGATTGAAATTTATTAAGAGAATAGAACTTTAGTGTTTGCACTAGAATAAATTTGTTGTTGTTGTTGAGCAGCTCAGTCGTGTCTGACTCTTTGTGACCCCATGGACTGCAGCACACAGGGCTCCTCTATCCTCCACTATCCACGGAGTTTGCTCAAATTCATATCCATTGAGTTGGTGATGCTATCTAACCATCTCATCCTTTGCCATTCCCTTCTCCTTTTCCCAATAAATAAATAAGTGATAAATATGTGAGATGATGGATGTGTTAACTCAATTGTGGGAATCACTTTACAACATGCATGCATAATCAAATCATTACAATGTACACTTTAAATCTATTAATGTTAAAATTTTATTTATCAATTATATTTCAATAAAGCTGGAAAAAATATTTGGGAGCCAAAGTACTTTTATGGGGTTAGCCACTTCCTTATCCTCTGATATAGCTTATTGCACATGTGTGCCATTCTCTCATTTACTTTCTAAATATGGCATGCTAGATTTTTTTCTTCATGCCAAACAACATTGCAGAAAATGTAGGCAATGTAGCTAAACAAAAGAGAAGAAAAAATAATGTGAAAATCACCCAAAATTATACCACCCAGCGATGTTACCTTTTTGTACACTTCTTTTCCATGTAACCAGGGAGGAGACCTACAGTGCATACTCCTCCTTCTAAAACAATTTCCCCTCTTACAGCCCCTGCCGCTAATGCTGCCTTAGTTTGTACCACATAACTCCATCCCACAGGTCACCAGGATTAGACACCCTCCCTGTATTAGTCAGGGTTTAGTCAGGAAAGCAGACGCCACCCTGGGTTTTTCAAACCAAATAAAGGAAATTGGTTCCACAGGAAATGGAAAAGCTGAGAAGCCAAACACAGGATGGTGAGGAGACTGAAGGTTAGCAACTGGCCAGAAACAACTGCTGCTCTAGGCAGAAGGGACAGCAGGAGAAGGAGATTTTATCAGAGCACAGAGTTCGGGGCCAGTCAGAAGGAGCCCGAACCAAGGAGGGGGATTTCCAGGGAGCTGGAATCACAGAGGCTGGGTCTGTTTGTTGGGGAGAGGAGACTTCTTGGGAAAGTAGCCGCCACAGTCAAGGACCTCACAGGAAGAGAGAAAGAGGGGGAACTATCCCAGACTTTTCCCTCCTCCTGTTCTCCAACCATCTGTCTTCTCTTGGCCGAACTTACCTAGAAGGCTCTGGGCTAAGGAGCCTGAGGACTGATGGGAAAGGGGACAAGGGAAGGGGATGGGAGTGAGTACAAATAGGCAACTGGCCAGCAATTATCTAAAAGCAACCAATCAACGGGTTAGCCACGCATCACCTATGTAGTATTCTTTTTTTTTTAGTTAATTAATTAATTTTGGCTGCACCGAGTCTTAGTTGCAGCTTGCAGGATCTTCCATCTTCCTTGTGGCATGTGGGATCTTTAGCTGCAGTGTGTGAACTCTTAATTCCCACACTAGGGATTGAACCCAGGCCCCCTGCATTGAGAGCACGGAGTCTTAGCCACTGGACCACCAGAGAAATCCTACCTATATAGCATTCTTACCAAAAAGGTTTAAGCTGAATCTAATCAAGAGGAAATAATCAGGCAAATCAAATTGAAAGAAATTGTGCAAAACAGCTGGCCTAGCCTCTCCAGGAAGTCAATGTCACAAAAGATGAAAAATAGCCAGAGAACTTGTCTAAACTAAAGGACACTGGGGAGACATGAAAACTAGTTTCTGTGTGAGCTCATTATTTGAATACTGGATCCAAAAAAATCATATGTCAATTGTGGAAATATGAATCTGAGTAGCAGATTAGATTACATTGTATATAATTGCTAAACTTCTTGGTGTGACTGTTTGACTGTGGTTATACAGGAGAATGCCCTTGATCTCAGGAGATATATACCAAAGTATTTGATATCTTCAACTGACTGCATACGTATATACATGGAGAAAGAAAGTGTGATCAAGCAAATGTAGCAAATGATAAAATCAGTGACTCCAAGGAAAGGGTCTATAGACTTTCAATGTACTATATATGCGACTATTCCAAAAACTTAACGGCTTTCAAACTAAAAACTTGAGGAAAAAGATAGGCTTTGACCAGTGGCATAAGGAGAAAAAGATGAACTGAACCAATCAGTTCTTAGGAATTAGAACCTAAAAGCATAAAAAGAAACTGCTAGCTCCAAGGGAGGTAGGTACGCTGCACATGTGGCTGGCTGGTGGGGTGGCAGGTCCCACCTTTGAGGAAGAAAATGAAGAAACTGGAGGAGGTACAGAAGATGGACAGGGTAAAAGAAAGAGACTTTTTTCTAAAGAATTAAGGTGTATGATGTATGGGTTTGGAGATGACCAGAATCCTTATACTGAATCAGTAGATATTCTTGAAGATCTTGTCAGAGTTCATCACTGAAATGACTCATAAGGCAAAGTCAATTGGAGGAAGTCATGGTCGGGTACAAGTTGAAGATATCATCTTCTTGATTCAAAAGGACCCAAGAAAGTTTGCTAGGGTTAAAGACTTGCTTACTATGAATGATGATTTGAAACGTGCTAGAAAAGCATTTGATGAAACAAACTATGGATCTTGACACCTATTGTACTTTCTGAAGCTTCATTATCTTCTGGGGAAACCATACTTAGTAACTATATTTTCCACAGTAAGGTCCTGATACCTAGCCATGTGAATGAAAAACAGAGAACCACAAAGTTTTCAGGCTTTATTTTCACATCTTCAATTTTAGAGTGATATGTGAGCCTTTAATTGCCTGCCATTATATTACCATACTTGAATTACTTATTGGATTTTAATGACCACATGTAAGTCTAAGTATCTTTGGTTTGCAAACCATTCAGTTTCTTCTGACTCTTGACCATGTCGATGAATTAATATTTATATATGCCATTAATCATATTGTGCCATTGTAGGTTGTACTGTAGCTGTTTAATATGTGAAATCTAAATGGCACCTTTCACTTTGATAGCTAAGATGTATTTCACGTATTTCTAAAGCTTTTAGACTACAGTAGTGTAAGTTATTAAAAGATAGTGAAATGGTTTGTGTTTCTTTTAAGGAGAAAATGATATTAGAAAATACAGCCTTTTGTAGGAATGTTCATTTGCCTTAAGATAATTTAATACTCTTCTTTAGATAACAAGAGTGATTTAATTTTAATTTTTTATATTTTGAGAAACTAAAAATTTCCTATGAATGTTTCTGTGTTGGAAGACTTACTGGATTAAAAATCTCTGCGGTTTATAATACACTATTCGTCAGATTTTAAAAGAACTCATTTCCCCAGGTCAGATTAAAACTTCTCAAAGTGCTTTCAGTAGCAGGAATGGTATTGCTGAAAAAGTTGATGGCAGGTAAGCATTTGGGGTTTCATTAACGTATTTGTTAGTATTTATTTATTGTGAAAATGTGTACTTGACTAAAACCATGTGTGGCTATGGAAACCACCTTCGTAGTTCAGGATATACAAATTTTGTGTGTATTTAGCCCACTGTATTATTCCTGCACTTAGCTTAAAGTAAGGATTAAAATTGCATTTAAAGGGATCACTGGATACTACTCTCTGTGAAACTGAACGTTTTGTGTGCCACTTATAAACATTATCTATGAGTCAGTACTTAGGAAGATTTCACTTTCTTAACCTATTAATATAAGGAATAAAGTATGAAAAATTAAAAAGATTACTTAAAAAAAAAGAAACTGCTAGTTAGCAATAAAGTTGTACGTGACAGAAAAACACGGCTGGATTTAAATGAAAGAAAATGAAAGTTGCTCAGTCACGTTCAACTCTTTGTGACCCCATGGACTGTATCCCGCCAAGGATTGTCCTGGGATTGTCCATTGGATTGTCTAGGCAAGAATACTGGAGTGGATTGCCATTCCCTTTCCTAGGGGATCTTCCTGACCCAGGGCCATCTGAGCCACCTGGGAAATCCAGCGCAACAGCAAACTAGGGAATTCCCCAACAGTCCAGCGGTTAAGACTCTGTACTTCTGCAGCAGGGCAGCAGGTTGGATCCCTGGTTGGAGAACTAAGATCCTGCATGCTGCAAGGGCAAAAACAGAAACAAAATAAAAAGTCCCAACAAACTAAAATTATATGCAAATCAAAATTATGTGGTGGGAGAATGCTACATAGCACTGTTTGAGAAACAGCAGCCAAGTATTCCTCCCGTCTCTGTAGCACATGCCACTTGCCCCATCAGGAGGTCAAGTCTATTTCTCCTCTCTGATATGAACTTGTTTGGCCAAAGATATGCAGCAGAAGTGACACAGTGCCAGCTCTGGACCTAGAGCTGAAGGCGCCTGACTGCTTTATTCCTCTTGGAGCCTTGAGTCACCGTGTAAAGAAGCCCTGCTGGAGAGACTGGTCCAGCCAGCTCCCAGCTATTCTAGACACCTTAGCTGAGAAGCCACACTTGTCAGTGAAGCCAGCATCATCCTCCAGCCCCAGTCAAGCTGACCCAGCCAACACCTGACAAAGCAAGGGTGAGCTGTCCCTGCCAATCCCTTCCTCAATCACAGTATCATGAGCCAATAAATAAATGGCTATTGTTGTTTTAAGTTAAAGAATTCGGGGGAGGTTTACTATGTAGCCAATAAGGAACAGAGTGGACAATCAAGGACACAGAGATGCCTATAAGAAGAGTGAAAAAATTCCTGAGTTTTATCATTCTAGGTCATTCCACGGGTAGACTCAAAACAACCCCCACTCCTTTCTTGAGTTAAATTAAGCAGGGAGGGATGGATTGGGAGTTTGGGATTAGCAGATGCAAACTATTATATAGAGAATGGTCCCAAAGTATAGCACAGGGAACTATATGTGATAAACCATAATGGAAAAGAACATGAAAAATGTATATATATATATATATATATAAACTGAATCAATTTGCTGTACAGCAAAAATTTACACAACAATGCAAATCGACTATACTTCAGTGAATTTTTTTTAATGAATTAAGCAGGTCTCTGTTCCCTGTAATAGAATGAGCCAGACACAAATGTCCCCTCCTATCTTTTTTCTTTGCAAATGTTTTCATTTTTCAGAGTCTGATGAATATCTCTTAGTTGTGCTTGTCCCCGCTCATTTCCTTATTTATTAACAGCACCTGTGTTTTTCAACAGTTTGTTGTGAAATGCATCATCAAATAAAAGGGGGGATAAAATCATTCATGCAACCTAAATATAATTATTATGTAAACAACCATCCACTAAATTTGAGATATAAAACAAAGCCAGTCTTTCCAAACTCTCTGTTTACTCCTCTTCTCTACCGCCCAGCACTAAACACTGTGATGACTTCTGCATTGATCATTTTTTCTCTTCATTTTCCCACCTAGACATTTTTCCCTAAACATGACTTAGTTTTGAAAATCTGAGTAGCAAGCACCAGTGCAGGAGGGTAAGGAAAGGGTGATGCTGCAACTGTTGAAGGAGATGAACTCAACTGTCTCTGGGTCATTGTCTGGGCTTCAGCTTCCTTGAGCATTTACGAGAGACTTTTATAGGAAAACCATGAGTAAGATGATGACTAACACTGGGCATGGGGCTCAGCACCGTTGAGACATGAGCCAGAGCCGCAGCATGGGCCAGTGTTTAGGTGTTCAGCCAGGACACAGTCAGAAGGAAAGGCTGTTCTGTATCTTCTGTTCATCAGGACTTGCCCTCCAATTCTTCCAAGAGGTCAAAGCAGAGCATTTCTAGACACTATCCACAGCAGGTCAGGCAGCAGGGCATGCAAGAGTGATCAGCAGATTGATGAAGTTCAGAGAAAAATTTGGGCCAGACTCTCTGGGCATTTTGTCCTTGATTTACAAGTCTGCATGAGAGTGGGGTAGGGGGGCTGGTGGTGGTGGCCCTCCACCATGTTGTCTCTCTCTGGGGTTGTACTGCTTCAATCTGTTTCCTTCCGAATCTAGCACATAGCTGTCATCCTCAGATCGCCCATCATCCTCAGATTCCTTTCACCTTTCTCCCGTGTCAGATTCCTATTTATGGTATTCCATGCTGGAGGAGGAAATGAAAAACTACTCTAGTATATTTGACTGGAGAATCCCACGGACAGAGGAGCCTGGCGGGCTACAGTACATGGGGTCACACAGAGTTGGACATGACTGAGTGGCTGAGCATGTATGCACACCTTCCTCTTGGTATATTCTCTGGTTCAAAAAGCACAGCTTCCAGTAGCTTCTTCAGAAAGCATGCATGGGAGGGAAATGCATCCTTGAAATCTTGTCTATCTGAAAATGTCTTTATTTACCCTCAAATTTGACTGATGGTTTAGCTAAGTGGAGAATTCTAGATTGGAAATCATTCTGCTTTGATATTTTTTAAAGATTTGCTTTATTATTTTTTTTAGCTGAGCTGGGTCTTCATTGTGGTGAATGGGTTTTCTCTAGTTGCAGTGTGTGGCCTCAGTAGCCCCTCAGCATGTGGAATCCTAGTTCCCCAACCAGGGATTGAACCCAAGTCCCCTGTATTGGAAGGGGGATTCTTAACTCCTGGACCACCAGGGTAGTCCCTGCTTCAGTATTTTGAAGGCATTGCTCTGCTGCTTCCAGGGTTATTCACTGAAGTATGAAAAGTCAAACCTAATTCCTGATCTCCATCTCTTTTTCTCTCTCAAAGATTTTTAAATCTCTTTGACCCTGTGTCCTGAAATTTCATGATGATGTGTCTGGCTGGGTGGGACTCTTTTCATCCTTTTTTCTCGGCAGTCAAAGGACCCTTCAGTCTGGAAACTCATGTCCTCGAGCTTGGTAAATTTTTCTGTACTGTTCTATTGATGGCTCAGACAGTAAAGAATCTGCCTGCAATGCGGGAGGCCTGGGTGTGATCCCTGGGCTGGGGAGATCCTCTGGAGAAGGGAAAGGCTACCCACTCCAGTATTCTGGCCTGGAGAATTCCATGGACTATACAGTTGGAAAGAGTTGGACACGACTGAGCGACTTTCACTTTCACTTTTATTGATGACTACCTCCTTTAAATGTTCTCTGTTCTGTCTAGAGCTCCTGTTATTCAGATATTGAACCTCCCAGGCTTATACTCTAATAGTCTCATCTTTTCTCTCCTATCCATCTCCTCATCTTCTTCAGGATTTTTTCAAGTTTATCTTCCAACTCTTCTATTACTTTTTTCAGGTCTACTATCCTGCCTTAATTTTTAAGGCTCTTTTTTAGTCTCTTAATATTTATAATTATATAATCCTATTCTTAAAACAGGCCTCCCAGGTGGTTCAGTGGTAAAGAATCTGCCTGCCAGTTCAGGAGACACAGGAGACTCAGGTTTGATCCCTGGATCAGGAAGATCCCCTGGAGAAGGAAATGGCAATCCGCTCCAGTATTCTTGCCAGGAAAATTCCATCAGAGGGGCCCAGTGGGCTATAGTCTATGGGGTCACGAAGTGTTGGAGACGACTGAGTGAGCATGCATACGTGTTCTTACAACATGAATTCGATATATTCTCTTATCTTTAGGAATTTATTAGTGAGAGATTTTTAAAGTATTTATACCCCTGTACCCTGTGTGGTTGTTTTGCTGTGTTTTTTCTTTTGTTTTTAACTCTTATCTTCAATGTCAGAAGCAGGATCTGATTCTTTTGCAGGGAACTTTCTTCCACTCACATTTTCAACCCATACAAGCCGACTTACCATTTGCTAATTCTTTTGTCCTGAATAATATACTTAACTTGCCTGGGCTTTAGTTTCTTCATCACTTAAATGAAGATGATGATAGAATCTATTTTATTGGGTTGTCGAGGATTAAGTAAAATAATACAGAGGACACAGATTAAGTGCCGTTTCAAGCTTGGGAAGTCTAAATTGTCCACGGTTACACATCTAATCACAGAAAACTCAGACTCAGATTTATGATTTGACACATAATTAGTACTCCATAAATTTTGCTATTATGTAATAATAGTTTAGAAGAGAGGAGCACACGATCCAAGCCTGGCCAAAGAGATTCAGCACTGGGATTGTTACTGGGATGATTTGAAAGGAAAGACTCTTTTCTTATTAGGTTATTAAATTGATAAAACACCATCCCAGAGCTGCTACTAGCCTTCTGTGACGGTTAATGTTTTATGTCAAATTGCCTATGCACTGGATGCCCAGGTAGCTGGTTGAACCTTATTTCTGGGTGGTCCGTGAAGATGCTTCCAGAAGAGACTAGCATTTGAATGAGTGGGCTAAGTAAAGCAGAAGGCCTTACCCAATGTGGGTGGCCTTATCCAATCCACTGAGGGCTGACTAAAACAAAAAGGTGTGAAGAGGCTGCACTCTGCCTGACTAAATTGTCCTCAAGCACTCCTAGTCCCCAAGCCTTCAAACTCAGACTAGAACCTATGCCATCAGCTCTCCAGCTCTCTGGCCTCTGATGCACCATCGGCTCTCGTTGGTCTCCAGCTTACAGACGGCAGATTATGGGACTTCTCAGCCTCCATAATCACATGGGCCAGCACCTTATAATAAATCTCTTTCTAGTATTCACATTCACATATAATTTACAACAATATATAATTTAAGATTCCCTAATTTATACAGATAAAAATCTGGGGACCATGCAGGAATGGATAATAAGGGTGTGAGATGATAGTGGAAGGAACATAAAATTGATCAGGCCAGATTTATTGCTATGGGCTCACTAAGCAGAGATTCTGCATTTAGTCTACAGCCTGGGAAATTAGAAAGGGCTCTGACAGTTAGGTTGATTGGCTGAAATATGGGCCAAGAGGGATGGGGTGGGGTGGATGGTGCAGTGAGTGAACTAGAAATGCTGAACCCACCTTGGTTAAATGTGGAGGAAAGGATTCAAAGGATCAGGGAGTTGGGGATGTTACAGGGGAATCTGTCATTTATGGCTGAGCCACCTGGGAGGGTCTGGAAGACAGCACCACCACTACTGTGAGAAGTAGACTTGTGAGGGGAGCCTCCTAAGAGCCTGCAGGAGCTCTGAGATTGCTCTTCCTGAAAGGCTAGACCTCCCAGTGGGAACTGCAGCCAATGAACTGGGAAACCTAAAGGTGATGGGAATAGGAGACCCAGGTTCAATCCCTGGGTCAGGAAGATCCCCTCAAGAAGGAAATGGCAACCCACCCCAGTATTTTTGCCTGGGAAACCCCATGGACAGAGGAGCCTGGCGGGTTACAATCCAGGGGGTCGCCTAAGAGTCAGACACCACTTAGTGACTAAACGACAACAACAAAGGCGGCAGGAGTAACTGGATTCCAGAACAGCGAAGGCCAAGTTGTAGCATGCAACCGCCCAAAGGCAAGATGGGCTTGATCACCATAATGGATAGCAGAGTCAAAGTATTAACCAGACTCTCACTGACCTAGTTGGATGGTGGATGATGGTGTTCCAGAAGTGAAACAGATAGGAAGCCTATTGAACTTGATTTGTGTAAGCGAAAGAATTCTAGGTCAAGTGAACAAAATGTAACTAGAATAATGGTTCAACAGTCAATTCCCAGACTTGAGCCAGTTTACAGACCCAGAACCCCATGAATGAAGGGGAGGCCAGTCCCCTTGAGGAAAGACCCTGGTATGCTACCCAAAATTTATGCTGTTAATCTTTCTCCCAGCCTTCCCCTAAGGGGACCTATAGCTTTTACCAGAGTAACTGTGCATTTTTGGAAAGGAAACAATCAGACCTTTCAAGACTTTGGGGTATTGGCTCTGAAGTGAAATTAATTCCAGGAGACCCAAAATGTCATTATGAACCCACCAGTCAGAGGAGAGCCTAATGTAAGACAGGAGATCAATGGAGTTTTAACTCAGGTCTGTCTCATAGAGGTTCAGGGACCCTTGAGCCCATCTTGTAGTTATTTCTTCAGTTCCAGAATGCTTAATTGCAATAAATATGCTCAGAAGCTAGCAGAACCCCCTCACTGGTTCCCTGAAACTGTGAAATGCTAGCTAATATGGTGGGAAAGGCCACGTGGAAGCCCCCCGAGCTGCCTCTATGTAGGAAGGTAGTAAACCAAAAGCAGTACTGCATTCCTGGAGGCATCACAGAGATCAATGCTACCATCAAGGATGTCAAGAATAAAGGGGTGTTGATTCCCACCACATCCCCATTCAACCTGCCTTTCTGGTCTGTGCAGAAGACAGATGAATCCTGGAGAATAACAGTGGATTATCATAAGCGTAACCAGGTGATAACTCTGATAGCAGCTACCGTACCAGAGGTGGTTTCTTTGACTGAGCAAAGTAATACATCTCCTGGCACCTCACCTGCAGCTACTCATCTGGCAAATGCCTTTTTCTTCACCTCATCAAGCAGTCTGCTTTAGGTGGCACTGCCAATAATAGACCTTTACTGTCCTACCTCAGGGATATTTCACCTCTCTAGCCTAATGTCATAATTTAGTTCATAGGAACCTTGATCACCTTTCCCTGGGGCTTCCCTGGTGACTCAGACATAAAGAATCTGCTGGCAATGTGCGAGACCCAGGTTCAATCCCTGGGTCGGGAAAATCCCCTGGAGAAAGGGATTTTATCCCTTTATGGTAGCTCACTCCAGTATTCTTGCCTGGTATCCCATGGACAGAAGAGCCTGGCAAGCTACAGTCCATGGGGTTGCAAAAATTCGGAAATGACTGAGCAACTAACACTTCACATACTTCCTTTCCACAAGCTATGGCTCTGGTGCATTACAGACATTATTCTAATCAGACTAATGACTAGAGCACTAGTGAGCAAGAAGTAGCAACTACTCCATACTTGGTAAGACTCTTGCCCACCAGAAGGTGGGAAATAAACCCAACAAAAATTCAGTGAGTAGAAGGTAGTTATCAATACCAGCCACATGGCTAGTCAGAGTAATGACGATTGGTTTTTTTTTTTTTTTTTTTTTTTAGGATTGTTAACTCATAGAGGTTTCCTTCTTATTTTGTTATGATGTGTGTGTTATCTTTTCTTTCCTCTCTTATTTCCTTATCATGCAACATAAGATGACTTGAGATCATAGTATTTAAGTATTGTTAATTCTACATCATACTGTTTAAGTTAGAGGATAACAAGGAGAGTAAACATCACTCAGGGGCTTTACCTCCTCTTCTGAGGAAGGGGCTAGTGCATTTTCAGTTGTATTGTGGCTGGTGGAATTAAACCTTTGTTATTCTTTACTTGGAGATTAGTATGGTTTAAGAAGATACACATGAGCGTCAGCTTAACAGGGGGTGGACGTTGATGGTTCATTTTATGTGTCAACTGGATTGGGCCACAGGGGTGCCCAGACAGCCGGCTACAAATTATTTCTGGGTGTGTTTGCCTGAAGGTGTTCCAAGAGATTAGCTTTTGAATTGTGGACTGAGGAAAGAAGACGGCCCTCCCCAGTATGGGTGGGGCTCATCAAATCCACTGAGAGCCCAATAGAACAAAATGGTGGAGGAAGGCTGCATTCACATTCCACCTGATCCTGTGGGTTGGGACTTCAATCTTTTGCTTTCAGCAGTTCGGGTTCTTGGGCTTCAGACTCAGCCTAGAATCTACACTGTCAGCTCTCTGGCTGTCAGCCTTTGAATTACACCATCAGCTTTCTGGGTCCCCCTGGCTCTGTTTATCTGGTGAAAACTAATACACCCTCTTTAACAGCTCTCAAGGAGAGTCTATGTAAAAGTAAAACCAACACAAAGTAAGAATTAAGAGATGGAAACAGATTACTCATGATGATGTGAGTCCCCAGATCCAACCTGCCTGAGGTATTACGTGCCCTGACTTTCTAGTACTATGAATCAATACATTTCTTTCTCTGAAGCCACTTTTAGTTGTTTTCATCACTTGCACAGACAAACTGCAACACAATGAGAACATACCATTTTGAACTTATGTATTTCACTTAATATATCATTACCATATTTTCATGTTATTAAAATTATACTCCAACATTAGTTTCTTTGAAGATGTTTGCTCCTTGGAAGGAAAGTTATGACAAACCTAGACAGCATCTTAAAAAGCAAAAACACCACTTTGCCAACAAAGGTCCATATAGTCAAAGCTATAGTTTTTCTAGTAGTTATGTATGGATGTGAGTTGGACCATAAGGAAAGCTGAGTGCCGAAGAACTGATGCTTTTGAGCTGTGGTGCTGGAGAAGACTCTTGAGAGTCCCTGGCAAGGAGATCAAACTAGTCAATCCAAAAGGAAATCAACCCTGAATATTCATTGGAAGGACTGATGCTGAAGCTGGAGTTCCAATACTTTGGCCACCTATTGTGAAGATCCAACTCATTGGGAAAGACTGATGCTGGGAAAGACTGAAGGTAAAGGAGTAGGGTGCTGCAGAGGATGAGACAGTTAGATAGCATCACTGACTCAATGGACATGAATTTGAGCAATCTCCCAGAGATAGTGGAGGACAGGGAAGCCTGGCGTGCTGCCATCCATGGGGTCGCAGAGAGCCGGACATGACTTAGTGACTGAACAGTAACAACAAATCAGAACTAAGAGATACTCAGCAATTTCCACAAAAGTTTTAACCCTCACTGTTGAGATACATTTTTTCCCCCTAACCCTTTCAAGTATTTTTGAGGCTCCATCTTCCTGAAGATTGCCTCCAGACTCAGGAGGAACAAGCAGGTAAATCCTCCAAACAGACAGAAATGATAGTGGTGATGGCCACCTAACTCCACGTGTGAACATCTATCCATGACTGTTCTGTTACTGAAGATGGGGGTGAGGGGTGGGGGGCCAGGGCAGGTTCAAGGAAAACTCCTTCTTATTCTTGAATAGCAACAATAAAATTTAAGTAAGCAAATTCAAAAGCAGAGACATTACTTTGCCGACTAAGGTCCGTCTAGTCAAGGCTATGGTTTTTCCTGTGGTCATGTATGGATGTGAGAGTTGGACTGTGAAGAAGGCTGAGCGCCAAAGAATTGATGCTTTTGAACTGTGGTGTTGGAGAAGACTCTTGAGAGTCCCTTGGACTGCAAGGAGATCCAACCAGTCCATTCTAAAGGAGATCAGCCCTGGGATTTCTTTGGAAGGAATGATGCTAAAGCTGAAACTCTAGTACTTTGGCCACCTCATGTGAAGAGTTGACTCATTGGAAAAGACTCTGATGCTGGGAGGGATTGGGGGCAGGAGGAGAAGGGGACGACCGAGGATGAGATGGCTGGATGGCATCACTGACTTGATGGATGCGAGTCTGAGTGAACTCCGGGAGTTGGTGAGGGACAGGGAGGCCTGGTGTGCTGCGATTCATGGGGTCGGACTGAGGGACTGAACTGAACTGAACTGAAGCAAAGCTGAACAGGATTTATATTCAAAGAGCTCAAGTAGGAATTCTGCAACAAAGTTCTTCCTTTGTTACGACATTTATCTTTTGCAAGGAGGGTAGAACTTTGTGGTTATTTGTTTAATATGTAGTCTGTCATAGCCATCTTTTTCTCCAGAAAGAAAAAAAAAAAAAACAATTTTATGACTAATGTCAGAGAGTTTTTCTGCTTATAAACAGGATTTTAAACAGTGTTTCCTGAGAGTCATAGAGTAGGAATATTTTGAGTACGGGTCATACAAATCCACTTAAACTAGCTTACATTTGTGAAGGAAATTGTATTTCAAGGACCTGGAGTTAGCCACAGAACTCAAGGGCAGAGATCTGGCTGGTCCTCAAAAACAGGCTCAAAAGAGTCTGGAATCAGGGATTAGATGCTTCCGACACCTGAAGTCCTGTTTATCTCATCAGTCTGAAGTCTCAGCCTTCCAATTCCTGGGAAGGATTGGCCAGCCACAGTCAGGTACTTATCTCTAAAGCAATCAACCTCACCCAAGAAAAGGGTATGAACCTGAGGATTGGGGGAGGTCAAATTCCCAGAAACCTGGCATTGGGAGAAGAGCAATAGATAAATGAGTCCTTCAGGTGACTCAGAGTCCCTAAACCTCACAGAAGAAAAAGCTTGTAGTTCAGTTGCTAAGTTGTGTCCGACTCTGTGACCCCATGGACTGCAGCACACCAAGCTTCCCTGTCCTTCACAATCTCCCGGAGTTTGCTCAAACTCATGTCCATTGAGTTGGTAATGCCATCCAACCATCTCATCTTATGCAGCCCCCTACTCCTTTTGCCTTCAATCTTTCCCAGCATCAGGGTCTTTTCCAAAAGAAAAAAAAAAAAAACACTTAGAGGAGGGGAAAAAATGGGGAAGGGGAAGACTTCCTGATTTGATCAAATATTCTAGACACTCCCTTTTGGGTGGAGGAGGCTGGATTGAGTCCTGGCATCCTGGCTATTTCCTTATTTAGCAACCAGGTGCAGGCAGTGCCCCCTGGGTCAGGATTCTGGCCACAGCCATCTTCTCTTCACATAACCATCCTTGGCAAAGCTCATCTATTTCCAATGCCTTGGAACACCATCTATATGTTGACTGTTGTTGTTCTGTTTCTAAGTAGTGTCCAAATTTTGCAACCATGGACTACAGCACGCCAGGCTCCCATGTCCTTCACTATCTTTCAGAGTTTGTTCAAATTCATGTCCACTGAGTTGGTGTTGCCATCCAACCAACTCATCTTCGGTCGTCCCCTTCTCCTCCTGCCCTCGGTCTTTCCCAGCATCATCAGGGTCTTTTCCAATGAGTTGGCTCTTCGCATCAGGTGGCCAAAGTATTGGAGCTTCAGCTTCAGCATCAGTCCTTCTAATGAATATTCAGGGCTGATTTTCTTTAGGATTGACTGGTTTGATCTTCTTGCTGTCCAAGGGACTCTCAAGAGTCTTCTCCAGCACCACAATTCTTTCAACTGATGAAAGCATCAGTTCTTCGGCTCTCAGCCTTCTTTATGGTCCAGCTCTCACATTCGTACATGTCTACTGGAAAAACCATAGCTTTGACTATACAGACCTTTGTTGGCAAAGTGGTGTCTCTGTTTTTTAATATGCCATCTACATTTGTCATAGCTTTCCTTCCAAGAAGAGTCTTTTAACTTCATGGCTGCAGTCACTGTCCACGGTGATTTTGGTGCCCCAAATTTTGACAGCAGAGTCATCCATATAGCAGAGCCTAAGCCTAGAGGCACTGGGAGCCAACACGTATGAAAGCCTTCTGGGAATGGATCCAGCCATAAGAATCCTAAATAATTCAGATCAATTGCCTTTGGTGTGGTAAAGGAATCAGATGCAGGTCAGAGAGGGTGGGCAAAGGTGGACAAATTAGGGTCCTGCTGCAATAGCCCAGACAACTTCAACAGGGGAAAAGATCATGGAGATGCAGGGATACTAAAGAATTCAAGAGACATTTAAGAGACAAAATCAACAAGGCTTGCAAAAGGGGAGGAGACAAGAGTAACTTCTAGATTTTGACATGCATAACTAATATCTGATGAAAATGATTCCGAGGTTGGGAACACTGGAATAGGATTAGGTTTTAGGAGGAAGATCATGAATTCAGGCTGAATGTGTTGAGACTGATGAGTCTTTTAATAGTGAAAAGATGATACACAGCAGGCAACTGTGTACAGGGAACCTCGGTGGAGAGGTGTGGGCTGGAGGTATAAATGTAATCTTGTTAAAACTAATTTATTTGTAACTGGAAGATAACTGCTTTACAATATTGTGTTGGTTTCTGCCATGTATCAACATGAATCAGCCGTAGGTATATATGTCTTCTCCCTCCTGAACCTCCCTCCCACCTCCCGCCCCATCCCATCCCTCTAGGTTATCACAGAGCACTGGTTTGAGCTCCGTGTGTCATACAGTAAATTTCCACTGCCCATCTAGTTTTATATACGGTAATATGTGTGTTTCAATGCTACTCTCTCAATTCATCCCTCCCTCTCCCTTCCCCTTCCCCAAGTCTGTTCTCTATGTCTGCATCTCCACTGCTGCCCTGCAAATACATTCATCTGTGCCATCTTTCTAGGTTCCATATGTATGTGTTGATACCTGATATTTGTCTTGCTCTTTCTGACTTACGTCATTCTGTATAATAGGCTCTAGGTTCATCCACCTTATTAGAACTGAGTCAAATACATTCCTTTTTATGGCTGAGTAATATTCCATTGTGTATATATATACCACACTTTCTTTATCCATTTATCCGTTGATGGATGTCTAGGTTGCTCCCATGTCCTAGCTACTCTAAATAGTGCTGCGATAAACACTGGGGTGCATGTGTCTTTTAAAATTATGGTTTCCTCAGGGCATATGCCCAGTAGTGGGATTGTTGGGTCATATGGTAGTTTTAGTCCTAGTTTTTTAAGGAATCTCTAAACTATGCTCCATAGTAACTGTATCAATTGCTGGCAAGGGTGTGGAGTAAAGGGAACATTCTTGCACTGTTGGTGGGAATTCAAACTAAACGTAATCTTAATCCTTATCACCATGCAGTGCTCTAGTCCACCCCCAACTTCCATCACAGCCTCTTGACCACGTTGCCTAATCCACTGGTCTCCTCCAATCTACTGACATGGAAACTTCAGTGAATGGTTTAGAATGTCACTCCCCAGTATGCAATCCTTTCCATTAATTTCATGATAGAATTTCCCAGCAGGGCACAGGTTCCTGGTATTTGCCTGACTACATCAGACTGGACACGATAGAAGGTCAGATAATAATCAACCTGACACTGGGATAAAAGGGCAGGATTCAATAAGACACAATCAAAAATCTCTTTATTCCTTTTTAAAAAAAAATGTATATACAGGGCTTCCCTCATGACTCAGTGAAAAAGAATCAGCCTGCCAATGCAGGAGACACGGGTTCGATCTCTGGTCTAGGAAGATCGCACATGCCGCGGAGCGACTGAGCCCATGCACCACAACTACTGAGCCTGTGGTCTAGGAGCCGGAAGCCCAACTACTGAGCCCACTCGATGGTGCCCTAGTGCCAGCGCTCCGCAACGAGAGAAGCCACCGCAATGAGAAGCCCACACACCGCAACTAGAGAGTAGCCCTTGCTCTCCAGAATGAGAGAAAGCCTGTGCAGCAATGCAGACCCAGTCCAGTCAAAAATAAACTTAAAAATTATTTTCAAATATGTATATATAAATCCCATTTTGGTTTTAATTTTATTATTATTAAATTATTTTTATTTATTTGGCTGTGCCAGTTCACAGTTGCAGCATGAGAACTCTTATTAATGGTTGCAGCATGTGAGATCTAGTTCCCTGACCAGGGATTGAATCTGGGCCCCCTGCATTGGGAGGACAAAGTCTTAGCCACTGAACCACCAGGGAATCCCCAAATCTTTTTTTTCTTAACCCTCCACTGTTCTCAGACCTGCTGGGTAGCATCTCCCTTCTGGACCTCTGGATTATATTACCACCTGTAGCTTTCTTTTAAATTGTTATCAAAATATAAGATACATATAGAAAAGTATACATATCATGTATATACAGTCCAGTGAATTTTCACAAACTGAATAGACTTACATAAGTAGCATCTGAGATCCTATAGCCTGTTGTGTTACTTTGGCTGTTGGAATTATGATAATTTCAGATATTAAATGGCCTAATCTAATCTATTACTAAATTTGCATTTCTCATCCAATTCAAAGCATATTCACTTCCTCCCAGTTCAGGTTTGAGACTCAGAAACCCCACAAAAAGGAAAATGGAGGGAGTAGTCTATAACTTTAAATATTTTCTTTCTGGTTTTTCCCTTCCTTCCTCTCCCCTACCTATACTGCTCTGGCTTCTCCAAAATCAGGATGAGGAAAAGGATGAAAGCTGAAAGAGCAAAGATCAGGTACCTCTCTGTGTACCTCCCCAATCTCCAGACGGTGTAAGTCAGCTTATCCCAAGAATTCTTTCTCCATACTTTCCTCATATCCAGGAAGCAGCACAAGGCAGCCTCCTTTTTGTGATTCAACCAATACCCACCTAGGAAGGAGAGGGGGGATCCTTTTGGAAAGCACCCCAAGTCTTACTTTAATTTTTTGGCTGGCCGCACCATACAACATGTGAGATCTTAGTTCCCTGACTAGGGATCCAACCTGCACCCCCTGCTTTGGAAGCATGGAGTCTTAACCACTGGATCACCAGGGAAGTACCAAAAGTATCCCAGGTTTTTACAAATGGTTCTTTCCATACCACCTAACTTGGCTACACTGAGGCATCAATTCTTCAAAAAAACGACTGCACACTTTCTTCCTGATTAATCCCTTTCTTCTGTTAAATATAGATTGGAATAGAAGAATTACAATTCATAAGTACAAAAGCAAGGACAGAACATCACCGTTTTGTAATCCTTGATGAAGGATTACAGATCTAGGTAATAGCCATAACAATTAGTAAAATCATTAGGCAAATGGTCAACATAGTGGATCAAGCTGATAACCTACTCTATTATTACATATTAACATATGTTAATTTATGGAATAACAACATATATAGTGTGTGTGTTTGGTTGCTAGCAGTATATTGGCATAAGGATAAATGTATAAATCACTGGAATAGAGTACAGATATAGACCCATATATATACAGTCAATTGATCATGAACAAAGATTCTGAGGTAATTTAGGACAGTTTTTTCAACAAAAGATTAGTCTTCTCAACAAAAGGTCCTGGAATAATTGGATGTGTGTGGATGCTCAGTCATGTCCGACTCTTTGCAACTCCATGGACTGTAACCCGCCAGGCTCCTCTGTCCACGGAATTTTCCAGGCAAGAATACTGGAGCAGGTTTCCATTTCCTTCTCCAGAGGATATTCCCGACCCAGGGATCAAACCTGTGTCTCTTGCGTCTCCTGCATTGGCAGGCAGATTCTTCACCATTTAGCCACCTGGGAAGCCCAGAATAATTGGATATCCTTATGCAACCCATTTCAGTACTCTTGCCTGGAGAATTCCATGGATAGAGAAGCCTGGCAGGCTACAGTCCATGGGATCACAAAGAGTCAAACACGACTAAGCAACTAACACACACACACACGAGGCAAAAGAACGGATCTCAACCCTTACCTCATCCCATACACAAAAACAACTCAAAATAAGTCATAAGTTTCAGGAATAACTGAAACTATAATATGTTTAGACAAAAACATAGGAGAATTTTTTAGTTTTGATTTGGGTAAAGTTTTCTTAGGTAAGACAAAAAACGTATCAACTATGAAAGAAAAAAAAAACTGATAAGTCAGACTTCATCAAAAACTTCAAAAGACACTGTTAAGACAATGAAGATGCCACCGCTGAGATCAAGATGACCATAAGAATCGCAGCCTTCCTTAAGAAGGTCTGGGCCAAGGAAGCAGTGCTAGCGGCATCCTTCTCCCTTGGGGGCCTCGTTGTAATTCTGCCTGCACTCAGTCCCTACACCGAGTGCTCACTCACCATCAACCAGGCCACACCCTACAACCACCCAGGGAGAGGCCCCCTCCTCGATGGCACCAAATAAATATGTGAAAACCACACACACACACACACACACACACACACACACACAAGACAAGGAAGAGACATGCCACAGACTGGGAGAAAACATCTGTAAAACATGTATCTAATAAAAGAATTACATCCAGAATATATAAAGAACTTTTACAATTCCATAATAAGAAGACAAACAACACAATAAAACAAAATAGGTCAAATATTTTAACAGCCACATAACCAAAGAAGACCTATGAATGGCACACAAGCATATGAAAGGGTGTTCAAGATCATCAGTCACCAGGGAAATGCAAATTAAAACTGGGATGACTAAACCTTAAAAGACTGTCAATACCAAATGTCGGTGAGGACGCAGAGCAACGAGAACATTGCTGGTGGGAAAGTCAAATGGTACGACTACTTTGGAAAACAACTGCAGTTTCTTATAAAGTTGGACATATAATTACCATATGACTCAGCAATTTTACCCCATGTGTTTATCCAAGATAAATGAAAACATGTGTCCACACAAACCCTTGATGATGTATATTCATAAAAGCATTAAATCATGTTCAAAGCAGAATTATTCATAAAGCCCCAAATTGGAAACAATCCAAACATACATGGACAAGTAACTGAATAAACCAACTGTGGTATTTCTATAGAATACTACTCAGGAAAAAAAAGTGTCAAAAAAAAGGAATGAATTGAAGATGAAATAGATACACTTCCTCCTCTACTTCCCACTAAGTACAGCTAAAAACTATGAACATCATACATAAAAAAAAAATTAAGACTCTAAAAGGTAGAGATAATAAGACAGACAAGCTAGGGACCTTGGGAACAACACGGCAGTGAGTTTCCTGGGTTTTCGTTTTGCCTCACATAGCTCAGTCTGGACACTGGAGAAGCTACCAACCTGGAACTCCAATGGGCACAAACAAAATAATCCCCAAGAAATCTATCTGGTCAAAAGAATAGAAAAGGGGCAAATCAGCAAGACAAAAACCTCCTTCCTTCCTTCCTATTCCAGCCAGACACCATGGGAAGAACCATAGCCCCATCACCACTGATAGCAGCTGAATGGGGAGCCCAGACTTCCACTCTTTCTTTTTTTTAAACATTCATTACTTATTTATTTAGCTGCACCTGGATCTTAGTAGCAGCACATGGGATCTTCAGCCTGTTGCACCATGTGGGTTCTGCAGTTGTGGCGTGCAGGATGTTTATTTTAGTTGTGGCATGTGAACTCTCAGGGGCGGCCTGTAGGATCCAGTTCCCTGACTAGGGATCGAATCCAGGGCCCCTGCATTGGAAACATGGAGTCTTAGCCACTGGACCACCAGGGAAGTCCCTAGACTTCCATTCTTGCCTGGCTGTAACAAGGTACCTCTAAGGTACTGCTGGGGTGGTATGGGAGAAGATGTGGTAGAGATCTAAGACTTTCATCCCTACTTGGAGCCTCCCTTCACAAGGTGATCACAGACTCCCATTCCCACCCAGTGAGAACAAGGTGCCACTCCCACTCCCCACCAGACTCAGAGGAGGCCAAGGGCATTGATAGAGTAGATTAAAAAACACGACTCAACTAGATGCAAGAACATTATGCTGAGTGAGAAAAAAAAAATAAGCCAGTCTCAAAAGGCCATATACTATTCATTCCATTTGTATAATATTCTAGAAATGACAAAATTACAGAGATGGAGAACAGATTCGGTGGTTGCCAAGGATCAGGGATGTTGACGGGAGGAGGGAGAATGTGAAACCAGGGAGGATGCATGCCTGTGTGCTCAGTCATATCTGACTCTTTGTGATCAAACCCTAGCATCTCCTGCATTGGCAGGCGGATTCTTTACACTACATCACCGGGGAAGCCCTGAAACTGGGAGACCTCTGGGTTAAGGGAACAGTTATGTATCTCACTTGCAGTGGTGGTTACAATGGTAAAGAATCCTCCTGCAATGTGGGAGACCTGGGTTCAATCCCTGGGTTGGGAAGATCCTCTGGAGAAGGGAAAGGCTACCCACTCCAGTATTCTGGCCTGGAGAATTCCACGGATTGTGTAGTCCATGGGGTCGCAAAGAGTCAGACACGACTGAGTGACTTTCACTATATACACCTATTGTGCCAGTGTTAATTTCTGGGTTTTGATCTTGTACTATAGTTAACATTAAGGACCTCTCTGCAGTTTCCTGTGAACCTATAAATATTTCAAAATAAAAGTTTTTTAAAAATGAATGAACTAATGATACCCATAATAAAGTAGAAATCACAAAGATATAATGTTGAGTGGATAAAGCCATATATATATATATATGTGTGTGCATTTTAAAAATATGATTCCATTTATATAACTCTAGAAAAGAGAAATCTAATCTAAAGTGACTGAAAGCAAACCAGTGGTTGCCTGGGGCTAAGGAGGTTGACAGGTGTGGGGCACAAAAGAACATTTTAGGTTAATAAAAATGTTCCATATATTTATGTGGTCACAGATAGAAGGTCAAAACTCATGGGAATTTACACTTAAAATGAATGCATTTTATTGTACCTAAACTATTCCTCACTAAAGCTGATTTAAGATCACAATAAAATGAAAGAAGGTTATCAAATCAAAGAAAAAAAGAAAATATTTTAATGTACAGTAAGATTAAATTTTGTTTTCATTATAAAATATGGCATTTTTTGGCCATTTCAGTATAAGATGGATGAGGAAGTCACATCAAATTGTAATACCCAATATTTACATAAAAGCCTTGCTAATACTGACACTTTGCACAGATTTTCCAGGTAGTATTCGGACATTGTATACCTTCAGATCATCCTCAAAGACTGAGAGCTGGAGCCTTCAAGGCACATGTGTTGATCAGTTACTTCACTAGCTATGTATGGTGTAGGCCACCTGAAGCCAGAAAGTAACCACAGTTGCACAAATATAATGGAGGGGAAGCGATTTTTCAGTATAAGGGTTTCTTGATATAATCCAGTCTGATTACAAGAGAGAGAGGGTGAGATCTAGCCACCGCCTGAAACAGTCAACTTAGTACACAGAAGTATAGAGTCACCACCATATAACCCCAGAGAGAACCCTCAATTTAAAACTTCTAAAAAATGGCAAACTATTGATGACAAAATCTCTACACTACATTCACAGTTTTCCTGTAAATCTAAAACTATTATAAAATTAAAGTTTACCTTTTAAAAAGAACTTATTCCTTTATAAAATAACCCACTGAACTTTATATACAAATACTGTTGACACTGCGACCTGAGCAGGAGTTGTGACATTTTTGAAACATGAATCGGTGAAACCTTCATTACGTCACCGGCTTTACATGCTGCTTTTTGATGTTAGGTGGAGACCACAAAAGTGCTCATAGATGCATGCTCTAGAGTGGATTTGTGGAAGAGAGACTTAGAAAACTGCACTCAAAATATATCCCCCAAAACCTATCAGCTAACTATTTGCTGCTGCTCATAAAAATGCTTTTAGATGCCAGGAACGATGGAAAAGATAACCAATACTACTATAAAACTAACATAAACTTGTTGACCAGTGGACAGCTGCTCTCTGCCTACTGATGAAAAGATCTGGAATAATAACTGTGAATAAATACAAATTGAATGAGAGAAACCACATTAAGGAGACCCATTTTTTTCTTTACTGAAGTATGGTTCATTTACAATATTATGTTAATTTCTGCTACACAGCAAAGTGATTCACTTATACATAAAATGTATTCATTTTCATATTCTTTCCCATTAAGGTTTATCAGAGGATACTGAAAATAGTTCCCTGTGCTATGCAGTAGGGCAGTGTTGTTTATCCATCCTATAAATACTAGCTTGCTTCTAACCCCAAACTCCTAGTCCTTCCCTCTCCCACTCCCACTCTTGGCAGCCACAAGCCTATTCTCTATGTCTGAGTCTATTTCTGTTTTGTAGATACACTCATTCGTAAGGAGACTTACTTTAAAGTAGCTCATCCAGGTCAGCTGGTGGACAGAACTGTCCTGCCACCCCTCCGAAGCTAGGCAGGTAGACACTGGGACAAAACCCACTCCCCTCAAAAAAATACCTACTACAGTTATTCAGAAGGAAAAAAAACCACCCAGAATTTCTACTGCCAATTATATATAAGAGGAAAGAGGAAATATTAAATAGTGACTCAAAGTGAAAATATAAGGCCAGTCACTGGGCAGTCTTCCCATAGCCAAATTCAATGCCTTTTAAACTAACTGACTCACCCAGAGAGTTTCTAGAAATAGGAAAAAAGTCAGGAGATGCCAGGTTCCCACCCCTGAGAGGAAAGTCCCAGCAATTAAGAAAAGAGTACCAGGACTTCCCTGGTGATCCAGTGGCTAAGACTCTGAACTTCCACTGCAGGGGGCCTGGTTCGATCCCTGGTCAGGGACCTAGATCTCACTTGGCACAACTGTGAGTTTGCATGCCAAAATGAAGATCAAAGATCCTGTGCACCACAACTAAAGACCTGGCACAGCCAAATAAATAAATAAAAACAAATATTTAAAAAGGAAGAGTACAACTTAGAAAAGGACCCTAGAAAGAGAGTGAGAAATCCATATCCAAACCCACTTATACATATTCTAGGCTGCCTGGAGAGAATGGCGCTCACAGGCTAACATCATGTTCTAAGTCACTATCTCTTGAACTCAGTCCACAGGTGCCCACGTGCTCCAGCCTACAGACTGTCACTGCCCTACACTTCACATTATTAGCATTCTTTGTATCCATGTATCAGAAAGTCAATTCAAAAAAGGAAAAGACATTGATTGGTTCCTGTAATCTGAAAAGCCAGGAGCAATCTGACCTCAAATGTGGCTGAATCGTGGGGTTCAAACAATACCATCAGAACTCAGTCTCTCCCGCCATGATTCAGCTTTGCTTTCCTTGATGTGGGCTACATTCTCTGTTAGGTTTTTTTTAAGTGGAGGCCACTGCCATCAACAGGGCTTTAGTCTGCAAGTTTGGGAGCCACCATGGAAACACAGAGACTTCATTTTTTCCATTTCCATCCAAGTCCCAGAAGCAAGCATCTTTGGCTCTGATTAGCCCAGCCTGGGTCATGTGTCCACTTCTTAAGCAATCACTGCCCAGGAGGATATGTTACCGTCATTGACTGGTGTTCAATGGGTCACTTACTAATAGACAAGGATCAAAATCATTAGGCAGCCTGAGATTCACCAACAATCCACATCTGAGTAAGAGCAACAACAGTCAACACACACACAACACCCAGGCCTCTCTGGCAGACTGAGCAGTCTTTCAGAGTTTGTTCTCCTCAAGATAATAATAACAAGCACTATACTTTTAAAAGCTTCCCCGAGGAGTCTGGAATTATTATGAGCTGCTGCTGCTGCTGCTGCTAAGTCGCTTCAGTCGTGTCCGACTCTGTGCAACCCCATAGATGGCAGCCCACCAGGCTCCCCCGTCCTTGGGGTTCTCCAGGCAAGAACACTAGAGTGGGTTGCCATTTCCTTCTCCAATGCATAAAAGTGAAAGTGAAGTCGTGTCCGACTCTTAGTGACCCCGTGGACTGCAGCCTACCAGGCTCCTCCATCCATGGGATTTTCCAGGCAAGAGTACTGGAGTGGGTTGCCATTGCCTGAGCTAATATATGTAAAAAGCACTTACAAGAATGTCTGGCCCAATGTAAACACTACAGAACTGTTAATTATCATCATGGAAGAAGGATCCTGGAGAAGGAAAAATATCATAACAAGCAGGATGGAGGTATAGAACAGTTTAAATACTGAAAGGAGGGACTTTCCTGGTGGTCCAGTGGTTGAGACTTCATACTTCCACTGTAGGGAGCATGGGTTTGATCCCTGGTTGGAGAACTGAGATCCTGCATGCCACGGAATGGTGTGGCCAAAAAAAAAAAAAAAACTGAAAGGAGTGTGACCTAATTTTGTAACAAACTGGTAAAGCAGGATATATTGGTTAAACTACTTTTTGCTTCTTTGATCCAGAGTTTGCCACAAGATTGTTTAAAAACATCTTTTCAGTCATCTCTACAAGGGGATTTGGGAGCGAATAAATACTCAATACTGATTACAAGATAGTGGACTGATAGATGCTGGAGTTCACCCTCCTACAGCAAACTCTACCAATAATGGAAATGAATCTGAAAAAAAAACGTGCACACACACACCTAGATCACGCTGCTGTACACCTGAAACTAACACAACACTGTACATCAACTAAAGTTCAATTAAAAAAAATAAAAGAATAAATAAAATAATGGATGATTTTTTAAAAAGTCAAATGGCTCCAGGGTATGTGTGGAGCAATCAGCTCAGGTCCTCAGAAAGGCTCAGAAATTAGAGTTCCAATGATCCCTGAAGACAGGGGTGCAGGTTAAGACTGAACACAGTAAGACTGACTGAAAATCTGTATGAAAAGCAAACAAACAGCCTCCATTAATCCCTGGGTTAATGAGCTGGGGCTCAAGTTCATCAGAGAGAAATTTCTGGTGGCACAAATGATGGCAAAAAATTTTCAGAATACATGGAGATAGCTAATATGAAGTCTTTCAACTGATCCTGTCTTTATTTAAAATTTTGATATTTTGTTGACTAATTTTTTGCACTAATTTTGATTTTTTTAAAATATTGCATTAAAATACTATTTACCTTGATAACCAGGTTTTGAGGCACCCAAGCTAAATGCCTCACTTGCCTCTCTCTAGTCTTCACCTAGGTTACTGCCTTTACAAACCTTCAGTACAAATCTGTTACAAGGAACAGCTTTGGATTAGTGATTGCTTTTAAACATGGTCCAACACAGAGCGGAGCAGAGATTCATCAGCAGTAGACAAGACATGAAAATCATCTAGAAATCAGTGTGATTAAGAAATCTGGGCTTTCCTGGTGGCTCAGTGGTAAAGAATCCACCTGCCAATGCAGGAGACACAGGTTCAGTCCTCGGTCTGGGAAGATCCCACATGCTGAGGAGCAACAAGGCCTGTGTGCCACGACTTCTGAGCAAGCCTGTGCTCGAGAGCCTGGGAGCTGCAACTACTGAGCCCAGGTGCTGCAAACATGTGGGCTTCAGTGTTTGCAGCCCAGGTGCTGCAAACACTGAAGCCCACATGCTCTACAGCCCATGTTTTGCAACGAGAAGCTACTGCAGTGAGAAACCAGTGCACTGCAACTAGAGAAAACCCCATGCAGCAATGAAGACCCAGCAGAGCCAAAAATAAATAAATAAGATTATTTTTTTAAAAAAAGAAATTTGAATACATAGAATTAGAACAAAGAGTTTAGGCTGGTTTCAGGTATTGGCAGGGATCCCAGAGAAGGGATGGAATTTCTGTATTCCCTATACCCTCTGATGAACCCCACAACTCATTTGTCCCTTAATCTTTGTCTCTCCAAGATGGAGTGAGAAGCCTGAGATGCCACGGGTCTGGGCTTGCAGTTCAGTCCTGAGAAGAGAGTTGAAGGGTTTGAGACTGGATCCCTGAGGAACAGAGATAAGCAGTGGGGGCTGGAGAAAGGCCCAGGATTAACCTTACAACATCTTTACAGAAATGTTGAGAAAAGCCAGTGTCAGAACAAGTAAATCCAAGTAGTTTCAAGATCTCAATCTAGTGGAAAGGGATTCTGAGAGGCCTTTCTTGATATAAAGTTTACATAAAATGCTAATTGGTAACATAAAAGTGTGGGTCCCTGGCTGTTCTACCAGTGGTGCTGAGGAGATAAGGATGAGGGAAGGGCTCACATCAGCCTCTGCCAGAGGGAGTCTCAGGATAATGTTCTAGATGATTCCAATCTTTGATTTTTCTTGCATTAGCAACCAAGCAGTGAGTACCATTAGGGGTATCACACCCCAAGTCATGTTTCTCTACATTTTTCTGTGATTGCCCCCTTACAAAGCCTTTACTGTCGTGTACCTGCTCATGCGTGTGGCCCTCTGAAGGGCCATAAGCCATTATAGAATCTATGATGTTGGGGCTCCACCCATGAGAATGCATGGCCTGTAGCCAGTTCCTCCCCACACTTTCCGGATTTTATATCCCCCCTCAGGGTCTTCCCCTCATCACTTACACTCTTGTTCCTCCACATCTCAACCTTTCCACCCACCTCCAGCCATGGCCCCCCTCTCTGTTCCCTGCCTGGCCCTCTTTCTTTCTTTCAACAATTTCTGGTTTAATTGAAATGGGGTGTAAATGAAAGGCCTTGTAGTACACTGTTAGGTTTATAATTTTAGATGATTTACTTTTAAAAAAATTTTAAGGGTAATACATTGTAAATAAGTTTTATTTTTATTTTAGTTTCTGGCTATGTGGCATGAGGGATTTAGGACCCTGACCAGGGATGGAACCCATGCCCCATGAAATGGAAGCATGGAGTCTTAACCACTAGACCACCAGGGAAGCTCCAGCCTTATTTCTTGAGGGCATGCTACACTCTGATCTGCATTCTGTCTCCTTCTCTCTACTGAACCTATTCTCCATAATATCACAAATGAACTCCAAGCCCCCCACCTCAACACATACTCTTCCACCCAGCAATCTCCATGTCAAAGAAACCTTACCAGCATGTGCCTAGAAGATAGCAAAACTGGACACTATGTTTCACCACAACTCTTTCTCACCAGCTGGATTTTAAATGGTTGTGAATATTGAGTAAAATTGCTCTGCCCAATCCTCAGTGGTCCTAACTTAAGACTCCCTTGGAACAACAGGAGTTGTCTCCACTGTGCACAAAACTATGGACTCTCTCCAGGGTACAACTTGCAACTTTTAATCATCATAAACATTAAGAACAGCCCCTTTCAAGCAGTCAGAAATCCCTGACTTAGGCTCCTCCCTGAATAATTCAGTTGATGTCTTCGCTAGTGGGTTCTTCTGCCTGACAAAAAAAGACACTTAATTTTGTTGACTGTTTTTATCTGTTCATTTTATTTTGTTCTTGTTTTTTTATTTGGTGGTCTTTCACCTTTTGTAACTTTTCTTGAACTTTAACCCATAGAAACAAAGCCACCAAGTATATAAGGATATAAATACAAACATGCTCTCTATAACATTCATCAAATGTCTAAAAAGTATAAACTGAATGATCACTGGCAGAGGAATGGTTAAAACCAGCGTGGGGCACCATGTAGCTGTTAAAGAAAAAGTCCAAGGAGTTCCCTGGTTGTCCAGTGGTTAGGACTACATACTTCCACTGCAGCGGGGTATGCGTTCAACCCCTGGTCAGGGAATTCAGATCCCAGGTGCCAATGGCCTGGCCAAAAAAGAATGAGTCCAGGGTATAACTACTGAACCACAGAGATGTCCATGAGAGAGAGTTCTTAAATGAGGAAGAAGTATATAGTATGGCACAGATTTGTTAAACAACAAAAAACAGCCACTCCTAGAAGTGTACTCATGATTGAAGATGATTCTATGCAACTGGCAGAAACCTGAGCAGACTCTTTGGGCTTGGCTTGGGGATTCTTGGGATCAAGGCAGCAGAGGTGGTGGGGTCAGGTGGCAAGGCGCCAAGAATCTGCCAGCTCTCTTCTCTCTGAATGGACATAGCTCCCTGGGAGCAAACCTTCTTTGACTCTCCTCTGAGCCCTGAGCATCCCCTCACCAGCACCCATTTGAGGTCCCACAAAGGCTCTTCCCTCTTAGTCCCATCCCCAAACTCCCTTTGTAGGCAGAGATAGTGGATGAGGACGAGGGGGCAAATATGCCTCAAGGACCAAGACTCTACCTGGAAGAAAAGAGATTGAGACTGAATTCTTTTTCACATTGTTTGATATGAATGAAGTTCTCTCTGAATGTTGAGAAGGTTCCAACAGAGATCCACCAGCAGGAAAGAACGCTAAAGTTCTCCAAAGGGAAGCCCCTGTGAGCAAAGTCATCTGGTCAAATGACCAGGCTCAGCATCAAGACTCAAGGTTTAAGGGGCTGAGGCTGGACACGGCCCTGACCCTGGCCCCTGGCACCACAGTCCCTCTGGGAGACCCTGTGTGAGCTAAGAGCTGGGAAGCCCAAGTGTGGGTCACTCTTGTGGCCTGTGCAGCAGGCCCATGAGGCACTAGAAATGACCCATCGGATGGTGCAGGAACAATGTGTCCCTAGTGCCACCAGTGAACAAAACAGAAGTGAGTACCACACTCAGAGAGGGGAGGTGCTGGGCTTCCTGCACACTGGGGAGGGGTACTCAAATTACTCACTGGAAAAATACGTGATATAAAGTCTACCCTCAAATCAGAGCCTATATTTTAAGTTACACAGTTTATAATGCTGTGTTCGTATGTCCAATTTGTCCTCAAGGAATAAACACAAACTTCTGTAGTCCTGTGCCAAATATGGGCTCCAAATACTCATGGAGTGGGGACACTGGGGTGACCCTCTAGCCAACTGAAGTCTAAGCCACACTGGTACAGGAGAAAAGAAGAGGATGAAATGGCTCTTGTGTTCAGAACACTTAAACAAGGCTTCTTGGCTATGAAATGCAAGGTCCATCCCCCTCGCCCACAGTCCCTGGGGAAGTATCTAATGAGAGAAGCTTTGATCAAGAAGCTAAATTGTCCTGCAGAGAGGTGGTAGAAAAGTGAGACAGAAAGCAGGGCCCTGGGGATCTGGAAGAAGAGGAGAGTTCAGCTTTGGGGTGCACATATGGGCTTCCCTACTGCAAAACCCAGCCCCTGGTCCTTCCTGTGGTAAACAGAAGAACAAATGGTAACTGTAAGGACCAGTAAACATTTTAAAACAAGAAGCTTAATTCTTCCTGTTGAAAATAAGAGACTTCTTCCAACCTTTTCTTTTCTTTTACTATTTATTTATTTGGCTGCGTCAGGTCTTAGTTGAGGCACAAATTTTCGACCTTCATTGCTGCATGTGGGCTGTTCAGCATGAGACCTCTCAGCTGTGGCATGCGGGGTCTAGTCCCCTGACCAGGGATGGAACCCAGACTCCCTGCATTGGAAGTGTGGAGTATCTCCAATCCCTTCCTTAAAGCATTAATGTTAGAAAACTTATAAGTTCTTTCTCTGTCTCTTTGAAGTGTATGGGAATCTTTTTAGAAGCTAAACTAGCCTCTTGCAGCTTTATGACCCAGGAATGTCTCTCTCCCAAGGCCCTGGCAGTCATCTCTTTGAAATGGAAAAATCAGGAGAGAGAGCACCCCTACCTCCCAGTTTCTGTGAGGACAGGACCCTAACTGAGGTGAGCACCTTGCTCTGAGATGCAAAACTACCTCCTGTCATAAAGATATGAGGATATTGGTTTTCCTGTGATTAACCCTATTAAAAACACCAAGGATCACCAATCACCAGGTAAAGTTAGGACGAACCGTGTGTGACAAATGGTGCTCTCAAGGCTCTTACTTGAGAACTAGTTACTGTTTATCTTGAGAACATGTGTAAAGGCTGCATCTGTTTGGCACTATAACAGGACGGGATTACCTTATCTTTACAATCTCTTAGCAGATGGCCTGTGACGCACATCACATTCTGGTAATGCTTATTCAAGTATAAAACTACTTTCTTTCCTCCACTGCCTTTGTGGAGAGCTTTTCCTGGGTTGGGAAATCTTGTTTTTTTATTATATTTCCCAATATAATGCATGAGCTGAAAAAGAAAAAAAAATAAGTGAGAAGGTTTTGAGGAGTAAGACATCTAAATGGAAAGGATGTGGAAAAATAGTATGGGGTGAGGAGAGGCAGAGAAAGTTCTAGAAACACTGATGCTGACATTCAATTGAAAACTGTTTCCAGAATGTAAGTAATAGAATAATAGCAATGAACACATAAGGAGACTACTGCCAGGTATTGTTCTGTTTTAAACATTAACTTATTAGCATACGTAGTAGCTTAATTATCCATCCCCACCTCCACCCTGCCTCTGAGTACGTTCCAGCAGGCAGAAAAGGTGTCACTGAACAGCAGAGAAGCAGGCTGAAGTATGGACTAGTCTTGGAAGTATCACGCAAACTTTCTTTTTAGGTAAAAGTGACACTTGAAGGGCACATGTGGAAAGGCAAGGTTCAGCTACTACAAAAGATGGGGAATGTGAGCCACACTATTTGGATATTACAGGATACCCCAAACTGGAGGAAACTGGGGGCCAGCAGACACCAGCCCCGAGCACTGAGGATGCAGTAGGCGGGAGTGGGCCCAGAAGATAAGGGGAAGGGCACCCAGTTAGGATCAGACACTTCTGTAAGGTCTGGAGGCTGGAAGGCAGGACTGGAATCCCTCTCACGCCCACCAAAGACCAACATGTCGAGTCATTTTTGAGGGTCTGGCTCATGAAAGCAGGTTTACCTTGCCCTGGCCTAGCCCAGGCTGCCAAGCACGTGCACTGTGAGCCAAAGGCTTATAAAGACTAGGGCCAAGAAGACTTGGGTAGGGACCAGCAAGAGGCTTCCTGGGTGGGTGCTAAAGCCTGAGTTCTGAATCATCCTCCTGACAAGTCCCACCGCTGCTCCCTGGTTCCCCAGTTTCTCGCCCTGAGTGCCAAAAACGGCCAGGAGACAGTGGGGGTGGGGGGGGGGGGGTTTAAAGTGGGATAAAGACAAGGGGGAAGATGAAAGAAGTAGAACTTCATGACTGATAAGAACTTTACACCTGAGTCTTTTAGGAGAAAATTGGATTCTTGCGGGGAAAGCAAGCACCAGGGTCAGTGAGGCCAGAATAAAAATGTACCTGGAACATAGAGAAGAGAAAGAGGCTGCATTCATTCTGGAGGGACAAAGTCCATGGGAATCGCCCAAGGATGCTGGGTCCCTAAGTGGCTCCACATTGCACCCTCACACCTGGGTCCCTAACATTCTCTGCACCCACTGTGAAGACAGGACAAAAGGAAGCACTCACTGCCCTGCCTCAGTTAGGCCTCCCTCAGTATCTGAAGGGGTTGGCAGGTGGCGCTAGCGGTAAAGAACTCATCTGCTAATGCAGGAAACACAGTGATGCGGGCTGGATCCCTGGGTCCGGAAGACCTCCTGGAGAAGAAAATGGCAACCCGCTTCAGTATTCTTGCCTGGAGAATCCCTGGGACAGAGGAGCCTGGTGGGCTATAGTCCCTAGGGTCCCAAAGAGTCAGACACGACTGAAGCGACTTAACAAGCAATAGCATGCAGTATCTGACGTGTATGTGTTTGTGTGTGGGGGCCGGGGGGGGGGCTCCTAACCCAGCCATGTTTGACGAGGTTGGGGGTGGGGTGAGGAGCAAGTCTCTCAGCCGTTACTTTTCCAAGTTTTAGGCAACATGGGGAAACTCTGGTCATTTATTGAAGGACTGCGCTCAAATCAGGTAGCAATCAGAATCTGAAGACTGGCTGGACTGCACTGGGTCCAGAGAAGCCCACTCTCCAGGAATGCGCCAGCTTAGCCACCCAGGTCGACCTTCCAGGGCTCGGCCCACGGTCTTCCCCAGGTCCCAGCCCACAAAAGCAGGGACTTTCTCCTCCGTTTGGAAGACCGACACACTCCCTCTTCCTTCGAGCTCCCCCAGAGTCCCGCCGACCTCGGGGAGTGTCCTCGTCCTGCTCCCTTCAACGCCGAGGCCCCTGACCTCCTCGGGAGGAGGAGAAACCCGGGCACATCCGTCCTCTCGGCTTCCCCCAGGCCGAGGCCCCTTTATCTCCCTCGCAGCTGCGCTCGGGCCGGGAGGCGCGGCTCTTCCCCACAGCCGGCTCTGCGGCGGCTCGCAGGTTCGGGCTAGTCTTGGGCGGAGACTGGGAACGCCTGAATGTGGTGAGGAGGGCGGGGACGCGAGCCCATCTTTAAAGGCCCGGGACCGGCCCTGAGGCGCCTGGACACCTGTCGGCGGCCCCGGGCGGCCTCGAGAAGCGCGCACGGACCCGGCTTCCCTCGCTTCAGCCGCCGGGGCGGCCATGGGCCGCTACCGCATCCTCGTGGCCACCGGGGCCTCGCTCTTCGCCGGCTCGCACAACCGCGTGCAGCTGTGGCTGGTCGGGGCGCGCGGGGAAACGGAGCTGGAGCTGCAGCTGCGGCCGGCGCGGGGCCAGGTCAGCGGGCGAGCCGGGACGCGGGAGGCCGGCGAGGGGGAGGGATAGGGGGCGAAACGACGGCAGCTCCGCTGGGGCTTTCAGGTGTTGGGCCGCCGGTGCCTGGGCGGAGAGGATCGGGAGCCAGGGTCCAGGCAGGGTGCACACCCTTCTCGCTCCCCGACGGCCCTGGTCCTCACAGCCTCCAACTCCTTCTTCAAGTGACCCGTGCCAGTGTCAGTAATAGGATCTGAAGTCAAGCAGGATGCTCCTAGTAAGGAGCGCGCGGGGGGAGCTCAGTTAAAGGACCGATTGAGGTGCTGATGCTCAGACATCAATTCAAGACACTGCGATCCACGCGCCGGCCTCTCTCATTCTGCCGGTGCGATAGGGGTGAGACCCACCGCGCAAGCGTTCGGAGGCAGAACGAGGAATGCTCTATCTGGAGGCCTTGCCACCGAGGCTCCACAAAGGTCCCCTCCTCTCTTGACCCCCTCGCATTACTTACCCCCACCCCCACCCCGGCAAAATGGCCTTTCCTGGAACCCTGCTACTGTCTCTGGGTTCTGGTCCCACAGGAGGAGGAGTTTGAGCACGAAGTTCCTGGGGACCTGGGGCCGTTGCAGTTCGTGAAGTTGCGCAAACACCACTCCCTGGTGGACGACGCGTGGTTCTGCGACCGCATCACGGTGTGGGGCCCTGGAGCCTGCGAGGAGGCCGCGTTCCCGTGCTACCGCTGGGTGCAGGGTGACGGCGTGCTGTGCCTGCCAGAGGCCACCGGTGAGGGGCAGTGTTGGGAGGAGGGGTGTACGGTCCTGGAGAACAGATGGGAAAGGAGCGGGGATGGAGCTGAGGAAGGTCAGAGGGCCTTGAGGAAAGTGAGCGTTCAGCAAGTTAAGTGTGGAGAAGGCAAGACACTGGAAAGTTATAAAATACCAAATTTATACACAGGGAAAAAAAGCTGCAAGTGGAGCTGGACAGGGACATAAGTTCACGTGTAAATCCCACCCTCCAAGAAGATGAGGGCAGGGGATGGGAGTCGCAGCAATGATGGGAAACAGAAGCGCCGAAAGCGCCGAAGTAAAAGCAGAAAGGAGATCTGTATGGGATGAGGAGCAAGTTGGGGCAGGGCAGGTACAGGTAGCATGTGGAATAGCGGATGGAGGTGACCCTGAGAGGAGACAGTGTGGGAAATAATAAACAATGTGACTGGGAGAGCTGGTTTGGTTGGAAAAACACGGAAGCAAACCATGAGGGACAGGGTGCACACTGACAGCGGGTGGGGGTGAATGAGGGCAGCCAATACAGAATCTGTTACCAGATTCTGGGAAATAGTAAGAGAGATGATCACAGAGGAAAACGCAGGCCAGGGCAAGTAAGGACAGAAAGACATCACTTTGACACTGTGACTAAACATGCAGCTAAGAGCAGGAACAAGGTGATAATAGACTCTGAGGGTCTCAGCAGAGTGAAGTCAGAGAAAGAAAGCAAAGAGCTTTTCCTCATAGCTTTCCAAAGACAGCTGAGGTGTGGCAGGTGAGGTTCAGCACATATGAAATTAACCAAGGCAATATATAGAAGAAAACAGGTAAGGGCATATGGGTGACTAAGACTTTACCCCTCACCCTTTTTTTTTCTTTTGGCTGCACTGCTCAGCATGTGGGATTTTAGTTCCCCAACCAGGGATTGAACCCATGTCCCCTGCAATGGACTTGCAGAGTCTTAACCACTGGACTGCAAGGGATTCACAAGATTTTATCACCTTAATTACAGTGATTTTTCCAACAATAGATACTGATGAAATAGGATTAAGTGGGGAAAGGCGAGTTAACGGACAAGAAAAGATATCAAACATGATATTGTCTCAAGGCAAGAAATGAGGGTTGAGATTAACAAAACCCAGAGTACACAGTTGGCAATGACAAGGTAAATGTGTCTCAGAAATCAATGGAGTGATGCAAGGCCAGAGATAAAAGCAACAGAGCAGAACTGAACACAGGGCCCATGACTGCTAAAAGGAAGATGAAGACAAGCGGGGGAGAGCCCAGGACCACACAGACTGTGGCCAATTGTCTTAACATCTCCACAGCCCGCCTGGCAGGAAACAATGCATTGGATGTGTTCCAGAGACATCGAGAGAAGGAGCTGAAAGAAAGACATAAGATATACCGGTGACCACCCACCTACAGGGCCTCTCAGTGGTACCCCCTTCCCTGACCCCAGCCCCACTACTGACCTGGGCACCCTTCCTGAAGCCTTGTCCCCATTTCCTAGCTGGGCCACCTGGAAGGAAGGGTTACCCCTGACAATAGCTGCAGGCTGTGAGGATGATCTACCTGTAAATATGAGATTCCACGAGGAGAAGAGGCTGGACTTTGAGTGGACACTGAAGGCGGGGTGAGAACGGGCCTGGAGTTCAGAGTGGTGAAAGGGCCGGGAGATCTAAAAAATGGTGGTAGATGGTGAGGGGCTGAGGGATGGGCGACTGGGTTCACGGCTTGATTCCTGTCCTAGGGCTCTGGAGATGGTCCTCAAACGTGTTTACACCCTCCTGAGCTCCTGGACCAGTCTGGAGGACTTTGATCTCATCTTCTGGGGCCAGAAGAGCCCCCTGGCTGGTCAGTGGTTCCCCAGGTCTCTGTAACCTGTTGATGGCCTCTCCTGATGTCCCGACCTTCACACTCCAGTCCCTCATAAGTGTTTCACAGATGAGACTATACTGTGCTGGGTCATTTCTCAGAGGCCTCAAGATGAAAAGATAGGGACTGGATATGGATGGGGTGGTCACATGCCTACATTGCTGGGGTAGGGCCTGGAGGAGGGACATCCTGACTGTGTAAACCTCCTCCTCCACTCGACTCCACTCCACCCCGACCCCACAGAGAAGGTTCACCAGCGCTGGCGGGACGATGAGTTGTTTGGCTACCAGTTTCTCAATGGCGCCAACCCCATGCTGTTGAGACGCTGCACCTCTCTGCCCTCCCGGCTGGTGCTGCCCTCGGGGATGGAGGAGCTACGGGCCCAGCTGGAGAGAGAACTCCAGGTATCCCTCCCACCCTGCCCTGTTCTCACCTTGGCAGTGCAGCCAGAAGTGGTGAAGGGGAGGGACCAAAGATGAGTTGAGGAAGGCAGGCTGTGGTAACCCTTGGTCCAGACTCCAGTGCTGGAAAAAACTAGAGGTGATACAGTATGTGGGGAAAACTCTGAGGAGCTCCCAGCATGGAGGAGAAGTAGGATGGATCCCCAGGGCACAGACAGGCTCAGTGGTGTTACCAGGGACAATGTCGTCTCCTGGTTGATGTCAGTGCCCCGGACACCAGTGTCCAAAGGGAGGACGAAAGATGGAAAATGTGCCATCCGTGGGGGAGGACTGTGGAGGTTACCTGGGTTTGGAGGACGTGAGCTGCATATGAGGATGATGAGCGAGGCCAGATGTGAGCATGTCATGGGCATGTGTGCACTGGACTGGGCAGCAGTGCTGGCAGCGGATTCCTTGACACAGGAGGTGAGTTTTGGAGAGGGAGTGAAAGAGCGTCCGCTGAGCTGCTGACAGCTGAACACAGGGAGCAGGTCACTGCAGGATGGTGGGGTAGGGGCCTGGCCATCTGGACAAGGGGCCAGCGTGCACACTGGACTAGGCAGGCCCGTTCTGAAATCAGACCTGCACAAGACGTCTACCTTCACTAGGCTATTTGTCACTTAAAATGAGAGGAATCAGGCCAGATGCTCTGGTTCTGCCAATAAGACTCCGTAAATGACACAGGATGATGGCAAGAATCAAGATAAATGTCTTTAAATGTGTTCCCCCTTTGCCCCTGCCCTCTTGGGTTAGACTTTAAACTCAAAGGATAGATACATTCCTCCTTTCCCCAGAACGGTTCCCTGTTTGAGGCTGATTTCATCCTCCTGGACGGAATTCCAGCCAACGTGATCCGAGGAGAGAAGCAGTACCTGGCTGCCCCCCTCGTCATGCTCAAGATGGATCCCAGTGGGAAGCTGCTACCCATGGTCATCCAGGTGAGGTGCCCCAGGCACCCCCTCCCAACTCTGCTGCTGTTCACCTCCACCTCGGCACCTGAGGACCCAGCCCCTTGGTTCTTGGCTCCCAAGCTCCATCCTCACATAGTGAGACCTGTCCTCATGTCACTCTGCTTACAGCCTGGTTTTTCCTGACTCGCCCAACTGGAAGGACTTGTTCAAGAGTCATAATGGCCTTTTGGAGTTCTCATCCTATACCCAGTGGTTCTCGAACTGCAGTGTGCCTCAGAATGACCTAGAGGGCTTGTTAAAACAGTTTGCTGGGTCCCAGCCTGAGATTTTCTGATTCAGTCCATCTGGGATGGGGACTGAGAATTTGCTTTTCTAAGTTCCAAAGTGACGTGGATGCTTCAAGATTGGGAACACATTTTAAGAGTCACTAATTAATCCCTCAGTCCACTCTCTTTTCTCCCACTGTTTTCAATAGTCAGTTTAACAAACCCTGTCAATTATCTCATACACCCAGCTTCCCCTTCCATCCCCCACCATAACTCAGACCCCCATAACGTTTCTCCCAAACCACCATCAGGACCTCCTCACTGAACTCCCTGCTTCAGACCCCCTGCATTCACCCTGAAGACCATGATGGGTGCACGGTGCCACAGCAGTGAGAGGCAGGGTGGAAGGGGCCTCATTCTTCCACCTCCTAATCCTCTAGATCACAGCCTCCTGGATAGCAAAAATCGTACTTACTCATCTATTTCCCCAAGATGGCTGACCATAAGGTCACACATAAAGTGGGAATTCAATGAAGGCTTAATTTCTTTTTCCCAGATCCAGCCGCCCAGCCCCATCTCCCCGACCCCACCACTGTTCCTGCCCTCGGATCCTCCACTAGCCTGGCTCCTGGCAAAGATCTGGGTCCGAAATTCAGATTTCCAACTGCATCAGCTCCAATACCATTTGCTCAACACCCATCTGCTGGCTGAGGTCATTGCTGTGGCCACCATGAGGTGCCTCCCAGGGCTGCACCCTGTCTTCAAGGTACCACCTCTACCCTCCATGTCCTACTTCATTCAGACCCCAAAGAAAGGAAACAGGCCAATATCATATGATACTGCATGTGTGCATGCTAAGTTGCTTCAGTCATTTCTGACTCTTTGCTGCCCTATGGACTATAGCCCACCAGGCTCCTCTGTCCATGGGATTCTCCAGGCAAGAATACTGGAGTGGGTTGCCATGCCTTCCTCTGGGGGATCTTCCCGACCCAGGGATCGAACCCTTGTCTCTTACATCTCCTGCACTGGCAGGCAGGTTCTTTATCACTAGCACCACCTGGTATTATGATATGATATTATAGCAGCAAAAATTTTTTATCACTTTGTAAAAGAAAGGAGAACAGAAGGAAGAAAGACTGTATCAGTATTTTGAGACTTGTGTTTTAATTAAGTTGAGTCACTTAACATTTCTTCAGGACATATTACAAAGGAACCCTCTGAAATTCTCAGATCTGACAATCTAGCAATGGGCCAAGAGAATAGCCAGAATATTGCCAGTAAAACAAAAGCCTTGTTCCTGCCTTAGTAGATTTATGATTTAGCCAGAAAGACACATGGTGCCCATAAGAACTCCCCAGAGAACAATACCTGGACCTAGAATTTGAAATCACGAGACAGCTGGTAAAACTAGAATACTGATGGAGAACGTTCCATCCCAACTGAGAGTGTTAAGTAGGAACAGAGCAATAGGCAAGGAGAGCAGCCCAACAGGGTGCTTATCCCAGCCCAAGAGAGAAATGGAGAAAAACATGTGTTGGCAAGGTGGTGACAAGAATTAAAAAAAAAAAAAAATCAAGGACTTCCCTGGCTGTCCACTGGTTAAGACACCACACTTCCACTGCAGGGGGTACAGGTTCAATCCCTGGTCTGGGAATTAAGATCCCACATGCCACATGGCTCAGCTAAAAAAATAATCATCATCAGACTTGGGGAAGAGAAGGAACAGTAGCTGCAGCAAGCCTGGGTATCAGAGCAGAGACAGAAAAGTCAGAGGTCTAAGCTTCTACAACACTCAGGAGCCCAAGGGTGGGTGTGGGAGACTGACCTAGAAATCCTGTAATTTTATAAAAGAGTGAGCTCAGCATCTACTGCTCAGCTGACAGCAGCAACATAAGGCTCATGCTTGCTTTAAAATGTCCTCAAAATCTTGATGACATTTTAGATATAGGGAACAAGGCAAAAGGGACAAAACTGCATATGAACATATGCATATGAAACAAGCATATGAACCAGAGCAATTGTCAGAAACAGGAAAGCCAGGAAAGAAGCCAGCTGGGAAGTGAAGATGAGATTCAGTTTGAGGTTCATGGAATCGGAAGTGTTGCCAGGACACACAGGTGAGCACGTGGCAGGGAGAAGGCCTGAACTGTACTTCAGCTGGGGGCCCTCCAGGTCCCTGAAAGCCTGACCAGCAGTAGCTGTGGCCTCTCGGGAGGCTGGGGCGGCACCAACAAGATGGAGTCCAGTGTGATGAGCAGAATCTTGGGTTTTACTCATCTCATTGTGCTCCTGCACCACTATCTTCTGCTCACCTTGGATAGGCTAAGCCTCTTTTCACACTGAAAATATCCCCCCTTTACGAGTTGAGCCCTGTGCCCACCTGTCTCCACTCCCAGAGCAAAATCATGTCAAAGAGCTGCACTGTTATCAGCACACACAGGAGAGCCAAGCCGGCCAATGTCCCAATGGTGATCTGTGCAGGCTCTGGATTCAGACTGCCAAGGCCTGAATCCTGAGTCCTAACCTTTGTACAGGTGTGAGCTCAGTGTCCTCATGTCTAAAAGGGGACAAAAGGAACACCATCATGGGGCTGCTAAAGGATAAAATGACCTAATAGCATGACACAGGCTAAAAGCTAGAAAAAAATTAGTTCTTGCAATTTTTGTTATTATTACCTTTGGTCGGGGGGTAGCTGGGCTGGGTCTTCATTGCTGTGCACAGGTTTTCTCTAGTTGTGGTGAGTGGGGGCCACTTTCCAGCTATGGTGTGTGGGCTTCTCACTGCAGTGGCTTCTCTTGTTGTGGAGAACGGGCTCTAGGGCAAGTGGGCTTCAGTAGTTACAGCTTGTGGGCTCTAGAGCTCAGGCTCAGTAGTTGGCATACGGCTTAGTTGTCCCCCTGGCATGTAGGGTCTTAGTTCTTGGACCAGGGATCAAAGCAGTGTCCCCTGAATTGGCAGGCAGATTGTTAACCACTGGACCATAGAGGAGGTCCCGGTTATTATTAAGAATTGTTTGTCCTCGGGCTTCTCCTCTCCTCAAGTGGATGTTGGGCTTTCTATGACACTCAGCAACTTTCATGAACTTTCTGAAGTTTCAGTCCAATGTAAGCTGCTTTGACCTTCTGACCTCATAGTTCTCTCTGGTTCATTCTGTCTCCAGCAACAACTACTTAGATAAATACCAACCCTTTGTGAAATCTGTACATAAACTGGGTGGAAATGAAAACAAAATAGTCTGAGATAAAAAGAAATGCATGGAAGATCAGGTGGCCTTTTTTAATAGCTAAGGAAAAGCCATTTCTTGAAAAGCTTGCAAAATAGAGGGAGTCTAACCACCTAATTTGGGGTGGGAGGAGATTTGATGACAGCCTCTCTGCTGCCCTGGTGGCTCAGCTGGGAAAGAATCCACCTGCAATGCAGGAGACCTGGGTTCGATCCCTGGGTTGGGAAGATCCCGTGGAGAAGAGAACGGCGACCCACTCCAGTATTCAGGCCTGGAGAATTTCATGGACTGTATAGTCTGTGAGGTCGCAAAGAGTCAGACATGACTGAGTGACTTTCATTTCACCTCTGCTGCTTACACAGGTGGCACAGTATGGCTCCTCCTCACTGAAGGTACCCAACTCTACCCCTCAAAACCTGACAGTGAAGCAACCAGGGGATGGAGGTGTGACTCTGGAAATGAGCAGAGAGACTAATTTAAACTGTGAGGATGACAGAGTATAAAAGCAAATCAGCTGTGGAGTAGGAAATGGCAACCCACTCCAGTATTCTTGCCTGGAAAATCCCATGGACAGAGGAGCCAGGTGGGCTATGGTCCATGGGGTCGAAAAGAGTTAGACATGACTAAGTGACTGAGCACATCAGCACATACTATGATTTAAAATGGTTGTTTTCTTTTGTATTCCTACCAGAAGAGTCTGGGACTTCCAATGCTTCCATATCCTTGCCAATATGTTCAGTCTCTTTAAATTTTGACCTTTTTAATAAATGTGTAGTATTTAAAAAAAAAAAAAAGCAAATTAGGGACCCTGGTGGTCCAGTGGTTAAGACTCCTGCATTGTAAGCCCCGGCTTACAATGCAGGGGCTGCAGGTTTGATCCCTGGTCAGGGAACTAAGATCCCACATGCCACAGCCAAAGAGGGGAAGAAAACAAGTAAAAGCAAATCAAAAGAGGCTGATTCTCAAAGGCCACCTACACTCCAGGTGGAAATCATCAAGATAAATAACAGCCGCTACTCAAGGGCATCACTCATGTAAGCATCACTGTAGCCTCCTAAGACAAAAGACAAAAGACCCTATAACCAGCCACCGTTATCATATGAGGATAGGAGATGAGAAAGGTCAACACTTAGAGGGTCCTGTACCTTGGACAAACATAAAATGACTGCTGAAGTGAAACCCAGGTCAGTGTGGCTGGAGAGAATGACGACTTACAGAGGTGACAAGATCATGAGATGACGTGATCATGGAAACAGGAAGAGACCAGCCTGTCAAGGGAGGAAAGCATCAAGAGAAAAGGCCATCATGCTGCCTATAAAGAAGGACCTGAGCATGTCCCCCATAATCGACCCCCTTTACTCCCCCATCCCAGCTCCTGATGCCACACATCCGCTACACGATGGAAATCAACACCAGGGCACGGACTCAGCTCATCTCAGATGGAGGCATATTTGATAAAGTGAGTGGGGCTGCATCACTGTCTGACTTTCTACCATCTCTTGCCACTTTCAAGATCCCAGACCAACCTGGATAAATGTCCTGACCCTTAAACCTATGAGCCCTTTATATCCATGTCTCTAAAATGTGAAAACCCCACATCTGAAAACCCTTTATATACTGTGCACTGGCTTCTTCCTCAAGGCCTTGCATCTCTCTTGTCCCAGGCTGTGAGCACCGGTGGAGGGGGCCACGTGCACTTGCTCCGCCGAGCCCTGGGTCAGCTGACCTACCGCTCCCTCTGTCCTCTTGACGATCTGGCTGATCGCCGCCTGCTGGGAACCCCGGGTGCTCTCTACGCCTGCGATGCTTTACGGCTCTGGGAAATCACTGCCCGGTGGGTGAGGGGGAAGCCAAGAAAGGAGTCGGTGGAGGGGTGAGGTGGGGAGAAGGCGAGTGGGGCTCTGGTCCCAAGGTCAGCCTGGGGCAGAAGGAACATGAAAACAAGAAGGTCCAGACAGGAGAAGCAGAGGAAGGGATCCTGGGGAGAGATGAGGAAGAGTGAGGAGTCAGTGGGTGGGGTCTGAGGAGCAGACTGGGGACAGAGAGCATAGATTGGGAAAGCTGTGGATGCAAAGGCTGAGGGATCTGGACAAATCAGCAGTTTTGTTAGAAAGAAAGGCTTTCAACAATATCTGGGAATGCCTAGAACTAAGGACCCACGTGTCCTTCCTCTCTAGGCTAGTTTGTAGAAACAGCTAGGAGTGACCCAAAAGGCAGGCCTAGAAGACTCTATACTCAGACATAGCAACAGTCAGCTGACCAGAGACCATGGAAAAGTGTAGAAGTCAGAGGCCGGAGCCTTCTCCTCTTAAGGAGCTCACCTCCCTTCTCCCCGGGGCAGGTATGTGGAGGGGATTGTCCACCTCTTCTACCACGGGGATGACGTTGTAAAAGGGGACCCTGAGCTGCAGGCCTGGTGTCGGGAGATCACTGAGGTGGGGCTGCGCCAGGCCCAGGAGCGAGGTGAGATCCCTCCCAGAGATGGGAGCTCCTCAGACACTCTGCCCAGAGCAGAGTCTGAGTTCAGAACCCCACCCACTCATCACACCCTCTGCCCTCCACACTTCAAACATCTTAATACCATTTCCACCTCCTAAGACTCAGGACAATTCCCAATGCCCAAGGATCAGCCTCCTCAAAGCCCTTGGCCATCATCCTTCACTTTCACCCCCTCCTCTAACCTGCCACAGCATGGCACCCCCCAGGAACAGCAGGGGATCTTCCCAAGCCCTGCTGGGGCTCACGTTCTCTCCTCGGCTGTCTATACCTTCCTGAGGATATAAATGGGAAGCGTTTTCCACCAAAGTCCATGATGACCCCTTCTGTTTCCCCTCTTCTCCTGCCTCCCACTGTCCAGCACAAACAGAGAAAGTCCAGGGCAACTGCACAATGACCACAGTGCAAGGTCATTTCTAGATGTAAACACAATGCTCTACAGGCTTTGTATCAACCCTGAAGTCAGTGCCCCCTTGGGGCTCATGTCGCTTTGGCCGATCCAGCCTCCCCCACAATCAAGTCACTGCCTTTAGCACCCCTACTGGCATTCTACCCTCTAGGGAAGAAGCAGCCTTTCTTGGCTCTTCCTGGCTTCCTCCTCCTCTAACACACACAGGCCAGCATGGCCTGCTCCAAATCTCCCTTCCGTCCCTGTCCCTCACATTTCACACTGACATCTCTGCCTCTGTGAGGCAACTACAGATATTTACTGGGGAGCCGCTATGGCCAGCCTCTGGGGGTGCCATGAGCACTAGTCTGACACTCGCCCTCAAGAGGGAGCGTCCCTCTGGAACATTGGTGGCTGCAACACCCCCCTTCCAGGACCAAACTTTCTCTAGTACATCTGAGTCTGTCCTCTGGGCTCCACAGGCTCCCGGGAGACCCCTCTTCCTCTCCTTGGCCATTTTTTTCCCCAATCAGCATCTACATTTGGAAAATGAAAATAAACATCCACATGTCAACTTTAGCCTCCAATAAGTGCTTCTCATTCTCTCTTCATCCACTCTCCCTCAATTCTCACAGCTCACTTTTGCCTCATTTTCTCAGCAGACATTTTAGAAAAAAATGTGCTAAAATAAAAACCTGAGATTAGCAGTTAGGAATCCAAGTTCAAGGTCAGCCTCCACCTTTTCCTAATTACCACAGTCCTGTTGTTTGTTTAGCCGCTCAGTCATGTCCAGCTCTTATGAGATGGCCCAGACTGTAGCTCACCAGGCTCCTTTGTCCATGGGATTTCCCAGGCAAGGATACCGGAGTGGGTTGACATTTCCTTCACCATGGGATCTTCCCCACCCGTGAACTGAACCCATGAACCCACATCTGCATCGGCAGGTGGATTCTTTATCACTGAGACACCAGGAAAGCTCTACAAGCAGTTTAATCTCTTTTGTCTTTGATTTTTTATCTATAAAAAGGGAGTGTTACATTTGTTCACCTTAACTGGCAGGATTACTGGGTCTCTGAGCCCCCAGCTCCACCATAAATTGAGTGGCTTGAACATAATCTTTGCAGAAAGCCTCTCTTGCCTGTGACATTGTAAATCTATAACTTCGCTTATCTTTCGTATTATAAATTAGACACCTGCAATTCCCTGTCTGCAAACAGAAGGGAACATCCCTAAATTCTCAACCATTTTTTGAGGCAAAGGGTTTCTGATCATTCAAACCTTTTCAGCACCACCACCACCACCCTTCCAAAATAACAATAATTGCTTATTGGAAGACTTGTTCCATACCAGGTGATTAACTCATTTATAAAGTAGGTATCACTCATATTTTACAGGTCAAGAAATTGAAGTTCAGAGAGGTTAAGTAACCCAACTGTATTACTTGAGTCTGAGTTGAAGCTCACGTCTGATGCAAATATACTTGAACAAATGAACTAAACAAACATCCATCAATTCCAAAATCTAGACATCTGAAGACATCGGCCTTTATTTCTCTCCTCTCAGACTGTAGCCTCTAAATCCTGTTCCTTTTCTGCCCAGGTTTCCCTGTCTCCTTCCAGTCCCAGAATCAACTCTGCCATTTCCTTACCATGTGTGTCTTCACGTGCACTGCTCAGCATGGGGCCATCAACCAGGGCCAGGTATGGAGCGCTGAAAGCCCAGATCCCTGAAGGCAAGTGTTTGGACTTGGGATGCTCAGGGGAGAGACGGGAGTTCAAACCCTAAGTACTAGGATCCTAGGGTTGCAGTTTCTTCCCCCAGCTGGACTGGTATGCCTGGGTCCCTAATGCCCCATGCACAATGCGGATGCCCCCACCCACCACCAAGGAAGATGTGACAATGGCCACCGTGATGGGCTCACTACCTGATGTCCGACAAGCCTGTCTTCAAATGGCCATCACGTGGCATCTGGGTCGTCGTCAGCCAGACATGGTAAGAGAGGATTCTGGGGAAATGGAAATGACAGTTGGAAGGGAACAGCATAGTAGGGCAAGGCTCTAGGTGTGTCTGTCTTTGAAATCAAAACTGACTGATCCTTTGTTCTTTCTTAGGTGCCTCTGGGGCATCACAAAGAAAAGTATTTCTCAGACCCCAAGGCCAAGTCTGTACTAAATCAATTCCAAACAGATCTGGAAAACTTGGAAAGGGAAATTACAGCCCGCAATGAGCAACTTGACCTGCCCTATGAATACCTAAAGCCCAGCCACATAGAGAACAGCGTCACTATTTGAGCTCTATGGCGCCCCCCATGGGCAGACTGCAGATCAGCTCTGGGACTGACAATTCCATCTTGAGTTTCAGTTCAGTTCAGTGTTCAGTCCCTCAGTCGTCCCCGACTCTGCAACCCCATGAATTGCAGCACGCCAGGCCTCCCTGTCCATCACCAACTCCCGGAGTTCACTCAAACTCACGTCCATCGAGTCGGTGATGCCATCCAGCCATCTCATCCTCTGTTGTCCCCTTCTCCTGCTCCCAATCCCTCCCAGCATCAGAGTCTTTTCCAATGAGTCAACTCTGTGTTGCTGTTCACTTGCTAAGTCGCGTCTGACACTTTGCAACCCTCTGGACTGTAGCACACCAGGCTCCTCTGTCCTCCATTATCTCCCAGAGTATGCTCAAATTCATCCTGCTGCTGAGGTTATTTCCTTTCCCAATTAAACCACCTACATCTGTATCCTATGAGCCCAAGGGCCTTTGCAGGCGTGCATGCTGAGTCACTCAGTCATGTCCAACTCTTATGTGACCCCCATGGACTGTAGCCCACCAGGCTCCTCTGTCCATGGGATTCTCCAGGCAAGAATACTTAAGTGGGTCGCCATTTCCTATTCCAGGGGATCTTCTCAATACAGAGATCAAACCTGCATCTCCTGCACTGGCAGCTGGATTCTTCACCATTGCACCACCTGGGAAGCCCCTAAGGAAAGGGTCTGATAATATGTTAGGTTTTGGAGGCCACACTGACTCTTGTCACAGCTATTCAACTCTCCTGTTGTAGCACAAAAGCAGCCACACACAACATGTAAATGAATGTGACTATGTTCCAATAAAACTTTATTTATGGACAGTGAAATATGAACTTCTTGTGTCATAGAATATTCTCTGTTCAGTTTAGTCAACCATTTTAAAATGCAAAAAGCACAACAACAAAACCCTGTGGATTTTCGCCCTCAGGGGCAGTACCTGCACCAGGGTGCCCCTGCAGCAGCCTGAGGTACTGACCTTATCTGAGAAACATCCAGAGAATGCTGGGGGGTGGGGGGTGGTAAGGGAGGGAGGGCAGGGAAGATTTCTTGGAGAAACAGACAACCTCAATTCATCCTCCTTTCCCAGAAGCTTGACTTCACGCTTGGTGGCCAACTTAAAAATTCCTGACTCTACCTTGGCAGCTTTCCCTCCACCCCTGTTTCTCCTATTCATACACCTACCCCAAAGTCCCTGCATGAGAATGGTGCTTCTAAGGCAAAAGAAAAACTTTCACTCCAAAATGATGTCCTTCCAGACAGTCTCAAACAAAAGAGACACAAAATACAAGTCTGAAGGTCACTTCCTCAGGAGCTTCAGGGCCCTGGGGTCTCTAAGTGTTTCCCAGGTTCCAAGTTCTCTTTCAGGATCCTTTAAAGAACAATATGTACAAAATAAAGGGGAAAATATCACAAAGTTATGCTAACCACTGACAGTGTCTGTCTGGTTCTGGAGTCTTGGGATCAAAATGACCCCTCTCAATTATACTATGACCACTGCCCTTACTAGAAAAGGTACAAAAAACTCAGTGAAAAATTATGTTCTTCAAACACCACTATTTCCCTGAATAATGTCTATAGACCTGTTTTTCACCAGTGCTGCTGCTGCTAAGTCGCTTCAGTCGTGTCCGACTCTTAGCGACCCCATGGACTGCAGCCCTCCAGGCTCCTCCGTCCCTGGGATTCTCCAGGCCAGAGTACTGGAATGGGGTGCCATTGCCTTCTCGGTTTCACCAGTGAGGTATACAAAATTTTTCTTTGGAAGGTATATAATCTATTCATATCTTTAAAATCTTGGACTCTATCGTGTTCAAAGTTTCCGTTTTCTCAGTTTACAATAAGGAAGAAAACTGACATTTCTGTGCACTTATTGCCTTCTCCAGCACACTTGGTAGGGCCACTCACCTTAACAGTTTGTTCATTGAGTCCGCTTCCCCTGGACTTTTCCTAACGCCCATATTTTTCCTGGATTTTGTATCCAAAACTCTTCAGTATTCCATGTTTGATAACAAAACGTTACTTAAGGATTTCCAATGCCAAGAACTCTCAGCAATTTTAAAGCGTTCTAGCCACGACAGCACGCCTGGGCTTGGGAAGGGGTTGCCATCTCCTTTTACCGTGTCAGAGTGTCTATTTCAAACGGTATGGATGAGTAGAGAGGAGACAGAGGCGTTCTCGGTGTAAATCTATCTCAATTACCATTTTCCCAGCGCAGACCACCACTCAAGACTAAGGTATCTGAGACCAAAATGACGTAATCCTCGGCTGCTGACAGCCCATCGCCAAGTTTACCTGGAGCTCCGCCAGAGATAAACGCTGTTCCAAGACCGGGCTACCCATTCTTCCTCGTCACGTGACTTGACAAACTTGGTCATGTGACACACTGGCTCCTCCCACTCCAAACTAGAGAGGGGGGTAGCCAAGAAACCGGAGGACTTTGCTCCTACAAAACTCGCGCCCCAGTTATTGATCCATATTGGTCAATAATGGACTCTAATTTGAGAAACACAGCCCTTCCCCTCGGAGGTCCCGCGAGGACCCGGAGGCTCCAGCGTTCTCCGCCTGGTGCCCCCCGGCCCGATGGTTGAGCCCGGAGGCCACGCCCCCTCGTTCTCCCTCCCTACTCTACGTCCTCCGCAGCTCGAGCCCCGAAGTCCAGCTCTCTTTTCCCAGCTCCTAGGGCCTTCCTCTCACCGATTTCCTATCTGGCCCTTATCTAGGCGATTCCCAACTCCTTTCTTCATGGCGTCGCTTCTGTGCTGTGGGCCCAAGCTGGCCGCCTGCGGCATCGTCCTCAGCGCCTGGGGAGTGATCATGTTGGTGAGGGGACTGCCGGGCGACTACCGGAGAGGAGAGGGCCTGAGGGGCTCAGTGTCGGAGGGCTGGAAGGCTAGGAGACTCCAGGCCTTGAAAAGCAGCAAACAGGCTGGGGGGGTGGGGGGTAGTTGATTAACCTCTGGAGAATAAGACAGAACTGGATTGAGAAATGAGTATTTGGAGGGGAGAGGGGAAGCTGGAGCTTGGAATGGGAGCCGGGGCTGGTAAATCTGGAGTACCCTCAAGGTAAGAGGAAGGAGATCTAGGTTCTTGAGAGATCCTTGAGCTGAATGGAGGGCAGTGGGGAGAGGAACCGCTTGTTCCCGAAATGGATAGCTAGGCCTTATTTCCTCAGGACTCTACCCGCTCTACTAAAGGGAGAAATAATATGGAGAAGTGCCGATTCCCTCTACCCCCCTCTTCGCCCTGACCCGTGATAATGACGCCTCCAGAGAGGAGGATAATCAGGGTTCCTGGGTTGTTCACTATTTCTGCCCTTGCCCCAACCACGTCTTCTCTGTGTCACCATTCAAGCTCTATTCCAGGTGACCGGAGTCCAGATCCGGGAACAACCATCCCTAATCCCAGCTCATTCTGGTAATTCCCAGACCCAGATGTTGTGGCAACATTCGAAGTGGGAGGAGTTCAGGCAGCGACCAGGTCAGTTGCCTGAGTTAAAACAACCTACCCTTTCTCTTTTTTCAGATAATGCTCGGAATCTTTTTCAATGTCCATTCTGCTGTGCTAATTGAAGACGTCCCCTTCACGGAGAAAGATTTTGAGTAAGTGGAGAGGCAGGGGATGTGGTCAGAATTGGACGCGGAGAATCGCAGGAGGCTAGACACTTGGGGCCCGGTGGTTGGGAAACTGGGTGCTCTCTCTAGCACCCAGGAATAGTCTTGGGAGTCAGACCTCAGAGACCATCCTAAACCCACCGCTTTAGATGTGGCTGTTAAGAATTTTACTGGACTTCTCTGTGCCTCCGTCCACCCCTGCAAAGTGGATGCTAAAACAGAACTCTCCCCCAAAGGGTTATGAAGATTGAAAAAAATAATACACGTTAAAGCGTTTAGAACGGTACAGGGCACATAGTAAGTGCTCCGTAAATGTGTGCTGTTAATGTTTCTGATATTTCTCTGCCTAATCCCCACCCCTAGGAATGGCCCCCAGAACATATACAACCTTTACGAGCAAGTCAGCTACAACTGTTTCATCGCGGCGGGCCTTTACCTTCTCCTCGGAGGCTTCTCTTTCTGTCAAGTTCGGCTCAATAAGCGCAAGGAATACATGGTGCGCTAGAGCACGGTCGCGCTCCCCCTCTCCAGCCCCCTCCTCTATTTAAAGACTCTCCCCACCAGGTCACAGTCCCCCCGCCCCCCATTCTGGTGCCCTCTGCGGACTAGGGCTTTCTTGGCGAGAGACTCAATCCCTTGTTCTCCAACCTCTGGCGCCCGGCTCCTGTGGAGGGAGGTTGGGGTTGGCCGTTCCCTGTCCCTCCGGCCCTCTCGCCTCGTCCCATTCCACAATAAAGAGAAACTGCTCTCTTAAGACTTGTGTGTGTGTCTGGGTTAGGAGGCGGGTACCCGGGCTAGAGGTCGGTCTCCAAATAGGGAATCCCGACCCCTCGACGGAAGTGGAGTGAAACCGGGCCGGAAGTGAGGCGGTGTCTTCCACTCTCCTTCCCGCGCGCCGAGGCGGCCTAAGCAACCGCGGCTGGTGAGGCGGTGAGGGCCCGAACTGGAGCCAATCAGCTGCGGGAAGGGGCGGGACTTCCTGCGCGGGGGCCGGAGCCGTTGCACCGCCTTGCTCTTCGTGGTCCCGGCTCCGAGGTAGCGGCGGCGGCGGCGTCTCCGTGAGGAGGCGCGCGGGGCCATGACGTCAGCGTCCACAAAGGTTCGACCTCCCTCGCGGACAGCGCTCCCTGGCGGCCACGGGAGGGCGGGCCCCCCAGTTGGCTCGCGGCTCTTCCGTCCCGGGCGGGGGGCGGGCGGGAGTCCAACCTGGGGTGGGGCTAGGGGCTCCAGGCGGGACGGCGCGGGGCTGTGCGCCGGCCCCCCGTAACGCTGCCCCGCCCCCAGGTCGGAGAGATCTTCTCCGCGGCGGGCGCCGCCTTCACGAAGCTCGGAGAGCTGACGATGCAGCTGCATCCCGTGGCCGACTCTTCCCCCGCGGGGTACGTGAGCCCGGGCTGGGGACCTGGACGCTGAGAACAGACGCTGGGACTCGATCACAGACACCGACACTCTAGGGCAGGGACAGATGTTAGTTTCCCTTCGTGCCTGGCACAGCGCAGAGTAGGTCTTAATAAATGATTATTGAATGAATGAATGACAGATAAACCACAGACTGAGGCTCATAATCTGGACTCATTTCACAATTCTGTCCTGCTGCGCATTGGCAGAGCATAGACCATCACCGCTACCCATTCACCTCAAATCATGTGGAATTCCGTCAGATTGCAACAGATTGTGTTTAGGGGTTCTGTTGGTAAGACACCCACACCCCCACACACACACTTGTTGAATTAGTTTTAGTGGGCTGTTTACAACAGCTGTTTCACGTTGATGGGGGAGCCGTTTTCTTCTAAGGTTGTTGCATTATCGTTTGGATGGGGGTCCTCAGGGTTCCCACAGGGCCTTAAGAATTTTTTTGCTTTTTTTGTTTGTTTGTTTTTTAAAGAGGACCTCTTTATGGAAGGGGCCCCGGACATTGCAGGGAGGAGGCTGGTTGCTGTGGAATGCGTAGCCTGTGGGCTGGCTCCACATCCCTCCTCCTCCCACTTTCGCTATTCCCCTCTCCCCTTCTGACAGTGCCAAGTGGACGGAGACGGAGATAGAGATGCTGAGGGCTGCTGTGAAGCGATTTGGGGACGATCTTAATCACATCAGCTGTGTCATCAAGGAACGGACAGTGTGAGGGAGGGCTGGCTGGCAGAGAAAGGGCGGGTGGGCAGCTTTCTTCCTCCATACCCATTTGTTCCATCTTCCTCAAACTCCCTTCCAGCTCAACATCTTTCCTACTCTGTGAGTCCCTTGAGAACTGAAAGAATAAAAGAATTGTCACAATTGGTCAGAAGTTACTAAAATGCTGTGGTCATCAGGACCTTACATGAATTTAATTTTAGGTTACCCAGTAGTTTAAGATACCCAATAGTTGAATTTGCTAATAGGAATTCCCTGGTTATTTATACAGATCTTTTGAACACTCCTGTGGTGTTTTCAGGGATATTATGATCCTGAACTAGTCGATCAGGATCTGTTAATAAGTTTCAATCTACCTGTAGGTCACCCAGGCTTACCTGGTAGTCTTCCACATCCATACCTCTCTCTCAAAAGAGAATTAGGGGGTGGGCCTTTCCCACTCCTCAGTTGAGGGACTCCACTCTTCACGCTCCATTTGCCCTCATTGGCTGCAAAGCTTCCAGGAAAACAAGAACCCTAGCAAAGGTCATTGAGGCCCTCACCTGGATTCCTATGAAGGGGCTCCCCAGTGTTCCTTCAGAGTGGCCCATCTCCCCTGCCCCCACCCCCTTATTCTCTCAGCCTTTTTTATGACTCCCTTCCTAACTTGCTCTCTCCTCTCTTTAGGGCTCAAATAAAGGCCACCGTGAAACGAAAGGTATATGAAGATTCTGGTATCCCCCTTCCAGCCGATTCACCCAAGAAAGGGCCCAAGAAGGTGGCATCTGGTGTATTGTCGCCTCCTCCAACTGCTCCTCCACCAAGCAGCTCCAGTGTCCCTGAGGCCGGGGGTCCCCCCATAAAGAAACAGAAGGCTGGTGAGGGCTGTGGAGTTGCTGCCTGGGGATTAGATGTCCCACCCACGGTTCAGTGAGAGAGCTGGGCTTTGGTCAGAGGACAGATCTCTTTTCCTCTCCCAGTGAAGGTTCCAGAAACTGGCTGGGGTGGGGAAGGGAGGGAAGGTTGAAAACTTTGGGAAGTGGGTGGGGTGGGGGGAGAACCATCAGGGAACCTAGAACCTAGCTTGTGCCCCACTCCCAGATGTGACACTCAGTGCTCTGAACGACTCGGACGCCAACAGTGACCTGGTGGATATTGAGGGGCTAGGAGAAACTCCTCCAGCCAAGAAACTCAACTTTGACCAGGGTAGGAGTCCTCTTCCTCTCACAACAGCTGAAGGGATGGGGGATGGTAGGGAGGGTCTCAGCAGGAGCCCCCTCCCGTGAACTGGGGAAGAGAAAGTTCCTTGCTATGCATGCAGGGGTCAGGTCTGTAAGGAGCCAGGTGCTCTGGGGAAGCGGGAGTCCTACTTGGGACTCGCTCCATCTCGGCCCATTTTACTTCCTGTTCCAGACAGCCTGACCCTGGATTCTGGCCTTCTCTTGACCTCCGCTGATCCTCCTCTGCTCTCATGCTGAGCCTTCCACCTCTGACCCCTCTCACTGTTCACCCTGGACCTGTGGATCGCTTGGGACTCTGAGCAAGGCCTGCATGTGACAGGGTGGAAAGGCTGCCAGGGGCAGCCCACCTTGCTGTTCCTGTATGAGCATCTGCACCCCAACCCCTGGGTCCCCCCCCAACTGATGGACGTTTTTATACAGAAAACAATAAAGATCTCCCTCTCAGCCTGGTGCTTTCCGCCTGACATTACGGGAGTACGGGGGACACTTCTCTCTCGGCTTAGCCTCCGGGGCTTAGCCCCTCCTCAGCAGCTCTCACCACCCTGCCTGGAGCAGCACAGCCAATATTGGCAGGCTCTCTTCCCAGTACCAACATTTCTGTGCTGCTAGAGCCAGGGGAGCTGGGCGTGGGCAACAAAGACTCCACTTTGCTCTCTGGAGGCAGCACGTACTCCGGGGTCTCTGGCAGCCAGTACTCTTGAGACTGCCCTGGAGACTTCAGAAGGGCAGCTTCCAGGGCTTTCACACCTCCCATTCCCCGCCCCACCCCACCCCACCTCCCACCTCACCAGAAGGCCCCAGATGTTTTCTGTGTCGCTCCTCCAGGGTGGCCTCCCGGGCCAAGCCTCAGCGGCGCCTCCCCCACCCTCGCTCTAACACCACAGTGTGGTTTGGACGTGGCCGCAGTGCCGTACAAACCACAGTGTGCTGCTGGGGCGGGAGCAGGACTGGGGTGGGTTGAGAGAAAGGGAGCACAAGACAGTGCTGTGGAGACCCCCCACCAAGGGTGGGGAGGCAGAGCAGGCTGGAAGGCGAACATGGCCCCCAGAAGCGTTGGGGAAAGCAAGAGACCAGAGCTAGGGGCTGAGCAGGCCACTGAAGGGAGAGGGGCCTATGGGGTGAGCTTGCAGTGTAGTGAGACTGGAACCATCTTCCCTGTAGGAACTCTGCTCAAGGGATCCCCAGTGTGTGGGGGGGTGGGATCTGAGGAAATAAGGAATGACTGGGGGGGACCAACAGACTGCCTCTCGACTCAGCAAGGGCAGGGACCCAAGGCTTCCTGTGTCCGTTCCTCCCCTCCCTGGGTCAGAACCCAGGAGAAAGCAAGGAAAGACAGAAGGCCAAGGACAGCAGTGTTGGGAGTTGGCAGTCCAGAGGTGGTGGGGCCGGAAGATGGTTGGGAGAGGGGGGCCGGAAGTCGCCCTGGGCCCTGGGCCTGCCACAAGATGGAGGCCAAAGGCAGGAAATGGAGGCCAGGGGGAAAGGGGAGCAGCAGGGCCCAAGAAGAGGGCCTTCTGGACCTGGGGGCCAGGTATTCAACCCTCAGGACTGTCCCCACTCCTCATAGCCCCCCAGGACCCAAGTCCCACCCCCCACGACAACCCCTACCAGCCTATTCCACCAGGCCCAGGAAGGCGGGCCCACCCCAGAAAGCCACGTTTAAGCTGACAAACATGCCTCTCCCCACCCCCACCCTAGGCCTTCCCTCAGCCTTTTTCTCCTGTCCAGGACTTGATTTTTAAAAAACACCCCCCAGAAAGCAAAATCCAAGGGCCAAAATCCCTTCCGCAAATCAAAATAATGCCCTCTAAAACCCAAAAGTTATCCTCCCTTTACCACCCCCCCTTCCGACACACCCCCCAAAACTCTTAGCAATCAAAAAGATCTAAGATGGTGGTGTAAGCAGTCTTTTTTAGGCCCCGGGGAATGCTAGACCCCCTCAAACGAGACCCCTATCTGTCCCACATCAAATTCTACCAAGGCTTCCTGCTCTTCACACCCCCCTCCATAACCCCAAAACTGAACAGCTGCCCCCAGCTCCCATCCTCGGCAGAGCCTTTGTGGGGATGGATGAAACAAATCAAACACTATACTAACGGCTGGGGATGTTGGGGGGCCCTCTGGTCTCAGTCTTTGGTTTCCATCTGGGGGACTACAGTTTTGGGGTGTAAGAGAAAGCCTCTTCAATCATCCCCCCAATTTCAAGACTGACAAAGCCCAACCCCACCCGAGCACGCACCTCCAAACCTCCCCCCCAACCGCCACGTCTCTCCTGAAAACAGGGGACACTTTCCTCCCCACTTACCTCAGCTACTCTCCCCTGAGATCCTGGTCCCCTATTTTGAAGGGAACAAAATTTGGGGTGCATCCCTCACATTTGGGGTGCAGGAGAAAGGAGCCGCCCCAGTCGCATCGCTGGCCTCCTTCCTCTCGGCTGGCTCAGGGAGTGGGGAGTGCCCTAGGGAGGGGGGACCCCCACAAGAGAGCACAGGAGGGGGTTCCTCCACTTCCAGTCAGAATTGGGGACACCCCCCCCCCAAACCCGTCCCAGCCCATCCGTCTCCAACTCGGCGGGAGAGGCAGCTGCAGTGCCCCAGTCAGATTCCCCCAACACTACATTCCTCACCCCATCTAGAGGGGTCCCGGGGGCCCCAAAAAATCCCAAAAAAATCTAGGATGTTGGCAGGACGGTCCTGGACTAGCTCCCCAAATTTGGGGTCCTCAGATCCCCCCATTTTTTCAGGAAAATTCCGTCTTTCACCTGCCTCCCGCCAGCCCTGCTCTGTCCCGATGCCAATTTTGGAAGTCACTCCCTCCTTCCTCCTCCCGTCTCTCCAGGCCCCCCCCGCTCGGGGGCTAGGGTCCAGGACACCTGGCTTCCAGGCCGGGGGAGGGGGGCACTCCTCGAAGGGCTAGGGGCCAGGAGGTCAAGCTCATAGCCCCAGTCTTAGGGAAGCAGGAAAGCCCGATCCTCCCTTCCCCTCCCCCCTGGCTGGTCTCCGTGGTGGTTTAGGAAAGCCTGGAGGATTGGAATCTGCCATTGCTGTTGCACAGGCAGTTTTTTTTTCCTTGGGTTGGGGGGGTGGGCGGTGGGAGGGAGAGAGGGGAGGAGAGCCGAAGAGAGCAGGGACCGGGGTGTGCAGAGCTGGCCTGGCTTACCCCCCAGCCCCTGCTGCCGTGGGGAACCCCCCTCTCATCTCACCCACACTCCCAGTCCTCTGTCTGCTTTCTGTTTGGGGCTCTTATCCTAGAAAATCAGGGTACAAGATTCACCTCCTCGCACCTCATCACCACCTCTCCTTGCCACAATTTCAACAGCACTGCCCTAGTCAGGAGTGTCCACTTGACCACAAGATACCCCACTTCCCCCACCTTCCCCTAAGTCGAGGTGTGTGCCCTTAATAAATTGGGGTTCAGAATCAGAAACCACCTTTTCTCCCTCAGATCTATCCAGGCCACATAAAAATAAGAGGAAATATGCTCCCTTTCCAAATTTCTTCCATCAAATCTTGAGCATATTTGGAGGTTCACTTAAGAGACTTCTAGACTCTAGGGTGAGAGGGAGCTAAAAGCAAAGGATATCCCAAACCATTATCATAGTCCAAATTAAGTGAACCCTAAAATCAGTCTCACATCATGATCCACCACTCAGCTTCAACAGATGCACCAAAGAGTGGCAAAACACCCCAAAATAAGGACACCCCAAAACTTTAGTCTCCTACCCTCAGCCCTCACCTTGTTTCCCCCTGGAAAAAGCCTCCTGGCTCTCATGCATACATAGAAATATCCCCCTCCTCAAAGTAAGCTTACACAACATTCAAATATAAAGCCTTGTTCCCCGGCAAGGACCCACAATCACAAAAAGCCTTCAAACTTGCTCCCAGGTTCCTATTATGTTCCACCTCAAGCTAATAAAAACCCCAAATTGAATTTCATGTCCCCCAATATAATCTGAACCTCAAAATTTATCTGGTACCCCATCAGACTGTACCCTAAAACCACCATGATTTCTGTACTTGAAATCAGATTGTCCACATACACCAATGACTATGAATCCCCTACACCAAATTTTCATCCATCTCCAAAGAACACCTAGCTGACTGTGGGTGTAAGAATCTCCAGAACTAATATAGCTTCAAAATCAGCTCCATGAAAGTGTTAGTCACTCAGTCATGCCCAACTCTTTGCAATCCCATGGACTAAAACCCACCAGGCTCCTCTGTCCATGGGATTTTCCAGCCAAGGATACTGGAGTGGGTTGCTATTTCCTTCTCCATGGGATCTTCCCAACCCAGGGATTGAACCTAGGTCTCCTACAGGCAGATTCTTTACCGACTGAGCCACCGGGAAGCCCAATGTAGCTTCAAAATCAGCTCCATACCTCAGACTTACTACTGGCCCTCAACCCTGAATCCAGCCCTCAGGGCCCAGAATGATGAGTAACTCAACACCCCACATCTGACAGATAGACCAGATAACATAAAAGTAACTCTGCCCTGATACCAAAGGAGTCTCGGGTCTAACTCCCACCTCCAACTGGGCAGAGACCAAAGTAACCCTCATTTGCAGAAGCCAGCACACCATCTCGAATCCCTAGTTCCCCATTCCCAATGTCTCAGCAGTTCTTTCCTGCACCCAAAGACATCCTCAGTTCTGAAAAGGAGGGCCCCATGTCTCTATATGCAGCTCCACAGATTATGGCCAGTCATTACTGGGCAATTGTAGACGTTCCTGAGCCCAAATGCAAGTCCTGCTTGGCAGCTAGACTCAGCTCTGGCCCCTGTTATCCAAATGAACCTCGTCTCCCCAAACAAAATATGAGGGTGTGACCTGTGCCTATCTCCCAGATCAGGGACTTAAACTGGGGTTATCAGCCCCTTCTGCCCTCTCTCCCTTGTTACCCTGAGACCCTCCCTTTCCTCTTCTGTCTGTTCAGTGCATCTAACTTTTACATTCAGTTCAGTTCAGTCGTGTCCGACTCTTTGAGACCCCATGAATCACAGCACGCCAGGCCTCCCTGTCCATCACCAACTCCTGGAGTTTACTCAAACTCATGTCCATCGAGTCGGTGATGCCATCCAGCCATTACATTAATGTTCACTAAAAAAAAAAAAAAAAAATCACCTCTAAATACAGATAATAGCGTCTAGGTTAATAAGAAATCCTGGGCTTCCAGGGCTCAGACCCTCGGCTCTTTGTCCCACTCATTTTCCTGGTTCCCAAAGTCCGCGGATTTCTCACCCCAGGCAGGAACCCCAGGTTCAGAGGGAAGTCACCTCTGTCGCCTAACTCTCCCTCCCTCCGCCCAACCCTAGTCCCCTGGACAAAGTAAATGCGAGCAAAGAGGGGTAGAATGACCGCCCAGACCTAATCCATCCTGCGCCCCTGGCTGAATGGACCCCCAGCCGAGTGGAGACGAAGGGCGCGGCGAGGCTAGTGCTCTTCCGCCCCCTCGTGGAAGGAGCCGAACATTGCCGAGCTTCGCCTGCTTGCCGCGCTGGACCGCGGCGTCCCGCCAGCCTCTAAGCGTCGCCGACGGGCGGGTGCTCAAGGCCCTAAAGAGCTGGGACTAGGGGAGGGCGAGCGGGCTTTGGGCGGGAATCTGCCTCTCTGGATCCCTAAAAGGATTCAGAAGAGCGTCGGGAGCGAAAAGTTCGGACCCTAGGTCTCTTGAGCGTCTCTCGGCCGCCACCCGGGGCTTTCCCCACCTCCTCGAGGGGAAGCAGCTGGCGGAGCCGTCCGGTCGCAGGACAATGGAAGGAAACGAACTAGAAATCATATCCGCCCCCTCCCTATCGCGCCCGTTCAGAGCCCCTCTTTTGCAGGCCCCGCTAGAGGAGCCTGTTGAATGACCACACCCTCCCTGTCTGAGACCCCACGGGAGCCCACTGTCTCCTCCCCAAACCCGGTGTTTCTTTGGGTTCCCCTCAATCTCCCTTAATACCGTACATTGCAGGGGCGGGGGTTTGCTGTATGTAACAGGCTCCTTTCTAAAGCCAACACATCAATTTTCGCTGTCCCGGGTCCCCCGACGACCTAAGTCACCCAACGACTTAGTCACCCATGTTTCCCATCTCAACATCCCCAATCTCCTCCCCAGTACCAATGTCCCTCCCTCGGTTCCACTTTCAGTGGCCCAAGACCCCTTACGTTACGACCACCCAAGCGTTTCCGAGGTCCCGCCCTGGAGCCGGAGACCCCGCCCCGGGTTCGCCATCTGGAGAGCGAGGGAGGAAGGAAGGATACAGACCCAGGCGTTCACCCCACCTCCACCCCCGCCCCCGACATCCCGGCCAGATAAAGGAGCCGAGGCCAAGAGGGGAGAGAGACCCCGCCCCCTTGAGAAGAGAAGCTGAAGCCCCTGCAGGACGGGGGTAAGAACCAGAGACTGAGGGAGGCAGACTCCTGGGTCCCTTAAGAGGGTCGGGGCTTGTTGATAGTAGGAAGACCGAGGCCCAGAAATTGGGCTAAACTAGGGATCCAGGACTAGAGAGTGGAATTTCGTGGTTCGGGGAAGGGAGCTTGGATTGGGATATGGAGGGATGAGGACCACAGGTCGTCTGGGGTCTCTAGGCAGGATTGTACACCTGAGACCAGGCGCGCGGTGAGGCAGAGTGGGAAATGAGGATACTGGAAGGGCATTGGGAGTCTAAGTAAGGGCGCTGCGGACTGGATTCCCAACGCTTGCCATCGACGCAGCGGTGTGGGACACTTCAACTCGCTCCAAGCGCTGTAGAGTCTTAGAGGAGGAAATCGGACGATACTGAGGTTGAGGGCTGACAGAACGAGATGAATCAAGTAAAACTGCGTGAGCCGGGGCCGGGGGCTTTCCCCTGCGCCTTAGGAGGAAGAGGCAAACTGCGGAAGGGAAACCGTCTTGGGACGACGAGGATCCCTGAGCCCTTTCCTTGGCACCCGCAGGCCTCCGTCGCTATGGGTTCCACCGCTACCCCGGAGGGAGCGCTGGGCTACGTCCGCGAGTTTACTCGCCACTCCTCCGACGTGCTCGGCAACCTAAATGAGCTGCGCCTGCGCGGGATCCTCACTGACGTCACGCTGCTGGTTGGCGGGCAACCCCTTCGAGCTCACAAGGCAGTTCTTATTGCCTGCAGGTTCGAGGGGTGGCTCATGGAGTGGGGTGGGACCAAATGGAAAAGGGGGCGGAGCTATAAGGTCTTTGGGAGGACCCGGAAGCCAAGCCTTCCAAAAACAGGAGGCGGAGCGACAGGGAATTGAGGGCGGGGTGAGAGTCAGGGAGGCGGGGCTTCGTGTAGGGGCGGGGCTTTCGACGGGGTCGAGTTCCCCCTTGGTTCCCCAGCCCCTAACTCGACATATCTTCCCTCTCTCCAGTGGCTTCTTCTATTCAATTTTCCGAGGCCGTGCAGGAGTGGGGGTAGACATGCTCTCCCTGCCCGGGGGCCCCGAAGCCGGAGGCTTCGCTCCCCTTCTGGACTTCATGTACACTTCGCGCCTACGTCTCTCTCCCGCCACCGCACCAGCAGTCCTCGCGGCCGCCACCTACTTGCAGATGGAGCATGTGGTCCAGGCATGCCACCGCTTCATCCAGGCCAGGTGAGGGAGCCCCAACTTGGTGTTCCTCGTAGGTGAAATGGCGTCCCAGGTGTCAAGGGCAGAGGCCAAGATTAGGAAACAGCACTAATGTCCATTGCACTTTTTCTCAGCTATGAACCTCTGGGCATATCTCTGCGGCCCCTGGAGGCAGAACCCCCCACGCCACCAACGGCCCCTCCGCCAGGCAGTCCCAGGCGCTCGGAGGGGCACCCTGACCCACCTACTGAATCTCGCAGCTGCAGTCAAGGGCCCCCCAGTCCACACAGCCCAGACCCCAAGGCCTGCAACTGGAAAAAATACAAGTTCATCATACTGAACTCTCAGGCCTCCCAAGCAGGGAGCCTGGCGGGGGAGAGTTCTGGTCAACTTTGCTCCCAGCTCCCCAGTGGAGATGAGGCTTCCAGCAGCAGCAGCAGCAGCAGTGAAGAAGGACCCATTTCCAGTCCCCAGAGCAGGTACAGAAACTGGAAACCACCCCACCCAACCCCAACCCCAGAATTTGTAGCAGTAGCCTCAGCTCAAGGGGCACAACCATTGGGCTTGGATGATCAGTAACAGGAAGTGAGAGAGTGGGCTTCACCTTAGGGAGCTGGCCAGAGGCCAGGCTTACTTGGTGAGGTGGGCCCTTGGCAATACAACTGGATAGGGTACATTGGTCAATACCCCATCATATGATGTCTCCTAACCATTTTTCTGGGCCTTGACATCTGCCTAGGCTTTCTCCAACTGCTGCCACTGTGCAGTTCAAATGTGGGGCTCCAGTCAATACCCCTCATCGGCTCACACCCCAGGCTCCAGAGACCACTGGGTCACCTTCTGGGAGGGGTCATCCACCACCAGGTAAGAGCCTCTCCTTCTACCCCCTTGGCTTTTCTCCTGTGGCTACTCAAGGCCAGTTGGGGCCAAAAGACCTCAGGGAAGGCCTAGTCCATTTTCAAATTAGAATCACCTAGAGAGCTTCTTTAAATCCCATTGCCCAGGTCACACCCCATGGATCAGAATGTCTGCAAGTGGAATCCAGGCAGCAGTATTTTTTTAAAGCTTCCAATGAGCAGCAGTGTTTGGCAGCTTCTGGCGTGTTCCCATCCAGGGCTGAGTGGTCAGCCCAGGGCTGGCAAAGCCTCTCTGGCTGGCAAGCTGTCATCCAGGCTGGTGCAAGAGAGAAGAGAGGGGGTACTTCCCTAGTGGTCCAGTGGCTAAAACTTCATGCTCCCAATGCAGAGGGCCTGAGTTCAATCCCTGGTCAAAGAACTAGATCCCACAGGCCTCCACTAAGACTGATGGAGCCAAAGAAATAAATATTTTTAAATAATAAAAAAAAGAGAGAGTGAGAGAGAAAGAGAGAAACAGAAACTTCCACCCATAAGTAGGGGCCTCCACCTCCTACCACCACTATTGGTGTGATTAGCAGAATACTCTCAAATTATAAAGACATTGAGACAGATCCTGGCTTGTCCTCTCAAATAACAACAATGTGACCCAGAGCAGGTCAAATGAGCCTCAGCAGCCTTAACAGTAAATTGGAGGCAAAACAAAACAAAACCTGCTACCCTGTGGTCTGAGAATTCACTGGTATTGTTGTCATGACTCACCCCGTCCCCAGGAGGTGAATTTTTCAGCTGCCAGAACTGTGAGGCTGTGGCTGGGTGCTCATCGGGGCTGGACCCCATGGCTTCTGGGGATGAGGACAAGCCCTACAAGTGTCAGCTCTGCCGGTCTGCCTTCCGCTATAAGGGCAACCTGGCCAGTCACCGCACGGTGCACACAGGTAGGGGAGGAGCAGGGAGAGAACCCTGGACCTGGTGCCCACTGCTATTCTCCTTGACCTCCCTTCCTCCCCGCCTCCAGGGGAAAAGCCCTACCACTGCTCCATCTGCGGAGCCCGCTTTAACCGACCGGCTAACCTGAAAACGCATAGCCGCATCCATTCGGGAGAGAAGCCCTATAAGTGCGACACGTGCGGCTCGCGCTTTGTACAGGTACGACAGTTTCAGAGCCTGATCGCAGGCAAATTTGCGAGAGGGCGAGGTGGGCCGAATAGGGGGGGGTTCCGTCCCTTCCAGGGGCGCGGCCTGAGATTGCCTCCTTCCCCAGGTAGCGCATCTGCGCGCGCACGTGCTGATCCACACCGGGGAGAAGCCCTATCCTTGCCCCACCTGCGGGACTCGCTTCCGTCACCTACAGACCCTGAAGAGTCACGTTCGCATCCATACCGGAGAGAAGCCTTACCACGTGAGTCCCCGACCTGGCCTAGCCCAAAGCCTTGGAATTACCTCCTGTTTACCGACGAGCGGGGCTCTGAAAGGAGCGGGCCTGGAGGCTTTCGATCGAGGCTAGGTGGGCGGTGTCCATGTGAGAAAGGGGTGGGGCCGGAGGTAGGGGTGGCAGGTATGGAAGTTAAGCTCCTGGACGGGGCGCAGTCCTGGAGAGGAGGTGACAGGTGGAAAGACGCTTTGCTGAAGGGGGCCTCCTAGGCCTTCCCCAGAGGATTTGGGAGAATGTGGGGACTCAAGGGGCTTCCCTATATCCCCAAGAGCTTCTCTCAGGTGGAGCGCTGGGCGGTTCTCCCTCGCTCAACATCTGAAAGGTGGTCGTGGGTGGGGAAAAGACCTGACCCGGCTGTCATCCTACAGTGCGACCCCTGCGGTCTGCATTTCCGGCACAAGAGTCAACTTCGGCTACATCTGCGCCAGAAACACGGAGCTGCTACCAACACCAAAGTGCACTACCACATTCTAGGGAGGCCCTAGCCGAGTGCCGCCCCGGCCCCACTCCCTTCCCGGAAGACGGAAAGCTGCGGCTCACGCCTGGGTTCGCTGCCAGGCTTGGGCGTGGGGGTGTGCGAGGCCCCTGGATATCAGCGACGGCCACCACCTTTAATTTCTCACTGCGGGGAGCAGGGGTGGGAGATCCTGGCCTGATCTGCCTCTGTTTTGCTGGTCAAAACCTCTTCCCCGCAATCGATATTGTTTCTGAGCAGAGAACAAGCTAGGAGCTGGAGGAGCGGAGAGACTGGAAGCCTGATTTCCTTAAGGAATCAGGCCTCCACCTGCAGCCCCCGTCTCATTTGATTTATCTGTAAATATAATTTATTGAGGCTTCTGGGTGGCACCAGGGCCTTCATACTATTGCATTTCCCATGTCCCTCTTCTACAAGTGTGATCAAAAGTGACCTGAAACTTGGAATGTGAGGTCACAGCTCTGCTGGCAGAGATTAGCACTTGGCTGCCTCCTTTGGCTTGAGTGTTTTATATTATTATTGTCTTAACTTTTACCTTTAGAATTGTTCTTTTCCCATGTGCTTGTTGGTTTGTTTAAAATGGAGAAAAGGGTTCCCTGTGCCCTGCCCCTTCAATTCTAGGTCTGGAACCTTTATTTGTTCTAAGGCAGCTCTCGGAACATGTGAGTTTGTGGAACTGGGTCAGGAACCCTCTCGAATATTCTGAATATTGTAGGTTTTCTAGCAGGCTAGCACTGGATGTAGACTTTTTCTGTCCTTCAAGGAACCTATGATGAAGTGGGGGTAATATATACCTCCTGGAGGCAGTGAGTGTGGGGCCTTTGTCAGTCCTGGAAGTTGGGGGATGACTTGAGAGGCTTTCTCTTAGGCCCCTGACTGTCCTATTAGACTGGCCACCTAGGTTTGGCTCCATGGTAGTTTTGGCTATCTGATAGAACTCACCCAGGAGCTTGAGTTGAGCCCACAATCCTCCCACTAGGGCCTGTTCTTACACGAAGTTGCTCCCTCTATGCAGGAGAGATCTGCAATTCCATATCAAAAATGATGCAATCTTTTCTGAGTCTGCCCAGTCTCTAAGAATGCAATGACCTAGGGGAGAATTATCTTGAGTAAAGACTGTGACCTTTCCTTTACTGCAGAGGCATCTGGGTTAGAATGTTCCTTGGGGGTCCTACATGAGATGACCTCTTCTTCCTTTAGTAGGTATTTGGACATCTTCTGGCAAGTGTCCAGATTTCAGAGATTTCTTTGCCTCTAGAAGTCACAGGTGCTTGGTAACTTTCTTACCTTAGAAAAGCTGAGTCTGTGACCTGGTCTTCTTGTCACTACATTGCTGTCTGGAACCAGTGAAAGCACTAGAACCTTCCACAAGGACAGAAAAGGGGCTGAGTTCCATTATGGATTTGCTGTAGTTGGGATTATGATCGAGATTAGTGTTGGAATTAAAGCTTTAAAAGATTGACTGATGGACCATCTAGTTGACCAAGTATCCCGTAGGATTAAGAGGCTGTTTGAGGGACACAGTCTCTGGTGTAGGCCAAGTAGGTAGAAAGTTAGAAATGGGTTGCCTCTTAACTGTGTGGAGCGTCTAGAATGTTAGATGATACTCTGAAGTATTACAGTCCTGCCCCTGTTGCTCTGGGGCCTGTTGGTTTAGAGACATGGGGTAGAGGGTAAGAAGCACTTTGAATTTGTGGGATGGAGCTTCCTCAAGACAGGTCAGTCCTAGTGGCTGTCACTTGGGGACTGGTTAGAAAGCTACTCTTTTCCCTTTCCCTCTTAACCTCAGTGCAGAATTGAAGGAGGGAGGGAAAGCAGAGGAAAGAGTTGAGAAGAAACTATATATATATATTTAAGCAGATTGGATGGGCAGGTGGAGAGTGCCAAGGGGTGGAGATGTTAGATCTTGCAAGATCAGAATCATGGAATAAAGAAGCCTCTCTGTGCTGCCTGTTGTGTCCTGGGTTCTTGCCTGTGGCGATCTGGGGACTGGGGAAAGAGGGTTCTTCCTCATGGATACCATCTTGGATTCTGTGCCCATCCCACTGTCCCATCCATTTTAAGCGGCCCTTGTTCTCCCCTTCCCTGCCCTTGCCTTCCGGCTCATTGTGTAGGAACCAGTGACTTCATGAAGTCTCTCCGGAGCCACCTGCATCCTGCTGCTCTGAAGTCACTTCCTGCCTGAGATATGGAGGTAGCAGGGAGAAACCAGGAAGCCACAAATAATACCAAGATGCTGGGGGATGCATCTGTGCAGGGGAACTTGATGCTTGGGACACCCCCTAGCACCACGGAAAATGGTTAGGACTTGGGTCTCCTAAGGACAACAGATGCTAGAGGTGGCGGTAAGAAGACCATGTGTTTAGAGCCAGTGTGCCAGCGCTACCTGTCCCCCAGCAGCGATGTCTTGGAATCCATCCAGTGCCTAGTACTCGATTCTCTTCCACCCTTTCTCTTGTCCTGTGTGTCTTGGTGCACAGCTTTGTTCTGCCCAGAGGGTGAAGGGTCACCAATTCTGATAAATTACCTCCCTCTTGGACTTAAATTCCTCATCTGTGAAATAAGTCCATTAACATGGAAGGAATAATTTCCTTCCAACATTTATAGTTTGTGGTTGTGTGTCTCAGTCTTTTAAAACCCGTGACATGGGTTAGATGTTTTTTAAGCACAAAACAAACTAAAGGAAAACCTCCCTTCCCGTCCCTCTATGGCTTATCCCCTGTTTAAAATAAGACTTGCTAATATTACTTATCTCCTGCTTCATGTGCATGCTAAGTCACTTCAATCATGTCTGATTCTTTGTGACCCTATGGACTATAACCCACCAGACTCCTCTGTCCACAGGAGAGATTCTGGGATTCTCTAGGAAAGAATACTGGAGTAGACTGCCATGCCCTCCTCCAGGCGATCTTCCTGACCCAGAGATCTAACCCACATCTCTTACATCTCCTGCACTGACAGGCAAGTTCTTTACCACTAATGCCACCTGGGAAGCCCAAGGCATTTTAGTGTATAGATTTTCTAATTCAACCCCCTGACAACCTAAAAGTAGGAACTATTATTAGCCTCAGTTTACAAGTAGGGAAACCAACTGAGAGATTCAGTATCTTGGCCAAGTTAATAAGTGAGGAAGCCAGGACTGGAACTACAATTTGATTCTACAGACTGTGCTCTTAACTATTATGTTATATAGCCACACCAACTTCTATATCTTTGATATAGTCCCTACCGGTCAAAGTTCTGACTCCACTTACAAAAAAAAAGGAGAGAGAGAGAAAGAAAGAAAAAACTTTTGGGGTATGACTATTTTTATTTCCCACATATAAAAAAGTATAAGGCTTTTTAAAATTACACAGCCGTCCTCCCCACCCCAGCCCCACTTGTTTGACCCCTTGAGCTCAGATTTCAAAGTCAGTGTTTTAAGGAGCTTGAAGCCAAATCATTAGTGCTACATAAGGTTGGAGGAACTGGGTACTGGTTGGGAAGAAAGGGCTGATTGTACCAGTGGTCATGGCTTGTCTCTTTTAGTCTATCCCATCATGGGATCGAAAAATGTGGTTCAGTTCAGTTCAGTCGCTCAGTCGTGTCCGACTCTTTGCGACCCCATGAACCGCAGCGCGCCAGGCCTGCCTGTCCATCACCAACTCCCGGAATTCACTCAGACTCACGTCCATCGAGTCAGTGATGCCATCTAGCCATCTCATCCTCTGTCGTCCCCTTCTCCTCCTGCCCCCAGTAGGAAGTGGTTGTTACTGGAGGGCAGAGGGAAAGTTTCCAGCCCCACTGAAGACGGGTGCTGGTGGGGCTCTGAGTGAGTTCACAGATGCACTTCCTCTGCCCAGTTATTTTTGGTCTCTGTGACCTGTAGGTTTCCTGTTAGTGGGAACAGAAGGGACAGGAACAAGTTCCCATTACAGAAATACATGCCAGGAATCCAACAGCCCATTCTCCTTTTTCCTTGGCCTCTGAACCCTCTCCGTCCAGGCATCTAGATTTAATCTTATCTCATAATCGCTCTACGCCCCCCATCCCCGCCCCGCGTTTCAACTCCTGGACCCCTTATTAAATATGTTTTCCTCTCCTGAACCAGCTTATCCACCACCAACCCCTACGGACTCCTTACGTGCGCATCTCTGTGCAGAAGCCCGATCAAATTAGCCCACTGGGTGGACAAGGGACCGAAGCTGCAGCAGGGCACACTCCTGGGTCACGTGTGGCCCAACTATTTGGCCTCCGAAAGTCCCCTCTCCACGCATGCGCCCCATTCGTTGTCCAGTACAGGCCGGGTTCTAAACTCCGCCCCGCCCCTCTGGCTCCGCCCCCTGCTGAGGAGTCCCGAGTCCTTATTGGTGAGCTTCGGACAGGGATGCAGACCCTGGCTGGCCAGGTGCTAACACTTTCAGTGATAAAATGGATAATCCACCTGGAGACGGGCGCACCTCAGGGGTGGGGCCCAATTCAGCCCCCTCCCCAGTCTGTCCCGCCCAGGCCTCAACTCCAGATTTGAAGCCAGCGGAGCCACGCCCCCCGGCGCTGAACGTGGGGGCCAGCGCGGGCCTACTCTCCCCATTATAATCGCCCCCACTAGGGGAGAAGCGCAGGCGTCTCACGCAGCCTCTCTGCAGCTTTCAAGCCCTCGTTGGTACTTTCCTCTCTGCCACCCTCGCCTCTCCGGCGCGGCCCCGAGCTGTCCGGCTGGGTGGGTGGGCAGAGGTGGAACGACCCGAGCTCCGCTCCCGAAGGGGCTTAAAGAGGCAGCCCTGTTACCACCCAGATGGCTTATAGGGCCGAGCCCCCCGACGGGGGGTGGGGATGGATGGTGGTGCTCTCAGCGTTCTTCCAGTCGGCGCTGGTGTTCGGGGTGCTCCGTTCCTTCGGCGTCTTCTTTGTGGAATTTGTGGCGGCGTTTGAAGAGCCGGCCGCGCGAGTCTCGTGGATCTCCTCCATAGGAATCGCGGTGCAACAGTTCGGGAGTGAGTGCTGCGCCTAGGTCCGGAGTCCTGTGTCCCTCGACCCTTGGAAGGGAGTGGGGGATGCGGGGACAGTAGAGGACATGGGGAGGGGAAGCGGTGCTGGAGAAGGACGCCTGAGATTTTCTCGCAGAACTCTTCCTCTTCTCCAGGTCCAGTGGGCAGTGTGCTGAGCACAAAGTTCGGTCCCAGGCCTGTGGTGATGACCGGGGGTATCCTGGCTGCACTGGGGATGCTGCTCGCCTCCTTTGCTACCTCCTTGACCCACCTGTACCTGAGTATTGGGTTGCTTTCAGGTGAGACCCTGAGCAGGGCCGGTGAGGCAAAACCTGAGTCTTTTTGGCCTCAGGATATTTACCTTCTTCCTGCTCCTTCCAAAGACAGGGGAATCTCTCAGAGAAAGTTTTAGCTAGCACCTCTGCCTGGAAGGGAATTCTTAACAGAGGTAACTAAAGTGATAAACAGGTTAGGGGAAATCAGGAAATTCAAAGATGCAAGGCAAGAACTGGTGGAACTGGAATGTAAAGGAATGAATTACTGTAAAGTTGTGTAAGATACTGTGGCCGTAAAATAAACATCATTATCCTATTTACAGATGCGGAAAGTCTTTAAAGCTTATGCAGTTTGGCAAATGAATTTCACACAGCCAGCAATGGTAGAGCCCAGGTCTAACTCCAAAGTTCTGTGGTAGTGACTTTACAAACAGTGTCTCTAAGCTTCCAGAGTCTGCTAAGTTATATTACCTCCATTTTGCAGATGAGATTGAGGTCAGGAGGTTAAGGTACACAAGGTCATACAGCTAGAAAGTATCCAACCAGGGTTGTGATTTAGGCCTGTGCTCCACTTTGTTGCTGGGCAGTGTTGGGATGACTGGGTGTTTGAGTTCCTTAAGGGGTCCTCAACCCCCACTTCTTCCTTTTTGACAGGATCTGGCTGGGCCTTGACCTTCACTCCAACCCTGGCCTGCCTGTCCCGTTACTTCTCTCGCCGGCGATCCCTGGCCACCGGGCTGGCACTGACGGGCGTGGGCCTCTCCTCCTTTGCTTTTGCCCCACTCTTCCAGTGGCTGCTCAACCACTATGCCTGGCGGGGGGCCCTACTGCTGGTGTCCGCCCTCTCCCTTCACTTAGTGGCCTGCGGTGCTCTTCTCCGTCCACTCTCCCTGGCTGAGGACCCTGTCGTGGGTGGCCCTGGGACCCAAATCACCTCCCTCCTGTGTCACGGCCCCTTCCTCCGTTACACCGTTGCCCTCACCCTGATCAACACTGGCTACTTCATTCCCTACGTGCACCTGGTGGCCCATCTTCGGGACCTGGGTTGGGACCCACTGCCCGCTGCCTTCCTCCTCTCAGTGGCGGCTATTTCTGACCTCGTGGGGCGTGTGGCTTCTGGGTGGCTAGGTGATGCTGTCCCAGGACCTGTGGCAAGACTCCTGATGCTCTGGACCACCCTGACTGGGGTGATACTGGCCCTGTACCCTGTGGCTGAGGCGCCCACTGGCTTGGTGGCCCTGACTGTGGCCTATGGCTTCACATCAGGAGCCCTGACCCCAGTGGCCTTCTCCGTGCTGCCTGAACTGGTGGGGACTGGAAAGATATACTGTGGCCTGGGACTGGTACAGATGGTAGAAAGCATCGGGGGGCTTCTGGGGGCTCCTCTGTCAGGTAAGGGGAATAGGATTTCCAGGTGGGCCATGGCTGCTGTGTTTTACTATGGGGGGGGGAGGGGAATTGACATAGTATATGTTAATACTGCCCTCTGCCACGGTAGATACACAGCCCATATAGTCAGTCACAGCAGCCTTGAAACAGGTCTGGGGGAAAGAAACTGGGGCTGTGGAAAGATTAAGAGGACCTCTGAGGCACCCTTGGCAGTGTACCTACAGCTGGGGTTTTCAGAGGATTCCGCCAGACATAGCATGCTAGTGCCTGCCTTTTCCCTTGGCCCACTGGGCCCCAGGCCAGGGGCCTGAGCCGTCTGGTCAAAGTTCCCCATACTTCAGAAGCCAGAACCTTCAGACCCTTAATGTTTTCCTCTATTAACTGAAGGCATGGAAGGGAAAGAAAGGCACAAGTGTGGCTGACTCAATCTGTATCCCCAAATCTGGGGATGCCCTAAACTGGCTAGTTTGGCAGTCCTTTCTGAAGGCAGGAAGGTGGTTGAAGTGACATTTTGAGGGCCCTTGGGAAACCAGAGTTCTCACGCTCACCCAGTCTGAACTCTTCCAAGATGATGGGTTAAGGAACATTTTCATCCCTCCACCCCAAAATGTGTCAGAGCCATCAGTCCTAGGAAACAGATCACCCATGTGTATTCTTTTTCTCTTTTGAACCTAGGCTACTTCCGGGATGTGACAGGCAACTACACAGCTTCTTTTGTGGTAGCTGGGGCCTTCCTTCTGGCAGGAAGTGGAGTTCTCATCACTTTGCCCCACTTCTTCTGCTTCTCAGCTCCTACCTCCAAGCCCCAGGACCTTGTAACAGAGGCACTGGATACCAAAGTTCCCCTGCCTGAGGAGCTGGGAGAGGATTGAACTCCAAGAAGGGGCAGACAGACCCACAAAACAAGAGGTTGGTGGCTCCAGGTCTTCTGCCCCATCTTGGCACCCAGAGAACCACAGTGCCTTAAGCATCTTGATCTGCACCCCCTCCCCGCCCCTCAGAGCAGGCGTGGGGCTCCTGCAATGTGTGTGCCAACCCTTTGTATTTTCTCGAGGATTCTTGTCTCTCGTTTGCTCCCACAACTTTTTCTGAAGGATCCAGGAGTTCAGCCTGCTCCACCGAGCTGTGAATCAACCGTGGAAAATCAAAGGCCAAGATACTTATCATAGTTTTTTTACATGTGATCTCTAATGTTGTCCTCCTTGGAAAAGATCTGTCTTTGGGATAAAACTGAATAAGAAAACTGGACAAAACTCAGAACCTCAGAAAGTGCTTGGGCCCATAAGCCTGAGTGGGCTGAATGGGGTCAAACTGGGGAGTGGAGGGGAGGTATCCAGGACCTCTGGTGACCCAGAGCATTTAACCCTGGACTCTGCTCTCTGGACCACAGTTTCTCCCACTTGCCCCCAGACTTCCCTCTTTCCTACTCTCCCCTGTAACTTAGAAATTAAGAAAATGGTGTGAGATGTGGGGGAGGGGTGCTAGTTTGGAAGGGAGAGATAAAGCTAAGAGAGAAGTCTGAGATGCTTGTATTTTCCTCAGGCCAGTAAAGGGGGACTGAAATGCAGAAAGACTTATCTGGGAAATGAAGATGGGGCAGCTAGCACTCATGAGCACCCCTCTGCCTCCAACAAACCTGAAGCAGACAGACAGGGAGTGCCTCAAAGGTTTCCTGTTATAATGGCAAAGAGAAATGGACTGACAGGATAAACACCCTGCCTGCCATGGCTTAGGGGGATCCTGTTCCCATCAACCAGCTTCTCTGGATATCTTAAGCAGACTGTTTGCAGCATAGATTGCCTAACAATTGGAACTTGCAGGAAAAGCAGATAAAAAGTCTTTATTGGGGGAGGGGCTCAACAAGTGGTGTCCAGAGTGGAGTGAGGGTCTCCCGGGGAGAGCAGGGCAACCTGAGGGACCGGGAGCAGCTCCCCCATCTCAGGGGGTGGAGTGTCTGGACGGGAGGCCGGACGGCAGGAGGGCAGCGCCTTGGGCAGCCCCATATAGACGAAGCTGCCAGAGAGGATGAAAGAGCCGCACGTGAGGAAGGAGGCAGTGAAGTCTCCGGTCTCATCCCTTAGGAAGCCTGAGAGGAGAGGGAAAGGAACTTAGAGGCCTGGGTCCCCAGTTGCAGGTGGGGGGTGAGGGTGGCGAGCGGATCTGCTGGCTCTGGCCCTTACCTGACAGGGGAGGGCCTAGAAGCCCCCCGAGGCTCAGCAGCAGCATCACCAGACCGGTGGCCTGTACCACATTTCCGATGCCCACCAGCTCCGGGAGCACACAGAAAATCAACGGGGCGTAACTTCCGGCGCTCAGGCCGTAGACCCCAGCCGCTGCCAGCAGGGGGCCCCCCCAGCTGTCTTTGTTCCCCACCACGGGCACCAATCCCACCGCCAGCAGCCCCAGGCCTGTCAGAGCCCCGAATACCGTCAGCAACCGCGGGAGGGGCACCCAACCCTGGTCCGCCAGCCACCCGCAGAGGAGCCGAGCGCCGATATCCCCCACCGCAGCCGCCGCCACCACCAGCGCCGCCCCATACCCGCCCAGGCCCCGATCTAAAGCGTGAGGAGCCAAGTGCACGTAGGGGATGAAGTAACCGACCCCCACTAAGGCCGTGCCTAGTGTCAAAACTAGGAAGGCCCGGTGTCTGAAGAGGCCGAGGCCGAGGGCAGCTAGAGGGCTTCGAGGTAGGGCCAGGGGGTCTCCAGGAAGCGCCAGGGGTCGTAGCAGGGCGCCACAGGGGGTGAGGTGGAGGGTGACGGCTCCGAGGAGGAGCAGGGAGCCCCGCCAGCCAAAATTATCAAGGAGGAGCTGCAAAGCAGGCGCCAGGAGCAGCGAGGAGGCCCCGTTGCCCGTGAGTGCCAGCCCCACGGCCAAGACTCGACGGCGGGAGAAGTAACGGGAGACGGTCCCCAGCGCAGGGGCGAACACCAGCGCCCAGCCGGAGCCTACGAATGGATAGGACCGGGTAAAGACAGAAACCAGGGTTTCCAGGCCCTGCCATCCTAGCTCCGTTTCTCGCAGGAGGCCCCCGCCCTCTCGGCTTCCCTACCCGACAAGCTCCTATTTCCACCATCACCCCCTTAAGAACCCGGGTATCCCTCTCCCCTCACCAGCAAGGACGCCCAGGCCAAGGTAGAGGTGCAGCAGACTGCGGGCGAAAGCCGAGAAGACGAAGCCGAGCGAGGTGAGGACGCCCCCAACCATCACGACGGGGCGCGCCCCCCAGCGGGTACTCAGGGCACTGCCCACTGGGCCTGAAAGGGGGCGGAGTCAAGGGAAGGCACGCCCCCCGGACCCCCAAACTCTCTCGAACACTTCTCATTGGCTGTTTTCCTGGCCTAAACTTCTTCCCCGCCTTATAGCAACACCACCACCACCAGCCTGCCCCGCTTCATCTCAAGGCCCACTCAATTCTAGAACTTAGAATTTTAAATTCGACCTAGGTCTGAAGGTCGAACTCTAAGGGTCGACTTTTCTTAGTTGTTTGTTAACTAGTCAAGGGTGTCCTCTACCACTGCTCTCACGGCACTTCCCCCCACCCCAGTTCCTACCTCCCACCTCGGGGCCCCTCCTCACTGGCTGCCTGCTGCACTGCCAGGGCCAGGGCGCTGACCCACGCCGTCTCCAGAGCGTTTCGGTCAAAATACTCCGCGAAGTCAGGGAAGGCGAGGCCCAGGGAGCGTAACACCCCGTAGGAGAGCCCATTCACCGCGAACCCTGCGGCTGCCACCACCCAGCCCCAGCCCCCGTCCGGGGGTCCGGTTGGCTTGGGGGTCATCACCTCCTGGGGAAGGGGGAACATCAGAGAAGTCGCCACATCTGTGTCTCCTTTATGGATCTTAGCATACCTGAGATCCAGCCCTGAGCACGACAGGACGGAGGCGGGGGGCGGGGGAGGGGCGGTGTTCGGGCCTAGGGCTAGAACTCCAGGTCCGCGCCGTGCAAGAGCGGGCTAACAGCCAGATCCCCCAATTCTGAGACTCCCCCTCCCACACACACCAGGTTCCCCTTACCCGACCTCTCTGGGCGGTCCGGGGGAGGGGAAGGGCGAAGAAAGGCTCGGCCCGGTTTTCTCCCCGCTTCCCCAGAGGGCGGGGCCTTAGAGGGGAGCAAATGCAGAGACGGAGCCCAACTTGGACCGGCTCTCAAGGTAAACAGAGAGCGCCACAGGGCGCCTGAGCCACCTGGGACGCGCGGGCGGGGGGATGGGGACTGTCGAGGGCGGGGGCAAGGTGAGACAGCCAATCCACCGAGCCGAGTCCCACGGGGATTGAATTATCCATTTACACCCCCAATCCCGAGGAAGGGAGGGGCGAGGAATGAACACCTCCCCGCCCATGCCCACGCACCTGCAGCTGGCTGCGCACCCGGGAGATGCATGGATTGCAATCGCCAGCCTCCTCAACGTTGGTAGGCAACGCACGGAAATAGGGGTGTCCTCCCAAAGCCTGAGGGGATGAGTAGCTCCAACGTTCTCAGGGAACGTTGCTGGAGAACCTGGTAAACCTCGGGTGTCAAATCACAGACCAGTACATGTTGCGTGCTCAACGACAATACGCCCTCCAGGACAGAGAGGAAGGAAGAGGACTTCCTTGTGATGGGCCAGGGACATAGACACGTCATGTTGCATCTTCACAATCACCCTGTGAAAAGGTGTTCCCTCCATTTTACAGATGAAGTCACTGAGACTTAGAGAAGTTATGTGATTTGCCCGAATCGCCAAACTTAAAAAGAAAGAAAGAAAAATATTTGAGTTTGGGTCTGTCCGACTGTGGAACCATCCAAGAACAGACCTACTACTGAAATAGAATCTGCCACCACGGAGGGAAACGGCCTGGAGACAATTTGATGCCAAACTGACCTGGAAATGGTAGATTGATTCTGAGCTAGGGGTTTCTGGGACTAGAAAGGATTCTTGGGATCAGAATCCCTGAAGATTTAGATGGAAATTTTAAAAACAAAGTAAGAAATCCGAAAATTGAACCCAGGTATTGATTTCTTGGAAAAACTTTCCTTTTTACATTAAGATTGATTTACTTTGAATCAAGGGATGTGTTCTTTCCTTTATTAAACAACATCAGAGAAAACCTGGCAGTTTGCATTAGTTTGGCCGACAGCCACATTACCCGACAGCCACATGGTGGCAGTGTTTCCTAACTGTTGAGAAACTCTCTGCAAATAAAAAACACTATTTATGCCTGGAGAATCCCATGGACAGAGGAACCTGGCAGGCTACGGTCCATGGCGTTGAAGAGAGTCAGACGCAACGAATGACTGAGCACACACACACGTTTTACTGTGTAAGAATTACATCTCAGTAAAGCTGATTTTTAAGGTTAAAGAAATCTTAGATTGGTGAGGATGTAGAGAAAAAGAAACACTTAGCACTGTTGATGGAAATGCAAACTGGTATAGCCAGTATATAGAAGTGCCTCAAAAAATTAAAAATAGAACTGCCATGCTGTGCTGTGCTTAGTCTCTCAATCATGTCCGACTCTGCAACCACATGAACTGTAGCCCAGCAGGTTCTTCTGTCCATGGGGATTCTCCAGGCAAGAATACTAGAGTGGGTTACCATGGCCTCCTCTAGGGGATCTTCCCAATCCAGGGATAGAACCCAGGGCTCCTTCCCTGCAGGCAGATTCTGTACAGGCTATCAAAGAGGTATCTGCACTTATGTGTTCATTGGAGCATCATTCACAATAGTCAAGATATGGCAAGAACTTAAGTGCCTATCAGTGAATGAATGGATAAAGGATAATATAATAGTCCATTAGTTTGTTGTCCAGTGGCTAAGTCTTATCCAACTCTTTGTGACCCCATGGACTGAAGCATGTTAGGCTTCCATGTCCTTCACTCTCTCCCAGAGTTTGCTCAAAATTTTGTCCATTGAGTCAGTGATGCTATCCGACCATCTCATCCTCTTTCACCCCCTTCTCCTCCTGCCCTCAATCTTTCCCAGTTTCAGGGTCTTTTCCAATAACTCAGCTCTTCACATCGGGTGGCCAAAGTATTAGAGCTTCAGCTTCAGCATCAGTCCTTCCAATAAATATTCAGGATTGATTTCCTTTAGGATTGATGGGTTTGATCTCCTTGTGGTCCAAGGGACTCTCAAGAGTCTTCTCCAACACCACAGTTTGAAAGTATCAGTTCTTTGGTGCTCAGCCTTCTTTATGGTCCAACTTTCACGTTTGTACATGACTACTGGAAAATAGTATATATGGTCTATATATCATATATACCTATATATAATATTCTACCATATAGCCAATGTATATTGTGCATGCTGAGTAGCTTCAGTCATGTCTGACTCTTTGCAACCCTATGGACTGTAGCCCAACAGGCTCCTCTGTCCATGGGAATCTCCAGGCAAAAATACTGGAGTAGATTGCCATCTCCTTCAGGGGATCTTCCCAACCCAGGGATGGAACCTGCATCTCTTACGTCTTGTGCATTGGCAAATGGGTTCTTTACCACTAATGTCACCCAGGAAGCCCATATCCAATATATACATAAAGGTATGTATAAAATGACAGCATATTATTCAGCCTTGTGAAAGAAGGAAACCCTGCTATTTGCAACAATATGAATGGAACTCAAGAGCATTTATAACAAGTAATATAAGCCAGATAGAGGAGGACAATACAATATGGTATCACTTATCTGCAGAATCATTAAAAAAAAGACAGAACATGGAAAAGTGGTTGCCAGGGGCTGGGGGTTGGAAGGGAATAGGAAGAGATTGGTAAAAGGGAACAAACTTTCAGTTATAAGATGAATAAGGTCTGAGAATCTAACATTAAAAAAAACATGGTAACCATAGTTGATAACACTGTATTGTATATCAACACCAATATACAATATCCTTTTGGGCCACACCAAAAGTCATCTCTACTCTTTAAGTGGTGCATTTTATTGTGTAAGGATTACACTTCAGTAAAATTGATTTTTCAGGTTAAAAAAACCCTTAGGTTGGTGAGGATGTAGAGAAAAAGAAACATCTATGCACTCTGGGTGGGAATGTAAATTGGTACAGCCAGTATGGAAAGCATATGGAAATGTCTCAAAAAATGAAAAATAGAACTACCATATGATCCAGTAATTCCATTTCTGGGTTTATATCCAAAGGAAATTAAAACAGGATATCAAAGAGATACCTGCACTCCCGTGTTTATTGGAGCATTGTTCACCATAATCAAGATATAGAAACAGCCTAAGTGTCTATCAGCAGATGAAGGGATAAAGAATAATATAATATTCTATCATATATACATATATGAATTCCATCATATATATATATATAATGACAGAATATTATTCAGCCTTGACAAAGAAGGAAATCCTGCCATTTGCAACAATATGAATTGAACTAGAGGGTATTTATATCAATTAATATAAGCCAGACAGAGAAAGACAGTACTGCATGATATCACTTATCTGCAGAATCATTAAAAAAAAAGTCAGGAAAAAAAAATTAAAAGTGCAAAAGTCGTTGCCAGTGGCTGGAGGTTAAGGGAATAGGAAGAATTTGGTAAAAAGGAGCAAGCTTTCAGCTATAAGATAAAAGTCTTATAGCTGAGAATCTAACATAAAACATGGTGACCATAGTTGATAGCACTATTTTATAACTGAAATTTACTGAGAGTAGAACTTAAGTGTTCTCACCTAGGAAAAATAATAAATGTGTGAGGTTATGGATATGTTCATTAACTAGATGCGAGAATCCTCTCACAAAGTATACATGTATCAAAGCCTGATATTTAAATATCTTACAATTTCATATGTCAATTATACCTCAATAAAGCAGAAATTTTTAAAAAGTACCTTAGGAACTCTAGATAGTCTTTTCAAAGTTAAGGGGAAAAAAAGAACCTCAAATCAATGGCAGTGCTCTAATCTCCCAGGGTTTATTGCTCTCCTACAAGGAGGAGGGTCCCCCTTCCCCACCCTGCCATTTCCCAAGCAGGGGGCCCCTCTCTTAGTTGCCTTTGCTCAGTCCAGCCTCGCAGATCCAGTGATAGAGTCTTTGGCAGGCATCGTCATTCCACTTGCCATCGGGGTAGAAATGGGCACAGTCCTCACCTCCACCCAGCCCATGCCCATGAAAGTCATCCGGCTGGCCTGGCTTCCAATTCCTGGTTGGGGGCGGGGGGGGCGGTTGGTGTGAGAAGAAAACAGCCAGCTAGGAAGAACAGATAGAACAGAATCCAGAGTGGGGAGAAGGGGCTGTGGGCCAGACCCTGGAGGAGCAGAGCTGAAGAAGGAAGAAGGTACAGAAAGCTGAGGCACTCACTTGATGTTGGTCTCATAGTCCGACCCATCCACCCATTTCCAGACTCCATCCGGATCACTGAGGCCCATCCAGGTGAAGTAAGGACGTAGGTTGGCCTGGATAAAATCCTGGGATGACAGAAGGGCAGCGATGACTTCCCCCCAACTCCCAGGCCAGCTCCTCGGACTAGCAGTTCTGAACTTCATGGGTTCATTAAAGCCATGGAGGAAATTCAGGGTGTTGATCCCAATGCCGGAACCAGTGGAACCTCAGACTCTGGCTTAGATTGAAGTGGTTGCTAAAACTCCCCAGCTGATGCCAATGAGACCAGTCTTGGGACCTGAGCTTGAGGGGCTCACCTGTTCATCTCTGGAGTTGATGACTACCAGGTGGGCATTCTTCAGTTGGCAGTCTTTCTCAGCTTCTGGCCAGGGCTTCACCAAGGAAGAGAACCAGTAGCAGCGGCCTTCATGCTCCAGCCAGTTGGTGGGACAGCAGGCTGTGTTTTGAGAGCCTAAGGGGCCGGGGTTGGGGGAGTGGCTGAGATGCTGCCCAGGGGAACGTGGGCAGGAACTGGTTCCAGGCATGCCCCACACAGCTCTTACAATTACTCTTGAGAGCATCCATCTTGCAGGTCAGGGAGTTCAGGTTCTTGACCAGCTGCTGGACTCGAAGGAGCATTTCAGAATTACCTGGGATGCACACAGGTGGGCAGTGGGTATAGTGTCCTGGGTGTGGCTTCTGCTCCATGAGTCCCTGGAGACTGGGGGTCCAAGCCCAGGACCCAGCCTAGGAACCCCCCTGCCTTGCCCTCCCACACACCTCATGCCCAGGTAGAAGGCAGTAGGGGCCTGACCTGCTTTGAGTTCTTCTAGTTGCTTCTCCAGCCTGTTCTCCAGAGAAAGCACCTTGTCATTCAAGCTACGGGCTGGAGGGGAGGGCACTCAGCACCCTGTTACTGCTCCCATCCCCCACCCTCCAGTCTGAGAACCCAGCCCCCACCTCTCCACACCCTCTCCCTGAGGGTCTCTTACCAGCTTGCAGTTCTTGCTTGTGACTTTCCACCTCAGCTTTCAGTGATGTTATCATTTCTTGCAAGTTGCCACCTGGAGGACTCAGGGACTCAGGAGTCATCCTCCACCCCTGCTCCACCCCACCCCAGCTCAGTCCAGAGCCCCTTTCATGCCAGGCTCACCCTGGGAGTTCAGTGCCTGGACCTCGGCCATACTGTTTGAAGTGAAATTACTGAAACTTGTTCTCAGGGTCTGCAGGTCACTCTGAAACTTGAAATCTGGTCAGAAGAATGGGACAATCAGTGCTAAGGGTTATCAGGCCCTCTCTATGCCAGCATTGGGCCCCTAACATGCATCATCTCATGGGTCCCTTCAGTGACCCCACCCAAAAGGACAAGTCCTATTTTTATCTGATACTGCAAGTGAGGCAATCAAGGCTCAGAGAGAGGGCATAATTTGACAACATTCCCCAGCTGACAAGTGACAGAATCAGCAGTCATCCTCATCCAATCACTCTTGCATTCAGCATCCCCACCACACCTCGTTATTTCTCTCTTCCTTGCCCACCTTGTGCCACTCACTTTGGTATCCCATCACACAGGCGCTGGCCAGCAGGAGGCTGAGGCCCAGGGAGAGCAGGAGGAGGCAAGGGCTGGAGAGGAGCCGCTTCAGAAAGGTCTGGGAAGAAAACAGCACTGCAGGAGGAGAGGGTGTCAGGAGGAGGAGGTCCAGGTGGTGGGACAGAAATGGGGCCACAGGGACCTCTCAAGGAGGAGGCCAGTTCAGCTTATGCTGGTGGGAGGCCGGATGAGAACGGTGGGACCGGGGGTGTCCAGGTCTCTGACTCCTCATGGACCAGCCCAAGTGCTCAGATACAGGGGCCCCTCACATGCCTGGGGACACGTGTACCCAAAGACACACAGACAGAGGACCATCTCGATGTGTAAGTTCCTCTCATCAGAGTTGAGGAGGTAGCAGGAGGACCCAGAGAGAGCGAGGGGCAGCCCACACTCTAAGCCCACAAGGCAAGCTCACATTCAAGGGCGAAAACACATTAGAAAGACAGTTTACGCTTTTGCCCTTCCTCAGCGCACAGGAAGTCAGGCCCACTATGGATCTTGAATTCTCTTCCTACTGGGTCCCCCAGAGGCTGGGCCCTGACCCCCTTCAGAGTGGAGGACCCTACCAGGACACATGGTAGAGGTGCAGACATGACCCATTTGACAACAGAAAGCCTTCTAAACATATTAAGAAGAGGCTTAGCAAAGACTGTTTCCCCTTTCCCTTACCTTCTGTAAACCTCTGGCTTTTTTTCTCACTCTCTAAGTACTGAAGGTCTTCGTACTTCACTGACATGTTTGGACCAACACGGTCTCTGAGACTGTTGGAGCAGAAGTGGAGGCCGAGGCAGTAGGCAGGCTGGGGCAGGAGCTGGATTAAAGGGGGAACACGGGGACCAGGGAGGAGCTGCAAGGCAAGGCTGGAGATGAGGAAAGAGTGAGGTTTGAAAAGGAACCCATGGGGAAGGCTAGGAATGGGGATGGGCTTGGGTTTGCAGCTGAGGTCAGAGGTGGGGTCAGGGATGAGGTTTGAGCTAGGGTCAGGTTGAGCCTGCCGTGATGGTGGAGGTGAAGTTGGAGCTAAATGCATTGCTACGACTAGGTCTGATGTTGGGGCTGGAACCGAGGTTGCATCTCCTACTAGGATCAGTACTCATGCTGGAGTCAGTAGTGGGATCAGTACTCATGTTGAAGCCATGAATGGAGATAGACATAGGCTTGGTGCTGAAGTTGAAAATAGGACAGAGTTGAGGTTCAGGCTTTTGGGGGGTGAGGGAGAGGGGCAGGCTGGTGTTAAGAGTCAAGCTAACTTGGGAATTCTCTGGCAATCCAATGGTTAAGGCTCCATGCTTCCACTTCACAGGGCAGGAGTTTCATCCCTAGTTCCTAGGATCCTGTGTGCCCTGCTGGGCTGCCCCCACGTTTTTTTTTTTTTTTTTTTAATGATGTAAGAACTCTGGGGGTGAAGCTGCCACTGGGGTTGGTATGGGGTTTGAGATGTGGCTGGAGTAGGGGCTGAAGACAGGGCTAGAACCAGGCTAGGGAAGGGGTTGACTGTGAGTATCAGTTTGTGACCAAGTTGTAGCTGCCCTGCTGCTGCTAAGTCGCTTCAGTCGTGTCCAACTCTGTGCAACCCCATAGATGGCAGCCCACCAGGCTCCCCCATCCCTGGGAGTCTCCAGGCAAGAACACTGGAGTGGGTTGCCATTTCCTTCTCCAGTGCATGAAAGTGAAGTCGTTCAGTTGTGCCCGACTTTTAGCGACCCCATGGACTGCAGCCCACCAGGCTCCTCCGTCCATGGGATTTTCCAGGCAACAGTCCTGGAGTGGGGTGCCATTGCCTTCTCCCTAATTTAATCCAAATCCAATGAAGAGAATAGAGTTGAAAATCTCCCATGAGTCATTAAATCCCCAACCTGCCCCCTTATATATCTTACCATTCAGTTCCACCAAAGACCCACGGTCCCTTCTCCCTGCTTTCTCTGACATCCTCCCTGCCCTTTAGCCCCTTTACCTGTGAGAAGTCAAGAGGCTGTGATTCTTGAGTTCTTTGTGCAGCAATGACCAGAGTTGGAAAAAACGAAATCCCGGACAATTGGGATGGGGGTGGCCGATGGAAGAGTCACCTGAGTGGAGACCTGCTAGTCTTTGTGTCTGAATGACCAAGAGTCTATAAACTGGGACACTCCCATTTCCTCAGTTTGAGGCAGTAACTAATAAGAAGGAATTGAAATCAAAACTCAGACAGAGGTGGCGTGTGTAGGGCAGCTGGACATTTTTAGACCTCCGGTGACTTCCTTAATTTTACTATTTGGCAGTGAAACATTGGATCAGAAGGAACCAGAGCTGCAGCGTTGCTTTTCCTCTGTCCCACACTTCCTTTCAGTTCCTGATGTGAACATCTCGGAATTGTTGACATCTCCATCATTGCAAATCCAGGTCCAGAGGAGCCCTTTGCTCTACTCTTGCTCAATCCTGACCCAGGGCCCCTGGCATCTTCCTCTGGGGCCTTAGCCAGCAAGCTCCCTGAGTTCTGGCCAGCTCTCCTTGTTATCAAGTCCAGGCTTGCTCTGATCACTAAATGACAGGGACAAGGTGTTGAGGCAAGGAAAAAGACTTTATTTAGAAAGCAGGCACTGGACTTACAGAAGATGGCAGAATAATGTCTCAAAATAACCATCTTCTTTTATAGACCAGAGACGGGGTCAGGAAAGGGGTGAGGAAACAAAGTAAAAAGGCTATTAGTCTTGCAAATATCTCCTAGGATGGCCAACCTCAGGCAGGGATGTGTTGATTTCTTCCTTCCTTCCATCCACAGGTGGACAGGGTCCTGAACACTTTAACAGTCAGGCAGAGGGGCAGATGCTCTGAGGCAGGTCTTTATGTATGATTATAATAACAAAATCCAACTCAGAGAAACAGTTCCAACATGGAGTGAGAACTGGCTTTTCCCTGCCACATCCTCATTTCATTTGAATGGAGGGAAGAGGTGGTGGAGAATAGGACCTCCTGGCTGGAATGGAAAGGGAGGATCCAGGAGAAAGAATAGAATTTATTGAGCATTAAATCTGTGATGAGGATTGTGCCAGACATTTGCATTAACCATTCAATTCCCACAAGATTGTTGGGAGGAATTTTGGATGAAGAATTTAGGCTCAGAACCATCCTGTGACTTGCCCAAGATCACTCGCCTGGTAAGCATAAGAGCCAGAATTCCAGCCTAGGGCTGCCCCACACCCTAGCCTGGGCTCTCTCTGAATATACTATCTTCATGAAAGGGGTTCAGTTTAATACTGCCAGCTCTCTAAATCCCTCTAAGGGGTTTTCCCTGAATTCACACATACAATCTTTTCATAGGAAAGATTATTAGTGTCTTAAAAGGGGAAGAAGGAAAGCAAATACATTTCAGATTCTATTTTCTAGTTAAATGGGATTGTGCTCTGATAATTGCATTTTAAAACTCATTTAACATTTTATCAAGAATATTTGGCCACATCAGTTCATAAAATATCCTTTATTTCTTTTTTAACTTCATCTCATTTCATAAGCTGTGCCATAATTTATTGACTAAGCTTTTTCCCTTATGATAAACATTTAGGTTTTTTCCAGTTTTCTTTTGCTTTCTTGCTTTGCATTTATTCAGTGTTTGGATTAGTATCTGTTACAGGCTGGGTTTTTGGAATCAATGTGGAGACTGAATTTGGGGTACAGTTTAGTTATTAGGGATCAGCACCTGTGAAAGGAAGAGGAAAGAAGGTGGTGGTAGAGGGAGAAGTTAAAGAGTTACAAAGACCCCACAAAGCTTTAGCACATCCGACAGGGGCTTCTAGGGGTTCAAACTGCATTGGGTGTCAGAGCTGCCCATTGCTTCATGGAAATGGGGCCCTTATTACCTGATCTCGCTCAGTTAGCTGATACGGCTATCACAGAGGGGTGGGGCCTCAGGGGAGGTGGCTGTGTTGTGTGTACAGGTTACAGGTTACACACCCCATGACTGGGCACCAAGTCCTTTTTGGAAGTGAGGTCTGGCTGTATTATCTTTGTGTCTACCACAGTTCTGCTTTACATTCACACATTAATTGGGGGATAATCAAATTTTTGCTTTATTGAATCTTTCCCACAAAGAACATTGTATGTTTCCCCATTCATTTATCCAAGTGGTAGGGACAGAATGAAGGGACAAAATAGGTGATTAAATAGTTAATCCCACTAAGGGTTTGTAATTAGAAAAATATGGGAGACCCCCATAAGTTAATGATTACTCGAGGTTTGCTTAATGACAGAACCATGCAAAAGAAGCACGGGACATGCCCCAAAACAATAAAACAATGGTTGCATAAGACCTACATAGTGAGTGCCCAGTGAACTCAGTCAGTTAATGATCCCTAGTACATGTTCTCTAAATACACAAAAAAACAATAATTTGTGGGCCTAGCTTGACCACACAGGGACAGGGAAACTCCCCTGCTCAACTTGGAGGAGGAGCTGATGAGGGAAGCATGACGTCTACTCAAGAAAGACAAAGAAGGGTTTCCCCCTCCGCTACTTTCCCTTAGATTAAAAAACTGCAGCCCACTAAGTTTTCAGGGTGCAGCATTTCTTGCCCACCTGCTTGTAAGCCCCTAAGTATCCTAGTCTAATAAATAGCTTATCTACCACTTTGCTCTTGCTGAACTCTGCTCTGCACTGAGACTTAAAGGACTACGATATTGGAGCTCTTTGGAGCCCGCCTGAAATGACACCAATCAGTTTCACAAGCATTCACCCATCCATTCAAAAATATTTATTGGGTGTTAATAAAAGAAAATGTCACATATGGAGGTATGGGAAAGTCATTCTGGCTTTTTTATGAGCTAACTTGAATTTTATGCCAAGTTATGACAGTGTGTTTGTGAACTATCAAATACACATTGTGCATCCACTTTAATTATTTAGAGGGAAGAACACACTGACCAGAAGTAAAGAATGTCCATGTCAAAAATAAAGATGAAATTCTCCTCTTCCTGGGATGCCAATGCTGCTCCTCCTTTGACCATAAGAATCCCTTCCCAGGTGCCAAGGCCATGCTTCTTACTGTGTATGTTTTGGTCTGGCTGTTTTTAGAATCTGGAAGAAACATATTTCTGAATTATTTAATGTTCTGACACAATAGAAAACTGTGCTGAAACTCTGGACCAGTTAATTTCTCAGAGAAATCTGAGAAGTTGGCTTCGGGGCTATAGTCCTCAGCTGGGCTCAAACAGAATTCTTTTCTATTCTTATTATGGCTTATTGATTATTTTCATCAACAGTGTCTACAATATGCCAGGCCCCCTCCTTCAGAAGAGACATCCTGCAGAAGTAAACAAACAGATAAGAAAGGACCTGGTCACAGAGCTTATAGTCTAGTGGGTGACAGATAAACAGAATAAGTGAGTAAAACACATATAATGTCACAGTGATAAATGCAAAGAAGACAATATAGCAAGGAGGTGGGTACAATAAGGTCAGTTTTTAACAGGTTGTCATGACTAGGATGTCAAGAACAACCTTACTGAAGGACTTCCCTCGTGGTCCAATGGTTAAGAATCCACCTTCCAAGGCAGGGAACCCGGCTTCAATCCCTGGTTGGGGAATTAAGATCCCACATGCCTTGGGGGGCAGCTAAGCCTGCAGCAACAAATGATCCTGATGCAATAAAAAATAAATACATTTTTTTATTTTTCAAAAGAATAATCTTAGTGAGAAGTTGATATCCAAGCAAAGGCCCAAAGGAGGTGAGGGAGAAGTAGATGAGACTCAGCTAGGAAACCTGGAGCTCCAACTCTTCAGGGCCTGTAGGCTGTTGCCACAGATTTGACTTAGAGGGGCAGGCTTTGTGGGGGTGAGAGCAGAGGAGTGAGTGGGCTGATTTACATTTTAACTGTGACAATGTGACTCTTGCGAATTTTGTGAAAAGGGACCAGAGTTGGGTTGGGGGGGAGGGAAGAGAGATGAATTAGGGGCTTGGGATGAGCATATATACACACTGCTACATAGTGGCTCAGCTGGTAAAGAATCTGCCTGCAATGTGGGAGACCTGGGTTCGATCCCTGGGTTGGGAGGATCCCTTGGAGAAGAAAAAGGATACCCACTCCAATATTCTGACCTGGAGAATTCCATAGACTGTATAGACCATGGGGGTTGCAAAGAGTTGGACACAACTGAGTGACTTTCATTTTCACATATAAAACAGATAACTAAAAAGAACTTCCAGTATCACACAGGAAACTACTCAACATTCTGTAATAACCTATATGGGTAACAAATCTGAAAAAGAATGAATATATATACAGTATATGTGTAACTGAATCACTTCACTGTACACCTGAAACTAACACAATGTAAATCAACTAGACTCCAATAAAACTGAGAAAAAACTATTGTAATATCTGGGTGAGAGATGATGGTGGTTTGTGCATGATGCTGGTGAAAAACATTTTGATTCTGAACACATTATGAAGGTAGAATTGATGGGATTTTTTGCTGATAAATTGTATGTGGATCTCACCCACAGATGAAACAGTTCTCCTTCTATGCCTCTAAATAAATGAAACTTTGAGCATTTTCCATAAGTTGCTAACACTCTAGGAAAAACAGCTTTCCCCCTGGCTATGCGATGCTGATGCCTTAAGATCTGTCATGATATTTTGTGAATAGGATTATCATTGAGAGAAGTTTTGTTTTGCCATCAGGAGCAGACTGATAAAAATTTGTTAAATCTGGTAATTGTGCAGAATTTTTCTTTGGATATGTGGTGTGATTTACTTGATAAGGTTGCCCTACCAAAGTCTGATTCCCTTACAATTTTTTTTTTTTTTTAGTTTCAGCACAGCAGTTTAATTTATATCCCTTGTACTCATTCCTTGTAAATATATTTATTATCCATATTGCTATTTAATTTTTCTCAAAAACTGTTACACAGAGGCTTGTATTGTTTTCATATCAATCATGACACAGGTCTGAAACAGACACTTGTCCCTGTCCTCATGGGAACCCACACACAAAAGAACCAACACATGAAAACTTAGTCAAATATGCTGTTGAAACCATTTACCTCAGACTGGGACTCAAACCCAGCCAAAACCCAGTTTGGGATTCAAATCCATGTGGCTGGGACTCAAGCCCAGCCAAAACCCTGCTTGAGACTTGAACCCACATGGCTGGACTCAGACCTAGCCAAAACCCATGGTATCTGGTTTCAGGACCTAATGAAGCTTGGGTTCTTGATATCTCACCATAGAAAGAATTCAGTGAAAGACAAAGTGATAGGTAAGAAGTGGATTTATTCAGATACAGAGAGAAGCACACTCCACAGAGTGTGGGCCATCGCAGAGGGCGAGTACAGTGAGGAAATGTAGCATGGTTATTTCTTATAAGCTGGGTAATTTCATATGCTAATGAGTCAATCCTAACGGACTGACAAACCAGTCAATCATAAAGGAAATCAGTCCTGACTATTCATTGGAAGGACTGATGCTAAAGCTGAAATCCCAATACTTTGGCCACCTGATTTGTAGAACTGACTCATTGGAAAAGACCCTGATGCTGGGAAAGATTGAAGGTGGGAGGAGAAGGGGACGACAGAGGATGAGATGGTTGGATGGCATCACCGACTTGATGGACATGAGTTTGAGTAAACTCCAGCAGTTGGTGATGGACAGGGATGCTTGGCGTGCTGCAGTCCATGGGGTCTCAGAGAGTTGGGCATGACTGAGTGATTGAACTGAATGAGTGGGAGGATTATTCCAACTATTTTGGGGAAGGGGTGGCGATTTCCAGGATTTGGGCCACTGACCACTCCTTGGTCTTTTAACAGTAGCTTGGAACTGTCAAGGGACCTCTGAGTGTGTCATTTCATTTGCTGTCATTTCTAGTCTTGTCTGCCATCTTGGTCCCATTTGATTCTAATTGGTTTATGTTGTGTCCTTGGTCTACGTCATTCTTTCAAAAGTTGTGCCCTGCCCCTTTCCCTCCTGTTACACTTTCAGTGATCCAGATAATGTTCTTTCTTTGATCTGAGGTGGGATTTAATACTTTTAGAGTAAGAAAAGATTAAGTATAGGGACTTCCTTGGTAGTCCAGTGGCTAAGACTCTGTGCTCACAACGCAGGGGCATGAATTTGATCCCTGATCAGGGAACTAGACCCCACGTGTCACAACTAAGAGTTCCACAGCCACAACTAAAGACCCTGCATATTGCGATGTTAGGCAAATTAAGAGGGAGGAAGTCTTGTCCAGGCTTCAGAAACAGGAGAGCAGGCCCTTGACCTTGCTTCTGATCTGCCTGGACACTGTCCAGATACTGCCTGGATTCCATGCCTGTCCTCAAGCACAGCACTTGAGATAAGAAAGGGAGTGGGTCTTGGAATTCTAGGGCCCCTGGAGTCTGGCCAGCTGCTCAGGGTTTAATGAAATCCTAAGACTCACAAGATAAAACACACCACATTGTAACAAGGTTAAAGTGAAACCAGTGCTGCATTTTTGCAAGCAAACTGCTGCTGATATCAGTTTGCAGCCTGGGATTACAAGCGGGAGCCCCTGAAACTGCAATGTGAAGTCTCAACCCATGGAGGGGACGCACTGCCCGGGACATTTTCCCAATTAGGATTCCAGATTGCTGTTACTTGGGACTTGAAATTCATAAGAGCACATCCACAGCCTCCCTGCACTTTTCTTGCTTCTCTCAAATAGTACTCCAGGATCCCAACAAAGTTTGCAGCTTAACTACGGGCTTCCCAGGTGGCACAGTGGTAAAGAACCTATTTGCAGTGTAGGAGATACAGGAGACTTGGGTTCAGACTCTGGGTTGGGAAGATCCCCTGGAGAAGAAAATGGCAACCCATTCCAGTATTCTTGCCAGGAATATCCCTTGGACAAAGAAGCCTGACAGGCTACCGTCCATGGGGTTGCAAAGAGTTGGACATGACTGAAGCAACTGAGCACATTGGGCTAAGAGGAGGTGAAGAAGCGGTCCCTTCCCCTGTATAACTCTCCGGCTACATGCACGAATTCCCTCAAAATCATCTCAACTCCCTACTTTTCACTTACAGAGTCTGGTAAGGAGAATGGCTTCTTTTTTATCACCTCTTAGTAAGTCCTGACTCCATGTCTCCTGCTCCTCCCTGAGTTTCTTTTCCAGGTTTATTGATATATAATTGACATGTAACATTGTGTAAGTTTAAGGTATACAATGTGTTGATTGGATATATTTATAAGTTGTAAAATGACTGTCTCCACAGTATTACCTACCACTTCCAGCCCATTTCATATTTACCATTTCTTTTTTGTGTGTGTGGTGAGAATATTTAAGAACTCCTCTGTTAGCAACATTCAGGTATATGATATAATATCATTAGATATGATCACCATGCTGTACATTAGATTCCCCAAACTTGTGAATCTTATCATGGAAGTTTGTGCCTTTTGACCTATATCTCCCCATTTCCCCCATTCCTCAGTTCTTCTCTGCTTTAAATGTATTAGTTAAAGCATTTGTCAACAATCATTCTCACTTTGCAGAATTCAACGAAAGTTCTTTCAAAACAGGAAAAGCATCACTTAACTTCCTATTTCAAATGGCCTTGCCATGTCTCTCAGTTCCTTAATTGGGCTTGCCAACTTTTTATTTATCCCATTAGTCTTTTCAGAAGTGAGATTTTTGGAATTACCTGGTGGTCCAGTGGCTAAGACTCTGCACTCCTAATACAGGGGGCCTGGGTTTGATCTCTGGTCAGGAAACTAGATCCCACGTGCCACAACTAAGACCCTATGCAGCCAAAAAAAAAAAAAAAGAGGTGAGATTTTCTTAAAAGGATAAACAAGCCACAGATTTGGCTTGCAAGCATTTAATTGTAATGTCTCTGCTTGTGAATACACTATCTAGGTTGGTCATAACTTTCCTTCCAAGGAGTAAGCCTCTTTTAATTTCATGGCTGCAATCACCATCTGCAGTGATTTTGGAGCTCCCCAAAATAAAGTCTGACACTGTTTCCCCATCTATTTCCCATGAAGTGATAGGACCAGATGCCATGATCTTCGTTTTCTGAATGTTGAGCTTTAAGCCAACTTTTTCACTCTCCACTTTCACTTTCATCGAGAGGCTCTTTAGTTCCTCTTCACTTTCTGCCATAAGGGTGGTGTCATCTGCATATCTGAGGTTATTGATATTTCTCCCAGCAATCTTGATTCCAGCTTGTGTTTCTTCCAGCCCAGCATTTCTCATGATGTACTCTGCATATAAGTTAAATAAGCAGGGTGACAATATACAGCCTTTGACGTACTCCTTTTCCTATTTGGAACCAGTCTGTTGTTCCATGTCCAGTTCTAACTGTCGCTTCCTAACTTGCATATAGGTTTCTCAAGAGGCAGGTCAGGTGGTCTGGTATTCCCATCTCTTTCAGAATTTTCCACAGTTTATTGTGATCCACACAGTCAAAGGCTTTGGCATAGTCAATAAAGCAGAAATAGATGTTTTTCTGGAACTCTCTTGCTTTTTCCATGATCCAGCAGATGTTGGCAATTTGATCTATGGTTCCTCTGCCTTTTCTAAAACCAGCTTGAACATCTGGAAGTTCACAGTTCACGTATTGCTGAAGCCTGGCTTGGAGAATTTTGAGCATGTGAGATGAGTGCAATTGTGCGGTAGTTTGAGCATTCTTTTTTTTTTTTATTTGATTGATGAGCATTCTTTGGCATTGCCTTTCTTTGGAATTGGAATGAAAACTGACCTTTTCCAGTCCTGTGGCCACTGCTGAGTTTTCCAGATTTGTTGGCATATTGAGTGCAGCACTTTCACAGCATCATCTTTTAGGATTTGAAATAGCTCAACTGGAATTCCATCACCTCCACTAGCTTTGTTTGCAGTGATGCTTTCTAAGGCCCACTTGACTTCACATTCCAGGATGTCTGGCTCTAGGTAAGTGATCACACCAGTGTGATTATCTTGGTCATGAAGATCTTTTTTGTACAGTTCTTCTATGTTCTTGCCACCTCTTCTTAATATCTTCTGCTTCTGTTAGGTCCATATCATTTCTGTCCTTTATCGAGCCCATCTTTGCATGAAATGTTCCCTTGGTATCTCTGATTTTCTTGACACGATTTCTAGTCTTTCCCATACTGTTGTTTTCCTCTATTTCTTTGCATTGATCACTGAAGAAGGCTTTCTTATCTCTCGTTGCTATTCTTTGGAACTCTGCATTCAGATGCTTATATCTTTCCTTTTCTCCTTTGCTTTTTGCTTCTCTTCTTTTCACAGCTATTTGTAAGGCCTCCTCAGACAGCCATTTTGCTTTTTTGCATTTCTTTTCCATGGCGATGGTCTTGATCCCTGTCTCCTGTACAATGTCACGAACCTCCATCCATAGTTCATCAGGCACTCTGTCCATCAGATCTAGGCCCTTAAATCTATTTCTCACTTCCACTGTATAATATAAGGAATTTGATTTAGGTCATACCTGAATGGTCATACCTAAAGTGGTTTTCCCTACTTTCTTTAATTTAAGTCTGAATTTGGTAATAAGGAGTTCATGATCTGAGCCACAGTCAGCTCCCGGTCTTGTTTTTGCTGACTGTATAGAGCTTCTCCATCTTTGGCTGCATAGAATATAATCAATCTGATTTCGGTGTTGACCATCTGGTGATGTCCACGTGTAGAGTCTTCTCTTGTGTTGTTGAAAGAGGGTGTTTTCTATGACCAGTGCGTTCTCTTGGCAAAACTCTATTAGACTTTGTCCTGCTTCATTTCGTATTCCAAGGCCAAATTTGCCTGTTACTCCAGGTGTTTCTTGACTTCCTACTTTTACATTCCAGTCCCCTATAATGAAATTAGCCATCAGAGAATTGCAAATTAAAACCACAGTAATATATTACCTCACACCTATCAGAATGGTTAAAATTCTTTTTAAAAATAGTGTGTGCATGCTAAGTTACCTCAGTTGTGTCTGACTGTGTGACCCCATGGACTGTAGCTCATGAGGCTCCTCTGTCCATGGGATTCTCCAGGCAAGAATATTGGATGGGGTTGCCATTTCCTTCTTCAGGGGATCTTCCAGACCCCAGGATCAAATTCACATCTTTCAAGTCTCCTGCACTGGCCGACAGGTTCTTTACCACTAGCACCACCTGGAAAGCTCAAAGCAATTGACACCTCCGGAGGCACTGCTGGGATTAAAAAATAGTGATAGCAACCAAATGCAGGTGGGGATGCGGACAAACCTCTCTGGAGGTTTCCATAGGAACCCCAAGGACGATGGGCAGGGCAGAGCACAGCATGGGGCACAGGAGCAGAACTCGAGGAAACAGCATCAGTACCTTCATGATGGCCCCAAGGACCACCAAGCACCTGGCTCTCAGCCGCGCATCCCTTATGCCATATCTTTCCTCTCTCCCAGATGAAAGAAGCCTGGAGAGAGCTGAGTGTAATGACCGTGAGCCCCCCACTGAGACTTCAGTGATTTTCAGACCCGTGGGATAAAGGGAACATCACAAAGTGGGGGAGGAATTTCCTGTCCAAGAGATCAGGCCTAGAATAGGCTCAGCTCTCGCTGCAGCACATTGCAAGTGGAAAACGTGGGAAACGGTGACAGATCATTTTCAATCTAGAATTCCATATTTCCACAAATGATCAATCCTTCTATCCCAAAAGAGTCCATTCCTTTCCCAGGAAGCTACTGGAGGGGATGCTTCAACAGAACGAAGGAATAAACCAAGAAAGAACACATGGATCCAGGGAAGAGAGGATCCAGCCCAGAAGAAAGAAGCGGTCCAGGAATTTCTCAGGAGGCCTGGGAAGTCCCAAGAAAACTGCGGCAGGGGAGGGGAATGGAAGAGGGAGCCAAAGTTACAGAAGTGGATCAAGAGGAAGTCTATGGGAGCTTGAATGCAAGGGGCCAGCTATAGGCCCCTTACAACGTCTCTGAGGCCACGATCACAATTTTTTTATATAATTATGAAAACGACTGATTATTGACTTAGCCACTGAACAACCACAACAACATATATAATAGTCAGTTCTTTGCAACCCTATGGACTAAAGCGCACCAGGCTTCCCTGTCCTTCATTATCTCCCAGAGTTTGCTCAAACTCATGTCCACTGAGTCAGTGATGCTATCCAACCATCTCATCCTCTGTTGCCCCCTTCTCCTCCTGCCCTCAATCTTTCCCAACATCAGGGTCTTTTCCAGTGAATCAGCTCTTCGCATCAGGTTGCCAAAGGATTGGAGCTTCAGCTTCAGCATTCGTCCTTCCAATGAAGATTCAGGGTTGATTTCCTTTAGGATTGACTGGTTTGATCTCCTTGCTGTCCAAAGGACAATATAATATATATAATAATGTATATTATGTATATAATATAATCGGTTAGGGTGACCACCATCACTTTCTACTTCAGTTTCCCCTCCTTCACATCTTCCTCTGTGTCAGGCGGCATTTTTTTTAATCCAAGCAAGAAATTGGGTTGGAAAAACGGCTTTGGCTTGAATGGACAGGGACCCTGTTATTTGCTTTACAGTCAATTTATCCTTAGGGTTGGTCCACCTACCCAGTCATGGCTTTTGGGGGTACTGTTGGCACCCATTGTGTAGACTCCCTTGGGGGTGAATGAAGGTGGGCCATGAGCCTCCCTCAAGCACTGGCATCAGTAGTAAAGAAGAAATATGCTGGAGGAAACCCTCAATGATCTTTCTCTTCTGAAAGTCTCCTTACAATACCTTTGTCACAGGCAGAAGGAAATAATAAGTATGCAGCCAAAAAGCGGGGGAGGCGGGGAGAATGGATTTCACAGGTGTGTTGGAAGGTTATTAAAAATGTTATATCAGTTGTTTGGATTTTGTGATGTTTGTAGTATCTTTCAGCTTTTGTGTTTTCTTTTCTAATTTAAGGAAATAGTACCTTTTATGCTTAATTTTGAATTCATAATTTTGCATCTTTTCCTAAGGAGGGCGCCCCAAATTATGTACATTTCATGCCCTGGTAAAACTTGGATTCACCCTGATGGTTCTTGGAAAAGAGTACAACTGAAGTGCTGGTAATATGACCAGATCACATGTGCAGAAAATTACGTTGTCAGGCTTTTTACAGTTAAGGAAGACTTAGTAATTGATTCACAGAATCTGAAGCAAAATTTTCAAGTATTCACTTCAGAAGAAACAAAAGTTGTTCAGAAAAGGAAACGTAAGCAGATTATACTGCTTGGCTCAGCAATTAACAGTATTGCCACAGCCCTAACCGACACAGATTCTGAATTAGGATTCAAGTAAAAACTGTTATAGACTAAATTGGAAAATTATACCCATCTACAAGATAAAAAGTGACTGAATAATGTCTACAATTGATAAATAAAGAGATATCAATTTGTGTGTGTTATTTGAAAGTACAAATGTCTAAGGGAAATAGCTAAAATACTGAAAGTGGTTTCTCAGAACAGCAGGAATGGCTGAAGAAAAAAAACAGGGTCTGGTAACTGCTTCTAGCCCTACAAGACTGTAAATTGTATGTATTATTTCTGTCATAAATTTTTAAATTCAATGACAATTATATACATTTTGAAGGAGAAGTCCTAGAAAAATTTGCAACTGAAAATTGGGAAGTCTTGACCCAGAACAAGCTTAGATGCAAAAATTGCTTGAAGTATTAGATGTGAAAACAAAAACAGCAACTACTTGCCCACCACAGAGGATGATTTAATAACATCTGGCACATCTATCGGAGAAGGCAATGGCAGACCCACTCCAGTACTCTTGCCTGGAAAATCCCATGGACGGAGGAGCCTGGTGGGCTGCAGTCCATGGGGTCGCTAATAGTCAGACACGAATGAGCGACTTCACTTTCACTTTTCACTTTCATGCATTGGAAAAGGAAACGGCAACCCACTCCAGTGTTCTTGCCTGGAGAATCCCAGGGACCAGGGAGCCTGGTGGGCTGAAGTCTCTGGGGTTGCACAGAGTCGGACACAACTAAAGAGACGCAGCAGCAGCAGCAGCAGCAGCGCCACATCTATATTTTGGAATTCTCTACCCCGGCTAAATTCAATGAAGTAAAACCTCTCAGGGAACAGCATAGACTGGATCAATGTCCATAGGACATGGAAAAGTGAAAAAAGCTAACTACGTCACGATACATGGTATTGCATATGGGCACGATACGCAGGAAACTCCCTACAGAAACCCTGAAATGGTTCATTTTTATGTGTCAGCTTGACTGGGTCACAGATAGTGGGTCCAACATTATTCTGGGTGTGTCTGTGAGGGTGTTTGGGGATGAGATTGAGAGAGTCATTTCCTAGGCAGGTTGATAAGAAGTCTAGGGGTCCCCAAGGAGAGAGGGGTCTGGAATTCTCAAGGAGGAAGAAAGGACAAACTTTCTTTCCTTCTCTACATTCCTTCAGTTAGGTTCAGTTCAGTTTAGTCGCTCAGTCGTGTCTGACTCTTTGCGACCCCATGAATCGCAGCACACCAGGCCTCCCTGTCCATCACCATCTCCCGGAGTTCACTCAGACTCACGTCCATTGAGTCCCTGATGCCATCCATCCATCTCATCCTCGGTCGTCCCCTTCTCCTCCTGCCCCCAATCCCTCCCAGCATCAGAGTCTTTTCCAATGAGTCAACTCTTTGCATCAGGTGGCCAAAGTATTGGAGTTTCAGTTTTAGCATCAGTCCTTCCAAAGAACACCCAGGACTGATCTCCTTCAGAATGGACTGGTTGGATCTCCTTGAAGTCCAAGGGACTCTCAAGAGTCTTCTCCAACACCACAGTTCAAAAGCATCAATTCTTCGGCGCTCAGCCTTCTTCACAGTCCAACTCTCACATCCATACATGACCACTGGAAAAACCATAGCCTTGACTAGATGGACCTTAGTCGGCAAAGTAATGTCTCTGCTGTTGAATATACTATCTAGGTTGGTCATAACTTTTCTTCCAAGGAGTATGCGTCTTTTAATTTCATGGCTGCAATCACCATCTGCAGTGATTTTGGAGCCCCCCAAAATAAAGCCTGACACTGTTTCCACTGTTTCCCCATCTATTTCCCATGAAGTGATGGGACCGGATGCCATGATCTTCATTTTCTGAATGTTGAGCTTTAGGCCAGCTTTTTCACTCTCCTCTTTCACTTTCATCAAGAGGCTTTTTAGGTTCCTCTTCACTTTCTGCCATAAGGGTGGTGTCATCTGCATATCTGAGGTTATTGATATTTCTCCTGGCAATCTTGATTCCAGCTTGTGTTTCTTCCAGTCCAGTGTTTCTCATGATGTACTCTGCATAGAAGTTAAATAAGCAGGGTGACAATATACAGCCTTGACGTACTCCTTTTCCTATTTGGAACCAGTCTGTTGTTCCATGTCCTGTTCTAACTGTTGCTTCCTGACCTGCATACAGATTTCTCAAGAGGCAGGTCAGGTGGTCTGGTATTCCCATCTCTTTCAGAATTTTCCACAGTTTATTGTGATCCACACAGTCAAAGGCTTTGGCATAGTCAATAAAGCAGAAATAGATGTTTTTCTGGAACTCTCTTGCTTTTTCCATGATCCAGCAGATGTTGGCAATTTGATCTATGGTTCCTCTGCCTTTTCTAAAACCAGCTTGAACATCAGGAAGTTCACAGTTCACGTATTGCTGAGGCCTGGCTTGGAGAATTTTGAGCATTACTTTACTAGCATGTGAGATGAGTGCAATTGTGTGGTAGTTTGAGCATTCTTTGGTATTGCCTTTCTTTGGGATTAGAATGAAAACTGACCTTTTCCAGTCCTGTGGCCACTGCTGAGTTTTCCAAATTTGCTGGCATATTGAGTACAGCACTTTCACAGCATCATGTTTCAGGATTTGAAACAGCTCAACTGGAATTCCATCACCTCCACTAGCTTTGTTCGTAGTGATGCTTTCCAAGGCCCACCTGACTTCACATTCCAAGATGTCTGGCTCTAGATTAGTGATCACACCATCATGATTATCTGGGTCATTGCCAGGAGCCGCCATGGGAGATCCCACCCATAACAAAGTCATGTGGAAGAGAACTGTTAAGCAAGGCTTCAGAACTCAAGGGGCTCCCTAGGCTTTCTCAAGCATGTAACCCAAAACCAGAATCTGTCTGTTTTACTGTTTTTCACCAACTCCTCTGACATTAACAGGGGGCTAACCCTGACCACTTTTCTCTGGAGAAAATCAACTTAGGGCTATAGCTAATAAGTCTCCTGGACATGAGAGGAATATTTCAAATCAAACCCCCTCTGTTAGCATTCTAGCTTGATTGACAGGTTATCCAGACTCTTGCAGCTATGCATACAATTATTTACAGCCTCCCAACTGTAAAAAGCACGGAAAGCCTAAAACATAGAGTCTTTGAAAGAGTTAAAAGTTATTAGAGTAGTGCTAGTGCTGATGTAGGATTTCATTATTGGGCCAATGCTTGTTGCTAAGTTCCCATACCTCTTATCCACTGTGCACCTGGGAATGCATTAGTTAACATAGTGAGAATGCTAGAAAAACAAGTGTAGCCTTGAATTTAACCATATCAAACTTTTGAGCTAATTGGTTCTTTCTTATAACTCATTGCACCTTTGCTCTGTGAAAAACGTAACTCTGTTTGGCATTTTCTGAGCCTGACATAGATTATAAATATAAAGAAAAAACACTTTGAGGGAAAACAAGTGTTTTGGTTGAGCAGCCTTTATCAAAAGAGGGTCATAAAATGTTCACAGGCCTCCAAGGCCAGAAGATACTGTACACAACATCTTTTGTGGAAAAGGTATGCAGAAAAATCATGGTTTCGATAAAGGCAATACTGCTGGAATGTTGGGCTGACTCTGTATGACCTTGCATCTTTCATTTCCTCTATGTACAAAAAAGGTATATAAGTACCGTTTAAAAATAAAGCTATGCATCTCGCTCATCAAAGCAGCTTGATCTCCTCATGTCAATCATTTTCCTCCTCTTACTCTTTCAGGCTAGTTCCCATTTGGAGTACAGAGATCTGCTGTGTCTACTTATTTGCCTGGGTTTCTAAGACCTGAACGGGAAGGCGCCCTGCGCCTTCACTCCCCCGGGAGACCGGGAGGGCACCTGTGGCCTCACATAGACGGTGCAAGTCTCTTGTCTTGAGACTTTATTGATTTTCTGTATAAACCAAGGAACTCCAGCCTCTTTTCTTCTCTCCTCTAGTTTCTTATCTACAACATTCTTATCTCTCTCTCTCTCTCTCAATCAATCGCCGACGCGGTTTCTCCTTCGGGTTTCCCTGGATCTTGCGGGGGCTGGACCCCGGCGGGTCGTGAAGATCTTTTTTGTACAGTTCTTCCGTGTATTCTTGCCACCTCTTCTTAATATCTTCTGCTTCTGTTAGGTCCAGACCATTTCTGTCCTTTATCGAGCCCATCTTTGCATGAAATGTTCCCTTGGTATCTCTAATTTTCTTGAAGAGATCTCTAGTCTTTTCCATTCTGTTCTTTTCCTCTATTTCTTTGCATTGATCGCTGAAGAAGGCTTTCTTATCTCTTCTTGCTATTCTCTGGAACTCTGCATTCAGATGTTTATATCTTTCCTTTTCTCCTTTGCTTTTCGCCTCTCTTCTTTTCACAGCTATTTGTAAGTCCTCCTCAGACAGCCATTTTGCTTTTTTGCATTTCTTTTCCATGGGGATGGTCTTGATCCCTGTCTCCTGTACAATGTCACGAACCTCATTCCATAGTTCATCAGGCACTCTATCTATCAGATCTAGGCCCTTAAATCTATTTCTCACTTTCACTGTATACTCATAAGGGATTTGATTTAGGTCATAGCTGAATGGTCTAGTGGTTTTCCCTACTTTCTTCAATTTGAGTCTGAATTTGGTAATAAGGAGTTCATGATCTGAGCCACAGTCAGCTCCTGGTCTTGTTTTTGTTGACTGTATAGAGCTTCTCCCTCTTTGGCTGCATAGAATATAATCAATCTGATTTTGGTGTTGACCATCTGGTGATGTCCATGTGTAGAGTCTTCTCTTGTGTTGTTGGAAGAGGTTGTTTGCTATGACCAGTGCATTTTCTTGGCAAAACTCTATTAGTCTTTACCCTGCTTCATTTCGTATTCCAAGGCCAAATTTGCCTGTTACTCCAGGTGTTTCTTGACTTCCTACTTTTGCATTCCAGTCCCCTATAATGAAAAGGACATCTTTTTTGGGTGTTAGTCCAAGGTAAGGAGCAGCGGCTGTGCTTTGCTGGAGCAGCCGTGAAGAGATACCCCACGCCCAAGGTAAGAGAAACCCAAGTAAGATGGTAGGTGTTGCAAGAGGGCATCAGAGGGTAGACACACTGAAACCATACTCACAGAAAACTAGTCAATCTAATCACACTAGGACCACAGCCTTATATAACTCAATGAAACCAAGCCATGCCTGCGGGGCAACCCAAGATTGGCGGGTCATGGTGGAGAGGTCTGACAGAATGTGGTCCACTGGAGAAGGGAATGGCAAGCCACTTCAGTATTCTTGCCTTGAGAACCCCATGAACAGTATGAAAAGGCAAAATGATAGGATACCAAAACAGGAACTCCCCAGGTCGGTAGGTGCCCAATATGCTACTGGAGATCACTGGAGAAATAACTCCAGAAAGAATGAAGGGATGGAGCCAAAGCAAAAACAATACCCAGTTGTGGATGTGACTGGTGATAGAAGCAAGATCCGATGCTGTAAAGAGCAATATTGCATAGGAACCTGGAATGTCAGAACCATGAATCAAGGCAAATTGAAAGTGGTCAAACAAGAGATGGCAAGGGTGAACATCGCCATTCTAGGAATCAGCGAACTAAAATGAACTGGAATGGATGAATTTAACTCAGATGACCATTATATCTACTACTGCGGGCAGGAATCCCTCAGAAGAAATGGAGTAGCCATCATGGTCAACAAAAGAGTCCAAAATGCAGTACTTGGATGCAATCTCAAAAAGGACAGAATGATCTCTGTTCATCTCCAAGGCAAACCATTCAATATCACAGTTATCCAAGTCTATGCCCCAACCAGTAACGCTGAAGAAGCTGAAGTAGAATGGTTTTATGAAGACCTACATTCCTTAGGATTATATAACAACAATGTATTCTGCCAGAGGACAGTCTCTGGATTAAACCTTCTGGCTAATTCTGTTATCTTAAAATGTAAATTATGGGAGTAGGTCTGGTGAGGTCTTTACAACCTCCAGACATTCTTTGGATTCATTGGAGAGTATATAACTTCATTGCTAACACTAACAAGGGGGTACTTTTTCTGCCCCCTTCTGATGCCTAAGTCAGAAGCTTTCTCTATCTCCTTTATACTTTAATAAAACTTTATTACACAAAAGCTGTGAGTGATCAAGCCTCGTCTCTGGCCCCGGATTGAATTCTTCTCCTCCGGGGGCCAAGAATCCTGGCGTCGTGATTCAACAACAACCTTTCAAGATGAACATTTGAATTGGGAAAGCAGATTGCTCTCCCTAACATGGGCTGGCTTCATCCACACCACTGAAGCCCTGAATAGATCAAGAAGGCACGTCCTCTTAAGGTAAGAGATAGTTCTTCCTGTCTGGCCCTCTCCAAACTGGGACATCGCGTCGGGAGCCGCGTTAGGCATTACTGACAAAATAGAAGGCAATGGCACCCTACTCTGGTACTCTTGCCTGGAAAACCCCACGGATGGAGGAGCCTGGTAGGCTGCAGTCCATGGGGTCACTAAGAGTCGGACACGACTGAGTGACTTCCCTTTCACTTTTCACTTTCATGCATTGGAGAAGGAAATGGCAACCCACCCCAGTGTTCTTGCCTGGAGACAGGGACAGGGGAGCTTGGTGGGAGGCTGTCTATGGGGTCATGCAGAGTTGGACACGACTGAAGTGACTTAACAGTAGCAGAGGCACGGCCCTAAACCCCCTCCCTTTGTTCCGTAGGCATGGACCTGGAATGAAGGAGTTAGATTTTGTGATTCTGACTTGTTTTTTCCTTTCCTTGGCTGAGTTGACTGAAGAGACTATTAAGGTGCTTATTGTTTTTGAAAGGCGCAGGAGAAGGCATAAAGCCTTCTGCAGCTGTGCTCAAAGAATAATTCATAAAGTTAATCACTGACATTTGTTCAAGGACTTTTACAAAAAAGTGTTTCAGGGTGAGCACAGAGGCCACAGCTTGAGACTATGGGAGGGATTCCTATCTGAAGCCTATTTGTGAGAAAAGTGTTTATGGCAAAGGAGTTTGCTGAATTTAGGGCTTAGGAATAATTAAAATAGTTAGAAGCTAAAGATTTAAGGATTGCTGTAATGTTACAATATTCTACTATAGCTTATAAAAATTAGGGACTTTAGAGATATTATTAACTAGAAGCCCTTTCTAAGAAATAGTGAACTTAGGATACTAGGGGCAAACAGGACTTAGAAAGATAAGAAATAAACTGAGGAATGTGGTACGCAGCCCAGACATTAGCATGAGTTACAGTGTATTCACAAGGACACATGAGAAAAAGTAGATAAGAGAATCGCTGAGGAAGGAACTCCTTTTGAGGGGCAACAATGATTTTTTGGAGAAAAATAAATCTGGGTCAATGGGAACTAAAAATATCAAACCTCTGACCTAATGCTTTTGTAAAAATATGAAAGAGAATCATAACCTTGAAATAAACAGGCAGTCCAAGAAAACTGAGAGGCTGCCTCAGTTTCTGTCACCGACACCGCCCACCCCTTCAGGCTGAATCCCTGGCTGCTGGAGCTGTTTTCCTACCTGCAGACTCAGGTGGAGACATTGATTCTTCCTGGGTCTTGAGCCTTTAGACTCCAGCTGCATCTTACTCTGATGGATTTTGGGGGTTTCCAGATCACCGACTCATCTGCAGAACTTATGCATACTCCCATGAGCAAATATGTCTCCTATTGGTACACATAGATCCCATTGGTCTGTTTCTGTGGAGACCCTTGACTAATATCCATGAAATGGTTAACTCTGGGTAGAAGTCGGAGTGGTGAGGGGAGGACACGTGGTGTGTGTGTGCGTGTGTGCAAAACATTTTTCACTACTAGTTTATACTACTTTTGTAAATAAAAATAAAACCAAAAAACCTAATTGCTTCAAGACTCATTTAGGGTTGGTTGTAATGATCTTGGAAGGTGCAATTTACCCACTGTGGAGACTGTTGGAGACACCCTTTACTGGACAGCCATCTAGGTCAGTCTGGGGTCTTTTCAATCCTGCTTCTCTTAGCAAACTTTTTCACTGGCCTTTGCCAGCCCAGTTCACAGTTCCCAGACTGACAGGGGTGTTTTTGGAACAGGGATGTTCAGTGGAGCAGGGGTGTTCTCTGAAACCTCTTTTGCAGTGAAGCCCTCAGGGCAGACTCTGTGGCCCCAGCCAGGCTGGCTCCACCCCACCCCATGCCAGCCCCACCAGTGCCATCCAGGGGCCCCTCTGTGCCCATCTCTGGCCTGTGTGCTTTAAGATTAGGTGTTAAACATAGAGCGTTGGTTACCAGGGCTTGGTGGGGGAGGGGGAGACAATGGTGAAAGGGTACATGCTTCCAGTTTTAAGAGGAATAAGTTCTGGGAATCTAAAGTACAGCACGATTATTATAGTTAATAATACTATATATGTAGTTGAAGGTTGCTAAGACAGTAAATGTTAAATGTCCACACTGCAATAAATGGTAATTGTTTAACATGAAGGAGGTGTTAAATAAAGCTATGGTGGTTAAAAAAAAAAAAAAAAAGATTAGGTATCAAGCCTTATTTTATATCCCTGGATATGTTCCAGTGTCCCCTGGTTTACAGCCTATGGGAACTTGAATAGAATTTATATCTTACTGTTATGTGAAAACTGTATAACTATTAATTATGTTGAATTGGTTCATAGTGCTTTTCAGGTCTGCTAGAGCCTTTTACTTTTCTGTCTATTCAGTTTATTAATTTTTGAGAACTTGATATTGAAACTCCAATTAAAAATCTTTAAATACTTAAAAAAATAATTTGTAGTATATAGTGAAACAATATATAACTTTGTTCTGTATTTTCCAAGTCTCTTATAAATGCGTTATCATATTCCCATAATTCAAAAAATAAAATATTAAAAACATAAAACAGCAAATTACCAAACAAATAACCAAATAAAAATATAAAGCTTCATAGGTAGGGGAGCGTAAAAAAAAAATTAAGTGTCAGGGACAGCTGTCCAACACTTGAGCTCTCTCTTCGAGACCCTCTCCCTCCCTCTTCTTTGAATCCTACACTTCCCAGTTCCAAATAACAGTCCACACAAAGTTTCAAATATTTGTCCTTTCCCTACTCCCTGATGGCTCAGCAGGTAAAGAATCTGTCTGCCATGCAAGAGACACAGGAGACGTGGGTTCGATCCCTGAGTTGGGGAGAACCCCCTGGAGAAGGAAACGACAACCCACTCCGGTATTCTTGCCTGGGAAATCCGATGGACAGAAGAGCCTGCTAGGCTACCATTCAATGGGTCATAAAGAATCGTGCATGACAAAGAGACTAAGCGCAAGTTACACACTACTCCACTGAGGAAGCTGAAAATTATAATAATAATAATCACAGTGAATTTCAGAAGAAGGCAGGAGCAGTCTCCCCAGGGTCAGAGCTTCTTCAGCAGCCCCCCTGCTTCTATCCCTCTTCAAACTCTCCCCATGCTTCTGAAGACTCTCCTCTCCTTCCTTTCTTCAAAATGCCCAGGCAGAGGGGTTTGCGGGTCGGAGGTCTGCTGGAGGCTGGGGGAGGTGGGCGGCTAGATGGTGATGTTCCGCTTCATCTCACACACCCAGCGTTTCACTTGCTGGCAGAAATCGTCATTCCAGAGCCCATCCCGTCTGATCTCTGCACAGTCCTCACTGGCCCCCAGCTCGTGCCCCCGCCAGTCATCAGGCTGCGCGGGATCCCAGTTCCTAGGAAGGCAGGACAGAGCTCCGCTCCAGATGGCCTCCACATCCCAACAACCCTCACTCCCCACCTCAGAAATGCACGGCTTTTGGGGGTTCAGGGAGCCGTGACTGCAGTCTTGGGAGCTGAGAATCTGGGTGAGGGGGGAGATGGTGGGAGAATTTGGTCGCCGAGGGACGAGTGGGAGTGTCCTGGGCGCAGAGACCAGATGGCCATCCCCAGGACAAATTAATGGAGAGAGACAAGGAGAAGCCACTTACTTGTAGCTGTGCTTGTAGTCTGTGCCGTCCACCCATTTCCAGGAGCCATCGCTGTCGGTGAGACCTATCCAGGTTCTAAAGGGGTTTGTGTGTTGAACAACGAACTTCTGGAAAATAGGTGGGAGGGAAGTTTCTAGTCCCTGTGCCTCCATGCAGGCTTTAGCTATATCTCCCTCACCCCATCCCTCAGTCTGATCTTTCCCCACCTCGAAGCAACAGCTCCCAATACAAGTTCCTGGCTTTTTCTTCTGCAACCATATCTACTATTTAGTGAACATTTACTGGGCTAAACATTGTACTAATTGCTTTACAAGGATTATCTTATTTCATCCCCATAAAGCTCTGTAAATTGGACACCCTAATGATTACACTTTACACGTGAGATTAAGGAACTGAGGGTATCTGTGGAGCCCAGGGTAACAACTCAGTGCCTGAGTTGGTGACCCTTGTCCCCTGACCTGGCCTCCCACTTCATTCCTAACTCACGGCTGCTAGACCCCTATTCTAATCTTCTCCCTGTCTTGTGCCCACAACCTCAAACTCTTGGATCCTGACCCCTGCCACCTCAGGGTGACCCAATGACCCAGTAAAGATCTGGGTTTTCCTTGCCTTTCAGGCACATTCATCTGCTCCTACTTCTACATACAGGTTTCCCTGGTGGCTCAGATAGTAAAGAATCTGCCTGCAATGCGGGAGACCTGGGTTCAATCCCTGTCTTGGAAACACCCCCTGGAGAAGGCAACAGCTACCCACTTCAGTATGCTTGCCTGGAGAATGCCATGGACAGAGGAGCATGGCAGGCTACAGTCCACAGGGTCGCAAAGAGTCAGATGCAACTGAGCAACTTTCACTTTCACTTCACTCCTACATACAGCTGTCATTTCTGTTGTTCTCCAGGCCCTACAGCTTCTAAGCTTGGACCCACTGCTCAGAGCTCTGTTATGACTTGGCTACAGGGGCTGACAGTCTGGCTGAAAATAAGAAAATGCCCTATATGTGAGGGGCAGCCAAGCTGTCCAGCTGGTGGGGGTGGGACAAAAGTGGTCTTTGAGATAGCTTCCCAGGATCCATGCATACCTCCTAAGAGGAAGTGGCTTTCTCTTAAAAGATATGGCTCTTTCTGAGGCCTTGTGTGCTGCAATTCATGGGGTCGCAAAGAGTCGGACACGACTGAGTGACTGAACTGAACCTTAAGCCCCCTGGCTTGGGAGGGCAGCAGCATAGGTTGTGGTCACTTTGTTTTATGAAGGAAACATGAATAGGTAGCAGTTTCCTTTGATAGCATATGAAGGGTCTCCAACTGCATCTGGAGGAAAATTTCCTAATTCCACTCTCCCTTCCTAGACACCTAACTAAAACGGCAGTTAGTCACCTCATCTGAAGGCAGACACAGTAGCATTCTTGAGTTCTAGACTCCTGCAAATAGGTCAATATCCTGTGCATGAAGGGACAGCTCTCAAGGGCTTGTAGTGCTATTCCCCAAATTCAGGAGGGTCAACGGAGCTGGAGGGAAAATGCCCGGAGGCAAGATATTCCCTTTGCTGCTGCCCACCGCCCCAGTCCCCTCTTCCCATCACCACAAGAAGCTGAGTAACTGAATGGACAACACAGAGCATCAATATCCAGCCTCTGTGTTGAAGACTGAGTGTGTGTGAGCATGTGTGTGCTCAGTCATGTCCGACTTTTGGTGACCTCATGGTCTGTAGCCCACCAGGCTCCTCTGTCCGTGGAATTTTCCAGGCAAGAGTACTGGAGTAGGTTGCCGTTTTCTACTCCAGGAGATCTTCCCCACCCAGAGACTGAACCCGCACCGCCTGCATTGTCAGGCAGATCTTTCCCACTGCGCCACCTGGGAAACCCAGGTGAAGACTGAGGGGAGGGATGAAATAGTGTCAGAAAAGAGAGTCCATGAGAACACGTCTGCCCTATTCATGAGTACATAACAGGCAAGAAAGAATTCAGCCCATTCAAAGAAGGAGCGTGGGGGAGTTTTATCATGGAAACTGAGAAAAAATAAAGAGGATGGAAAGGAAGAGGAGGAAGAAAAAAGCACTGTGATATCAAGAAGAGAGGTGAAAAATACACTTTGTAAAGAAAGCATGTTTCTAAACCTAAGAAGCTATTGGAGAACAGCTTATATCCTCAGAAACATTAAAGAAATGAACGATATAAAACTACAAAAGAAGAATCAAAGAAGAAAGATAACAATGATAAATAAAGAGAAGAAAGTGAAGAGAAAATTTTGAGCTACATTAAAAAAAAAAAAAACTCAACAAAAAATCAAGTCTAAGATACAAACGACAGGCTTGAGAAAAGAGCCCAGAGAACAAAGGAAAAGAGAGAAAGAAGGTGAAGTGAAGTCGCTCAGTCGCATCTGACTCTCTTTGTGATCCCATGGACTGTACCCTACCAGGCTCCTCAGTCCATGGAATTTTGCAGGCAAGAGTACTGGAGTGGGTTGCCATTTCCTTCTCCAGGGGATCTTCCCAACCCAGGGATCGAACCCGGGTCTCCTGCACTGCAGGCAGACGCTTTACAGTCTGAGCCACCAGGGAAGCCCAATATTTCTTTGAGCCTCTTTTTTGGGGCGGGGGAGGCAAGAACACTGGAGTGAGTTGCTCCCTTCTCCAGATCTTCCCGACCCAGGGATTGAACCCAGGTCTCCCGCATTGTAGGCAGATGCTTTTAAACAGTAACGAGATGAAGGCTATGGAGGGTAGACAATGGAGATCATTTTGAATGGTGTGCTCCAGAGGAAAAGAGAACAAATGGGAAAGAAAAACTATTCAAATAAATGGCTTAAGAAAAATTTCCAAAACATATGAAAATCTAACTTTATGTGTTAAAAGAACTCTCCTAGCCTCAGAGCAAAAATATAGAGAATGTACAACACTGAGATATATCTGAGATTAATGAAATTCAAAGAAAAACTAATTGCACACACGTGAGGAATGTGGGAGAGATATGAACAAGGCATTAGAAACTTCAGAGTTGCTAACAGACTAGTTCTGAATTGTTCTCAATAAAAAAGAAATGATAATTATCTGACATGGTAAAGGTAAGAGCTGCTGCTGCTGCTGCTAAGTCGCTTCAGTCGTGTCCGACTCTGTGAGACCCCATAGACGGCAGCCCATCAGGCTCCCCTGTCCCTGGGATTCTCCAGGCAAGAACACTGGAGTGGGTTGCCATTTCCTCCAGTGCATGAAAGTGAAAAGTGAAAGTGAAGTCGCTCAGTCGTGTCCAACTCTTCTCGACCCCATGGACTGCAGCCTTCCAGGCTCCTCCGTCCATGGGATTTTCCAGGCAAGCGTACTGGAGTGGGGTGCCATCGCCTTCTCCGAAGGTAAGAGCTAACACTACTTTATTCATCATATTGCAATATACAAACCAGGGTGTTGTGCACCTCAAACTTATAGAGTTACATGTCAATGATATCTCAATTTTAAAAAAGAGAAAAGATTGAGGCTTGAGAAGAAGTGTTCTGGTTTCCTCATCTTTCATATGAAAGTTATATAAATTCTTTTATTTTTTAAAGCCAAGAAGTTTCAGCCCATTATTTAAAGTTATGACAGTAATTACTAGTGTAGCTAAAAACAAGCCACATTTAGTCCAAAATAACACAGTGGAGAAAACAAAAAGAATACATCTCACATAGCAAATGGGAGAAAATAAAAGAAGCATATAAAACAGAAAAAAAGTAGATGGATTAAAGATATCTATTTTAAAATAAATGCAAGTGCGAGAGCCCAGAAATAAACCCACACACCTACAGTCAATTAATCTACGACAAAGGCGGCAAAAATATACAATGGAGAAAAGACAGTCTCTTCAACTCGGTGGTGTTGGGAAAACTGGACAGCTACATGTAAATCAATGAAATTAGAATACTCCCCCACATCATATACAAAAATAAACTCAAAATGGTTTAAAAACCCATATATAAGACATGACACCCTAAAACTCCTAGAAGAGAACATAGGCAAAATATTCTGGGACATAAATCACAGCAGTATTTTCTTAGACCAGTCTCCCAAGGCAAAAGAAATAAAAGCAAAAATAAACAAATGGGACCTAATCAAACTTAAAAGCTTTTGCACAGCAAAGAAAACTATCAACAGAACAAAGAGACCACTTATGGGATGGAAGAAAATATTTGCAAATGATGCAATTGACAAGGGGTTAATATTCAAAATATAAAAACACCTCATACAACTCAACGTCAAAAAAACAACTCAACAAAAAAATTGGCAGAAGACCTAACACATTTCTCCAAAGAAGACATACAGATGGCCAGCAGGCATGTGAAAAGATGCTCAACATGGCTAATTACTAGAGAAATGCAAATCAAAATCACAATGAGGATTTACCTCACATAGGTCAGAATAGTGAAAGTGAAGTCACTCAGTCGTGTCCAGCTCTTTGTGATCCCATGGCCATGGGATTCTCCAGGGAGAAATACTGGAGTGGGTTGCCATTTCCTTCTCCAGAGAATCTTCCCAACACAGGGCTCAAACCCAGGTCTCCTGCACCGCAGGCAGACTCTTTACTGTCTGAGCTACCAGGGGTCAGAATGGCCATCATCAAAAAATCTACAAGTAATAAGTGCTGGAGAGGGTGTGAAGAAAAGAGAACCCTACTCTACTCTTGGTGGGACTGTGAACAGCCTGGAGGTTCCTTAAAAAACTAAAACTAGAGACTTCCCTCGGGGTCCAGTAGTTAAGACTCCGAGTTTCCACCACAGCGGGCAGACAGGGGTTTGATCCATGGTGGGAAACTGAGATCCCACAAGCTGAAAAGCAAGTAAACCTGTGCAGAGAAACTATCGAATCTGTGCACTTACACAGAGAGAATCCGGACACCACAATGAAAGAGCCTTTATGATGCAGTGAAGATCCCGTGTGCCCCTACTAAGACCCAATGCAACCAAATAAATATTTTTTAAATAAATAAAACAACTTATATATAACCTAGAGGAGAAATACCTTAAGGGTGGCTAAACAATAGAGTAGCATCATTTATGGGGGGGGGTGCCTAAAAATTCTCAATACCCAGGATGAACCCAAGATTAATTAAATCAGAACCTTTGAGTGCAAGACCAAGTGTCAATATGTTTTAAACTCCTCAAGAGGTTACAATACACTGCAATGGCTGAGAATCATTTATCTAAAACAGAGACTCAAAATGGTTGGAAATAAGAGGGATGGGGAGAGATACACGAAGCAAATGTAAGTGAAAAGAAATGAAGGACCAGTCCCTTCATATCACATGAAGATGAATTCAAGGCAAAAAGCATTAATCGGGACACTGATGTTCATTTCACCATGATAAAGGTACCATCCCATCCTCCATAAAGTTGTAGGTGGCATGAACTTGTGAGCCAAATCACAGACTGAGTCTTAGGTTGATTCACATGAAACTTTATAGGCCAATACTGATAGAATATTGGCAATTTCAACCTGATCAGTAAAGTAAAATATGTCTGTAATCCATATATATACATCTACCCTCACCTCAAAGTTGGGATAACAAAAGTGCCTGCTCCATAGCATTGTGAGGGTTAAAGCAATGGATATATGAAAGTGCCTGACACATAGTAAGGGCTCAGTAAATGTTATCATTAATACCCTCCTTTGCCCTAACATGTCCCACTTGTTTGAATGGGTTGAGTCTTCCCTCTGGACTTTGGAGTTGTGATCTGGTGGCAGCAGTGGGCAGGGAGACTTGGGGCTCTTTGGAGGGACCCAGTAACTCACGCCAGGCATGTTCCTGGGAATCCCACTCACTCTGTCCCTTTCACCCAAAGACCCATCACGTTCCCCAGGCCAGCACAGAGCAAGCAGGGACTGTCAGCGCCTCCACTGTGTTCTCCACTGAAGTCCTGGCCCTTTAGTTCATCCTGCCACTCATTCTGTCTCCTGCCCTGATCCTCATCACCTGGTCTCCTGGCTCCTATCCTTTGCCCTGGCTCCTGGATGTAATCTCCCACCTCTTAGAATCAATGGCTGCTCCATCATGAACCTCCCAGAGCGGGGATGGATTTCCACTTCTGGATTCTTCCTCAGGTTAGAAAAAAATAACAAAACAAGCCTGACGCAGCCTCCCAGTTTGCATTCCCAAGGTTTCCTCCTGCCTTTGGGAAGGTTGTGGTTTCACCTGCTCCTCTCTGGAGTTGACGACCAACAGGTGGGCATTCTCCAGCTGGCAGTACTTCTCAGCCTCGAGCCAGGGCTTCCCCGAGCGAGAGAACCAGTAGCAGCTGCCATCATATTCCACCCAGTTCACTGGGCAGCATTCTGTGCCTGAGGGGGTTGGAGGGACAGAGGGAGATAAGATCCAGCTGGAGGAGACCGGCAGAGGGATTGGAGATGCTCACCTCCCAACCCCACCCCACCACATCCCTACCGTTGCTCTGGAAGTGTGCCATCTGACAAGTTAGTGTGCGCAGATCCGTGGGGAAGTGCTTCAGATGGAGCAGCAAAGTGGCATGATCTAAGGGTCAGAGTGGTGGCAAAGGTGTGGTAGGCCGTGTGCATGGCCCACAGACCAGGACTCCAGCGAGCGTCTGGCTGGGGAGATACACTAGCACACACACACACACTCAAGAGAGAGTCTCTGACCTGCTTTCAGGTCTTCCTGCTGTTTTTCCAGCTTGGTTTCCAGCAATCTCACCTTGTCACTGGCGAAGCCTCCTGCAACAGAGGAAAGCTAACCTGTCTCCCCTCCGCTCTGCCTCCCCAACACTTCTCCACCCTCATGCCACTGACGCATCAGCACAGGCCACCATCATCTTGACCTGGGATGTTACATGCTCTGCTCTCTGGGCTCCCCAGCCTCACCCACTCTTCTCCTGGCTTCACGATGGTGTTCTGAAGCACAACCTGCTCAAGCCACTCCCCTGTTAAATCCTTCCCGTAGCTCCCTATGTTCTCAAAGTAAAGCCCCATGAGTTAGCACAGCTTGCCTGCATGGCCTGGCCCCAACCCACCTCTCTAGCCCACCCTTAGCCCACCCCTCCAGCCACACTGGAAATGTTGAGTCCAGGACATGCAGTGGTCTCCCTCACATCCCAGTCATCAGACTCTGCTCTCTACCTAGTTCCCACCTCCATCCTCTACTCTAACCCTTACTCATCCTCCAGGGACCCTCGGCTCAGGAAGCAGCATCCTTGGAACCCTGGCCTGGCTTCTCAGGCTGGGTTATCTGCCCTAGTCGGAGCTTCCTTCCCAGTACCCCTAAACACTCCTCTATTGCACCCCGCATGCATGCCCGTGTGTTTAGTCAGTCATGTCTGACTTTTTGCAACCCCATGGACTGTAGCCTGCCAGGCTCCTCCATCCTTGGGATGCTCCAGGCAAGGGTACTGGAGCGCGTAGCCATCCTCTTCTCCAGGGGATCTTTCTGAACCAGGGATCGAACCCAGCTCTCATGTATTGCAAGCAGACTCTTTACTGTCTGAGCCACCAGGGAAGCCAGCACAGAGCCCAGCCAACCCTCGCTGCTAAACCAACCCCTCAACCGCCCAGCACATCCCAGTCCCTCCCCTCGGGGCTCGCGCAGTCACCGTGGGAGCTGAGATTCAGGATGTCCATCAGGGTGCTCGACGAGAAGTTGCTGAAAGTGTCCTGTAGGGTCTGCAGCTCCCCTTGCAGCTGTGCTCCTTGTCAGGAGACAAAGCAGGACAAAGTGGATCGCACACTGCCCCACCTGACCGCCCTCACACTGTCCGCGGGATGGTCCCCTCCCTGCCCCAGCACTGCCTCCTTACTGCCTCCATCTCTTCCCTATCGTGGCTCTCACCGGCCCCAGCACTGCCCCACCCCTGCGACCCTCACTTTGGGAGCCTGTCACACAGATGGCCACCAGCAGCAGGACGTTGAAGACCAGGACAAACAGACTGAGGCGGAACTTGGAGCAGAGACGCTGCAGCACGAGAGGCTGGGGAGGAGGCATCCCTGCAAGAGAAGGGGTGTCAGGGCAAGGGGCATCGGAGGCGAGGGGCCAGAGAGCTGAGGAAGTACAGCCTTGAGGGGCAAGGGCAGGCAGAAAAAGTAGATTCCGAGATGAAAAACACTCTGGATAAAATTAACAGATGAGACAGGCGTACATCTCAATGAACTTGGAGGCATAGCAACAACTGTATAAACAGAAACGCCAGGAAAGAAAAGAATCCCACACTCCCCCATAAAATAGCAAGAGCACCAATGAGCTGTGGGATCACTAATATATGCATAATTGATGGAAAGGGAAGATGGAGAGGCAGAAAGAAATTTTTTTGAGGAAACAATAGCCAGTGTATCTCCAAATCTTCTGAAAACTCTAAGCCTATAAAAGACTGGGAAGAATGGAAGCTGCTCCCAGGTGAGCAGGTGCCAGCTGTCAACCCACTTGCAGGTGGCAGAGGCTGGCTGATGGTTGCACCCCTCAGGCACGCCCTGCCATGCTGCCCACCCCGCCTCTTTCAGGCGAGCCCCCTGTCCCATGAAATCCAAAACCGCTGGACTCTCTCCAAACCTCCTGCTGAAACATGAATCCTCTCATTCTCAGAAGATCCAACAATATCCAAAGTTACTTTTGTGTGTTCACTACCTACCAGGCAGCTGGTGGGACCTGAAGGGGCAGAGGGGTGTGGGTGGGTGTGGCCTCTGCCCCACGCAGCCTGTTGAAAAGGCTTGTGGGCCTGCTGCCGGGGAAAGGAGAAGCCTGGTGGGACAGCAACTTTCTCCCCTGCCCAGCTCCCACCCTCAGCTGCAACAGGGGCAGTTCTTCCAGCCTCAGGCAGGAGGGGTCCCTCCTCCCAGCCCAGGCTAACCAGTCCCCCTCCTTGAGCTTTGACCCCCAACCCCTCCTGGTCTCCACAGAGCTTCACGCCATCACCAGCACCCCCACCTGACACCCCCTCCCGCACCCCGGCTCCCGCCCTTCATCTTGGAAATGGCTCAGTTCTTTGTCGCCTGAAAACTTTCTCCTAGACACTTGGGGACTTTGGTCAAGATTTGCTAGAGAAAGATCCAGGTAGGGGGCTTGGAGGGGAGTGGGGATCTTCCAGAATTTCTCTTCCAGAATTTCCCTCCAACACACACCCTTCCCCTCCCACCACCACACACAGCACATACTGGTCAGGTTGGAAGGAAGAGAGGAGACCCCTTTCCTGGGGCCCTGGGGGTGGAGAAGGGGGTGAGGTCAGAGGACAGTCCCTGGTCACAGGGTGAATGTGACAAAGGCCTTGGAGGGACAGAGAGTGACCAGGAGCTAGACTAGGGTGGAGCAGAGCCCCAGATACCGGACACTTGCCTTTCCAGAATGGTTCTTCTCTCCCGGGGCTGTGTCCACGAGTGTCTGGGCCCTCGCCTCTGCCGAGCTGGTGGTCGTTCTCCTCGGAGTCCAGCTGCTGGATGTCCTGGAAGTCCCTGGCCATGCTGGGTCCTGGGTGTAGCTGGACCCTGCCTGGGCTCGGGGATGCTTTAGGGCTGGGACTGAGTTGGGGCTGATGCTTGTGCTAAGATGCTAATTGAGGTGGAGGCTGATGGATGTAGGCTCAGAGTGGGTCTAGGCGATGGCTTGGGTTGGATCTGAGGTTGGAGGTGAGATGGAAGCTGAAATGCTGCTGGATCCCATCCCCTCTCAGGAGACCGCTTGGGCCTCGAGCCTCCCTTCCACACATGCCAATCACCCCACAACTTCCCATCGACCGCACCCCCACCACTGTCTCTGAACAAGGGTCTGTCTAATCCCAGACATCCTCAGGCTTGCCTGACCTCAGTTTACCTGTTCAAGGTCTAGAAGGCTGCCTAGGCCCCAGGACGCAGGAGGGCTTGAACCAGGAGAACTGGGGGACAGGTGGTGCTGGAAGAGAGGAGGGAAGGGGTGAGCACTAGTTCAGGGAAGGGCCCTGAACCCATGTGCCTGAGCGTCCAAGCGCTTCTAACTTGGCATCTCCTGCCCCTGGGACTTTGGACAGTAAACAGAGTGGAAACTGAGTTGGAGACTCAGTCAATATGTGGTGGGGGCAGAGGGCAGGACTGTGTCTCTGTCCTTCACAGAGAAGGCGTCTCCTGGCCTGTCCCTTCTACCCTCAGAAGCTAGTCACCTCACTCTTCTCAGCATATCTGGGAGGAGGGCCAACCAGGAGGAACCAGGGTGCAATTGGCTAGTTCCTCTCTGCCCCACTCCCCTTTCACTTCCTGCCTGAGATTCCCAGAATTGTTAGTCAGACAACCCTGACCAGGATTGGAGGGGCCGCTTCTGTACTCTTGCCCAATCTGGCATCTGAGCCAAGGCCTCACGTCCTGTAGGCTCAGCCATCAGACTTCCCAGCTTTGGGCCAACTGGCTTCATCCTCCATGGGAGTAAAGCCCCTCAGAGACCGGAAATTCAGGGAGGGTGGAGAAGAGGGAAGAGCATCCAGAAAGCAGTGGATAGGAGAGGTTCAACCTTGTAAATAAGCCCCTTCTGTTGCCCGGGTGGCTCAGTGGCAAAGAATCTGCCTGCGATGCAGGAGACACGAGTTTGATCCCCAGGTCAGGAAGATCCCTTGGAGGAGGAAAGGGCAACCCACTCCAGTATTCTTGCCTGAGAAATCCCATGGACAGAGGAGCCTGGTGGGCCACAGTCCATGGGGTCACAAACAGACACGACTGAGCGACTAATTGGCCCTCTCGTGGCCCTGGCTGCAGAAGCCGTGGGCCTCACATCCAGGCACGGCGCTAAATGACCCACAGACATGCTCTCTGGTAACTCTCATGACATGTCGCAACAGACCACTTCACTTCTGCTGTTCCCACTTCACAGAGGAGGGAATAACCTGGAGGAGATTAAGTGACTTGACTGTGTAGCAGGGGATGGCGGGGGTGGGGGGGGGGTGGGGACTGTGCGGGCAAAACCGATCGAGGCAAAATGCCATCCCATCAGACTGGGGGCTCTTCACAGTCCTGTGAGGAAGACGGGGCTTCATGAACCAAAAAATCAGAGCTCAGTCTCTCCGCCTGCAGTGCGGGAGACCTGGGTTTGATCCCTGGGTTGGGAAGATCCCCTGGAGAAGGGAAAGGCTAGCCACTCCAGTATTCTGGCCTGGAGAATCCCATGGACAGTACGAGGTTGCGAAGAGTCGAATACGACTGAGCGACTTTCACTTTCACCATCTACACTTGCGCTAACAACAGCTTGGGAGAGAAAACCCAGTTTTCATTCCTGATTTTATATACATATATACACATCAGTTATTTGGCTGCACTGGGTCTTCATTATGGCATGAGCGCTCTTCAGTTGCAGCATGTGGGATCCAGTTCCCTGACACCATATGGAGACAGAGAGAACACAGAGAAGAACCGAGGGCCCCCACATGTGAACAAAGCCTTCTGGGAGTTTCCAGTCTAGCCAAGAGCTGAATGCATCCAAGTGTATGACCCTAGCCAAGACCACATGGTCTACCTGGCCTAGCCCTTCACAGGTTCCTGACCCAGAGAATCTTGAGAAATAAATACAATTGACCCTTGAATGGTGCAGGGATTAGGGGCACTGACCCTCTCCCTGCAGTTGAAAACTCGAGCATGACTTTACAATACCCTTTGTATCCGCTGATCAGCGTCTGCACATGATGTAACACATTTTTTTGTGGAAAAAAATATGCTTATAAAGTGAAACTGTGCAGTTCAAACCCATTGTGTTCAAGGGTCAACTGTAGTTGTTTGTTTTCAGTCAATGAAGCTTTGGGTTAGACTGTTATGCATCAATAGGTAACTGAAATAAAATATATTCTTAAGTATGCATCCTTATCAAATATGTGGCATAGTTTGTGTGCCTATTTTTTAGATAGATAAGTGAAGCTTTCATACATCTCATTTGTTCCTGACTTTTTCACCCAAGAATAAATGTTTAAGATCTATCCGTGTTGCTATTTGTACATCTGGTTTGTTGCTATGAACCTCTGCACAATATTCAGTGGTGCGTATCCATCACTGTATATTTACCCAGTCCCCAAATGAGGAACACCCAACTACTGCAATGGACACATTATGTCCCCATGAAGACCTAGGTGAGACTATGTCTCAGGACTATATCCAAATTGCCAAGTCACAGAATATTCTCACACTTAATTTAATGCATACCACACACACCATTTTTTTTCCTCAATGAGATCCTATATCACGATACTCTTTTTCAGTACAGTTTTCATTCCCTTTCATTTCTCACTTGCCTCATGCTCCTCGTCCACTCACTGCATCCCCATCCTTACCCCTCCTGTGATATTAATGGTCTTACTGTTTTATCTCTGCTATTAAAGCTTCATCAAGTTCCCACGTGGAGCTTGGTGAGAATTTCCCTGTGAGCCATATCCAGGAGTGAAAATGTCACCTCACAAAGGATTCTCAAGCTCAATTTCACCTGAGCCCAGCCAGGCTATACCTCTTCCAGAACGGCCGTGCCCACTGACAGTCCCATCACCAGCTCATGAGGGCTCCCTCTTTTGCGTCATCCTTCTCAACACTTGTTACTAGGCAGCTTCTCACCGCCCTGATGACATCTCACTGCTCTTCTATGCTACATTTCTGGTTAATAGAGGGTTTGAACGTTTCTCCAACCTGTTTTCTATTCGTTCAGATTTCCTCTTATATGGACAGCTTTTCCACATCCTATATCCATTTTTCTATTGGGTTTCCTGGATTCACTTTGCTGATTGGAGGCATATCTTGTATATTCTAGATACATGTTCAGAAAACAAGAAAGGTCTTTTGAAAATTAAAAACAATTTTCTGTTGTTAAAGCCAAAACAATTAATAAAAGTGCTGGAAGATAAAAATCAGGAAATCGTTCCAAAAAAGGGACAAAGTTTTTTGTGTTGTTGTTTGTTTGTTTGTTTGTTTATGAGAAAACAGCTAAACTGAGGGCATTTTTTTACCCCCTGGTCTCATGTTTCCATGTATACTTCCTGCTAGGGAGCTCTCCAGGCCTTTCTCCAGTCATCCCCACCACACCTCCCCAGGAGAGGAAGCTTGCCTGTGGGGCTCTCTTTGGTTCTCTCTGCTCAGCCAGTGATCTGTATTCTGCCCGGTGACACTGAGCCCACCCCTGCAGAGAAAACCTGCTTTGCCCAGCTCTGCCTGTGACTAGGTAAATATGTCTGTCTAATTCTTGGATGAAATATTAACAAGTCCTTTTGATTTAAGGGGCTTCCCTGTAGCTCAGCTGATAAAGAATCTGCCTGCAAAGCAGGAAAGCCCAGTTTGATTCCTGGGTCGGGAAGATCCACTGGAGAAGGGAAAGGCTACCCACTCCAGTATTCTGGCCTGGAGAATTTATACAGTCCATGGTCTCGCAAAGAGTTGGACATGACTGAGCGACTTTCACTTTCACTTGATTTAAGGTTTGAAGCCAAGTCCACCTTAACTGTGTATCAGCAAGAAAGCTAGCAACTTGACATCATTTATCTGTCTACTGTGTCTTGGTTCTCAATTGGTTTCAAACTTCAGAGGAAAAGAAAGCACCCCCGCTTTTTTCACCAGCCTTGTTAAATCTCCACAAATAATATAAAAGATAAATTGATCCCCAACATTCAATTCATAGTTCTAGAAGATACAAAAGGAAGTAAAAGGGAGAAAGTTATCAAAGAAATAATACAAGATTGTTACTTAGAATTAAAAGCATGAGGCTCCAAATCTAAATAACCTACTAATTGCCCAGCTTTTCATTAAAGAATGACCAAAGGACATAACTGTGAAATTTCAGAATACCAGCAATAAAGATTCTAAAAGCTACTGGAGTCAGGGGGAAAAAATCACCTATAAAGAAACAAGAACTGGAATAGATTCTGCTTTCCACTTGTTACACTCAACATCAGGAGACAGGACAACAGGACAATGCCTTCCAATATGCAAGGGAAATTCTTTTCAACCTAGATTTGTCAGTGCAAATGATCATTGACATTAAAAAATAGGGGGGAAAAAAAGAGAGAGAGAGTTTCAAGGACTTCCCTGGTGGTTAAGACTCCATGCTCTCAGTGCTGGAGGCCTGGGTTGAATCCCTGGTCAGAGAACTAGATCCTGCATGTAGTAACTAAGACCCAGCACAGCCAAATAAAGAAATTAATAAATAAATACAATTTTTAAAAACTTAAAAAAAAAAAAAAAAGAACTTTCAGACATTCCAGGGCTCAGAGTATTTATATCATATTTCTACTATGTTTACAAGTACCATAGAAAGTGAAGAAATAATCCAGAAACAAGATACATAAAAGAATATCTCAGTATGGGACTTTCTGTTATTATTAAATAAAATTTTATTAAACTCTTTCTGTATTTCTGTCTACAAGTTTACTTTTTGTCTTAGAATGCTAACTAGTGAAATTTGAGAGCCTGGCCTTAAAAATGCAAGTCATAATAATAAATTTAAGAGATCTAAGGAAGAGATGGAGGGCTTCCCAGGTGGCTGAGTGATAAAGAATCCACCCGCCAATGCAGGAAACATGGGTTCAATCCCTGGTCAGAGAGGATACTACATGCAGCTAAACCCTGTGCGCCACACTACTGAGCCTGTGCTCTGGAGCTGGGGAACCTCAATCACTGAAGCCCTTGCGTCCTAGCGCCCGGGCTCTGCAGCAAGAGAAGCCACCCCAATAAGAAGCCGAGCACCACAACTAGAGAGTAGCCCCCACAAGCCGCAACTAGAGAAAAACTCACACAGCAACGAAGACCCAGCACAGCCAAAAATAAATAAATAAATGTGGTCAGTCTTATTAAAAAAAAAAAAAAACTAACAGGCTTTCAAAGTCACTTCAGTATTTTGGTTTACTTTCACCACTTTAGCAGCTAGGTTTTTCTTTCCTTTTGCTATTATATTCCCAACATCCAGGATAGTAGCGCCACCTCGTGGTCATACCTGCATAATGCACGTGTCTTCGAGGAGGGAGACTGCCAGCGACCTGGGCCTTAATATTCTTTTAACTTCTTCAGTACAGTTCAGTTCAGTTCAGTCGTTCAGTCGTGTCCGACTCTTTGCGACCCCATGAATCGCAGCACGCCAGGCCTCCCTGTCTATCACCAACTCCAGGAATTTATCCAAACTCACGTCCATCAAGTCGGTGATGCCATCCAGCCATCTCATCCTCTGTCGTCCCCTTCTCCTCCTGCCCCCAATCCCTCCCAGCATCAAAGTCTTTTCCAATGAGTCAATTCTTTGCATCAGGTGGCCAAAGTATTGGAGTTTCAGTTTTAGCATCAGTCCTTCCAAAGAACACCCAGGACTGATCTCCTTTAGAAAGGACTGGTTGGATCTCCTTGCAGTCCAAGGGACTCTCAAGAGTCTTCTCCAACACCACAGTTCAAAAGCATCAATTCTTCGGCGCTCAGCCTTCTTCACAGTCCAACTCTCACATCCATACATGACTACTGGAAAAACCATAGCCTTGACTAGCTGGACCTTTGTTGGCAAAGTAATGTCTCTGCTTTTGAATATACTATCTAGGTTGGTCATAACTTTCCTTCCAAGGAGTAAGCCTCTTTTAATTCCATGGCTGCAATCACCATCTGCAGTGATTTTGGAGCCCCCCAAAATAAAGTCTGACACTGTTTCCCCATCTATTTCCCATGAAGTGATGGGACCAGATGCCATGATCTTAATTTTCTGAATGTTGAGCTTTACGCCAACTTTTTCACTCTCCTCTTTCACTTTCATCAAGAGGTTTTTTTAGTTCCTCTTCACTTTCTGCCATAAGGTTGGTGTCATCGGCATATCTGAGGTTATTGCTATTTCTCTCAGCAATCTTGATTCCAGCTTGTGCTTCTTCCAGCCCAGCGTTTCTCATGATGTACTCTGCATAGAAGTGAAATAAGCAGGGTGACAATATACAGCCTTGACGTACTCCTTTTCTTATTTGGAACCAGTCTGTTGTTCCATGTCCAGTTCTAACTGTTGCTTCCTGACCTGCATATAGGTTTCTCAAGAGGCAGGTCAAGTGGTCTGGTATTCCCATCTCTTTCAGAATTTTCCACAGTTTAACTTCTTATCTCTCTCCAAATAGCTGAAGCAAACATGAAACAGCAAAAGGGGTCATTCTGATAGCTAAAAATTTCCCACAAATCAATTCCTGGGGGCAACGTGGCAACTTCTTCCTCTGATCATTTCTCTTTTATTAACTTGCATTCACTTAGTTCCAGTCCTATACACTTTCTGGTTACTCTGAGTTAGAGTCAGTAAAGGTTTGCAAAGACCCTGGAGGTGTCGCAGGGGCATGAGAAGGTGATGGTTTCTGTGTAATGACCAGATCCACTGAGCTCAAGTTCAGAAACCAGGATGACTGAGTTTATAAGCCCCAGGTCTATAAGAAAGGCCTTCCCAGGTGGCTCAGTGGTAAAGAATCTGCCTGCCAATGCAGGAGATATAGAAGATGAAGCTTCAATCTCTGGGTCGGGAGGATCCCCTGAATGAGGAAATGGTAACTCCAGTATTATTGCCTGGAGAATCCCATGGACAGAGGAGCCTGGTGGGCTACAGTCGATGGGGTTGCAGAGTTGGACACGACTTAATGACTGAGCACACACACACACACACACACAGGTTTACAAGAACTGGAGTGAGGAGGGGTTCTTGAGTCCTACTTTTGTCAACTACAAATGTGCTTGCCAAGGGCATTTGCCATCTGCCTCTGTAGAGACTGAACCCTGTGCTGCTGCAGCTATCGACGTTCAACACCCCCTGAAGGGAGTCCAGGGTGGAGAGTGAGGCACTCTGTGCTCCAGGGAAACTGGTGGAACAGGTATTTAGGTAGTTAGGTATTTTCAGGAACTGATTTCATGATCCCAATCCTTGCATCTCCTCATGTCTAGAAAAGCACGAAATCCCTTCATGGTGACATCAGCCGCTCATAACTAGTAGAAAATCTTTTGTAAATAAGTGCTTGATTGCATTGAACTCCCCCTTTCACCCACATCATATATATTAACCTTGCCCGGCTACCTCTTTCTCAGAGCTGAGATGCTGTCTCCTGGGCTGCAGTCCTCAGTTTGCTCCCAAATAAAACTTAATTCACAACCCTCACCTTGTGCATCTTTTCCTTCCACACTTTCTACAGAATTACTTAATTACTGGGCAGCTTCTATCAGATCTTCACTTCCCTTCTGTCTCTTAGTCAAATTAGGAAAGTGGAGGGACCTACACAGAGCAACTCCACTCTCCCCCATCTTCATTCTCCGTGAAGAAGTAAGAGCCTCTTGGCTTTTGTGGGAGAAAGATGGGCACTCCTGCCAAGCAGGATCAACAAACACCTCCAAGGCCAAGGCACCTCTGCCAGCATCAGCCTGCGGATGACTCAGCAGCCTGCCAGCTTGACAATCGGCCTCAGTGAACCCTCGAGCTACTCCCTTCAGGGTAAGATGTAAGCATATCTTTGTTGTTTTTCAGTCGCCAGGTCGTCTCTGAACTCGAGACCCCATGGACTGCAGCATGCCAGGCTTCCCTGTCCCTCACCAGCTCCTGGAGTTTGCCCAAGCTCATGTCCATAAGCATATCTTTACCCATCATCCTTTTAGCATCTCCCTTGGCAAGTTTCTGATAGGGAAATTCCATGTGGTTTTGCAATATGCGAATCTGCCTGAGAGCACCTGAGCAGAGGCTGAGGAGGCCAGTGTGCTGGGAGGCCAGCGGGACCCAGCGGCCTTCGCCCACGTTGGAGTCTCCCGCCGTTTCCCAAAGTCTGTGCTGGAGGCGGAGGTGGGGGTGCCCTTGTCACCAGCTCTGTCCAGAAAGCGTAATGACGGACATCTGCCAGGCCTCGGGGTGAGGGTGGGTGGAGGTGGGGATCTGTAACCCACTCCCTGTTCTACCACCCTCTGCCTCCACTACGGACGCTCTGTTTCCCCACCCCCATCCGGAGAGTACCCTCCGTCCTCTCCAGGCCCAGGCTCAACTCAGGCTCAGTCCCGGGCCTCCTCCTGGGCTGGTTCTGAATGTAAACTGCCATCCAGGTCTTCAACTGGTGGGCACGTGGCGGTGGGTGAATTCTACACTGCCTGGTTCCATCTTGGATTCATCTCCCAGGTTGCTCCCCACCCCTTCATACCACACAGGCCTCTGGGGTCTGTCCACTGACACTCCCACTCCAGCCCCCTCCCTCCAGCCCCGGTTCAGGGCCACCTGGCTGCCTGTGAACCATCTAGGCAATAGCTTTTCTTCTAATTAACTTCTTTTTGTTTTGTTTTAATGTGGACCACTTTTAAAGTCTTTATTGAATTTGTCACAATATGATTTCTATTTTATGTTTGGTTTTTTGGCTATGAGTCATGAGGAATCTTAGCTTCCCAACCAGGGATGGAACCAACAGCCCCTGCATTGAAAGGCAAAGACTTCCACTGAACCTCCAAGGAAGTCCCTTTAATTAACTGTTCATGACGAAACACGGTGTCTGATTAGAGGAACAGAAGCTTCTTCTGTTTGCCCAAGCTGACACGTAAAACTTGCTAACAAATCCTCTGTCAGCAAATGACCTTGCAAGGGACAGTGCTCTACTAGAAGCCTGGCAGCCCCTCCTCAACTGTTTAAGTCGGGATCCCAGCAGCCTGCCAGGGGAGGGAACGCAGGATCTGTCCCCAGGTTTGGCCAAGACCACTCCTCTCTGGAAGCCTTGGTGCAGAGGGGCTGCTGAGAGGATGCGGGGGCATTCCGCTCACCCCTGCATATACCCTACCTCTGGCAAACACCAGTCTGTTCTCTGAATCTGTGATTTCAATTTCTGTATGGCGAGTTTTTTTTTCCTACGATTCCCCATGTGAGTGAGACCATGCGATATTTATCTTTGTCTTATTTCACTCAGCATGATGTCCTTACTGTTGTCAAAAATGACAGGATCAAAAGTCTTCTTTACTTGAGGAAATGACTTAAAAAAAAAAAAAAAAAGTTAGGCCCTCCCTAGCGCATCCCTGCATGCTAAGTCACTTCAGTTAGGTCCGACTCTGTGCAATCCCATGGACCGTAGTCCGCCAGGCTCCTCTGTCCATGGGATTCTCCAGGCAAGCATACTGGAGTGGGTTGCCATGCCCTCCTCCAGGGGACCTCCCTAACCCAGGGGTCAAACCCATGTCTCTTAGGTCTCCTGCACTTGCAGGCGGGTTCTTTACTACTAGTGCCATCTGGGAAGCCCAAACCCAGAAAGGGCTGATAACAAAAGAGTTTACTTGTTTCTAAAACAAACCCAAGTTATTATTTCCCTCATGGGAACATGACCCTCTTTTTTTCTTTTTTTTTTTTGGAGGTCCTTGAATGTTTGCAATAAAAATACAGTTAGGCCTTTGTTTAAGAACTGAGCCTCTCCTGTGAACCACAAACCTTGTGGTTGGAGCACCATCCTGTTGTTAGGGGAGGTTAGAATATCTTTATTATGTTTCTGAATAGTATCCAAGACAAAGAATACCAGTTGGACTGTTGTTGTCGAACTGAAATTTTTAGATCAAAAAATGTTATTTAAATATTGAATTGAATTGGAAATAACTACTTTTGTATTTTAGGTTGTGAGTTGTCCTGTTTTTCTCCCTAAGAGCAGAAAACACAGCCCTGCTTCGGGAAAGGGTGGGAGGGCAGAATGGTTTCCCCACGCGATAAAGCCGCCAACCGCAGGAGAGAGAGAAGGAGCTGAATGAGAAGGATGACAAAATCCAAACCGAAGTTCAAATCTGCCTGTTGAACTTCTGCTTCTTTCACTCCAGAAATTTCTCCACAGCAAAACAAACTGCTGAAAATACAAGGCTGGCTTGTTTGATAGCAAAGCCCCTCCTCTGCTTTATGGATGATGGAATGCCAGTCGCTATGACGATGAGGGTTTAGATTGGAGGAAAGAAGGCTTTTCCTCTGCTGCATGACCTAGAAACCTCAGGGGGGATAGGGTGGGGACCTGTGCCTAAAAGGGCACAGGGAGCTAACCTCCTGATAGAGTTCCCAGCGTGTATCTGTGTTCAAAGCAGTGCTATCTTGGGACTTGCCTGGTGGTCCAGTGGTCAAGACTCCATGCTCCCAAAGCAGGTGGAGCAGGTTCAATCCCTGGTTGGGGAACTAAGATCCCACATGTTACAGCGTGGCCTAAAAAAAAAAGAAAAAAAGACAGTGCTATTCTTTCACATCGGCCTTCTCTGCCCACATTGACTTCATGCAAAGGAGAAATGCCATCAATCAATTGGGATTCCAAAACAGGAATTCATTAGTACAAATCTTGCTGAGTGCCTTCCTCCCTTGTAGGGTTTTATTCTCTAATAATCCTAAATGCTTTGGAGAGAGATTTTTTATTAGTGGATTTGGTTCTTTGGTAACATTACAGGTTTTCAGAGGTGACTGAATTTTACAAGCATCCATCCAGGAAGGAAGCTGCCTTTGTTTGCTAGTGCTGCTGTGACAAAGTACCTCGGACTGGAGGGTTTAAACAACAAAAATTCATTTTCTTGGAACTTCCCTGGTGGTCCAGTGACTAAGACTCTGTGCTCCCAACACAGAGGCAGGGGACCCGGGGGTTGACCCCCGGTCAGAGAAGCCGACCCCACATGCTGCTAAGATTCACTTGCCGCAGTTAAAGATCCCTCACGCCACAAAAGAGAAGATCCCACGTGCTGCAACTAAGACCTGAGCAGCCAAATAAATAAGTCTTTAAAAAAGGAAGCTGGAGATCAAGGTGTGGACAAGGTTGATTCCTCCTGAGCACTTCTTTCCCTGGCCTGTGGACCACCGTGCCTTCCTCTGTCTTCACGTCATCTTCACTGCGTGCGTCTGTGTCTAAATTTCCCCTTCTCAGTCATATGGATGGCATCACCGACTCAACGGACATGAGTCTGAGCAAATTCCGGGAGATGGTGCAGGGCAGGGAAGCCTGCCGTGTTGTAGTCCATGGGGTGGCGAAGAACTGGATACGACTGAGCGACTGAACAACAAGGAAGTCACGTGCATTAGCGCCCACCCTAATTACCTCTCTTTAACTTAATTATCTATTTAAAGTTCCTGTCTCTCAATACGTTCACATTCTGAGGTACTGGAGGTTAGGACTTATGTATGCATATGCGGGGGACACGACACACCGCCTACATAGTAAGAGTATAAGACAAAGTTTATGCACCTAGTCTCCGATGGTCGACGAAGATTTGCTTTCTGGACGAGCAAAGGCTGCATCTGAGGACTGCCTCTGTATTTGTACACAGGTAAGGAATGGCCTCTGAATATAGTTCTTTCTGTGGTTTTACCACCACCAAAAAAAAAAAAAAAGAAAAGAAACTGACTTTCACTGACTGCTGTAATATTGACCTTTGCTCTCTTGGGCTCAAGGAGGCCAGTCCCAATGTCTTTGGTCGTAAGTGTCCAGAGTGAGACAGAAGGACTCTGCAGTCCACAGTCCTCCTGACTCCCCCTGAGAGACGCCCGCCTGCGTTTCCCACCTGTCCAGGGCTCTCCTCCCACTGTGGAGGTCTGCCTGTGACCACCTTGAGGCACCCTGGGGTGACCCACAGCCAGTGAAGATTTGACTGGGAAGCTGTTCCTGTTCTGATTAAGCACAAGCTTCCAGGGTCATGATATGGCCAGGCTGCTGTCGGTGACACACATGAGGCTTTAACCATTGCCCATTTTGAGCCGTAGGATTAAAGAGACAGGTCTGTGTGACACCAGTTATCCCAGGTGTCTTATTGTTATGAATGTACTTTTGAGAGATTCTGGCTTCACTGAGTTAGTCAAAGGAGCTGAGAGCCGCTCTAACAATTTGGTTGATTGACATCTGGTGGAGATTGTTTGTTGGGGGCCAGCGTGAGGAACTCCGCCCATGGCAAAGGTCATGAGGAAGGAGGCTTGGCATACGCAAAGGCGTGATCAAGCCTCAGGAAACCCCCAGTTCCCGAGCATCTACCCCAAAACCAGAGTCTGTTTTATGCTCTCGCCTACACCTCTGACTACGGGGGGCTCTCCCCCATAACCGTTTCTCTTGGAGAAGGAGTAAACGTGCAGCTCCAAGGCAATAAAAATTCCTGGGCGTGACAAATGTTTCAGCTTACGGACTCCTCTGAAGGTTATCTAGCCCACCTGTATAGGTTCGTCCGGCCACATGTGATTGTTTACAGCCTCCCAATCTGAGAGGCACGAGATGTTTTAGACTTACTAAAGGCAAATTCTTTTGGGGAGTTAGAAATTATTAGTATAGTGAGTTGGTTAGGAATTATATTGGTGAAGGGTTTTTCATTTGTTTGGCTGATGTTTGCTGCTAAATCTCCATGTTCCCTGCCCTTATAATGAATATAACTAACATATAGGAGAAATAAGTATTAACCTTTAAGCATATAGGAGAGATAGGTATTAACCTTTAAGATTAATCCTGTTAACCTTGGGTTAAATAAATTCCTTTCTTGATAGTAACTCACTACACCCTCACCCTATAGGAATGCAACTTTATCTGGAGGGTGGTGCCTGGTTTAAGAAAAAACACCCTTGGAGGAAATAAGGTTTTTGGTTATCAGAAAAAAAGGATCATAGAATGTCAGCAGGTCTCACTCATGGCCAGAAGATGATGTAATATCCCTAAGACCCCCACATGACTCTGTATTCATCCCTATGTGTAACAAAAGGTATATAAGCAAACCCCAAAATAAAGAAATCGGATCAGTTTCCGGAAAGACTGATTCCACCATGTCACTTCTTTCTTGCTCGCGTTTCTCTGGCTGAATTCCCATCTGGATTCAGCCTCCTTTTCTCCACTACACTATCTCTTACTACACTATCCGTTTCTAATCTCTCTATATCTGTAATTAAATATGTATTTTTTCAAAGACGCCGACGCCGTCCCCACCTTCGAATTCCCTGGATCCACCAGGGCTGGACCCCGGTAATTGTTGTTTGTTGTTCACTCACTAAGTCCTGTCTGACTCTTTGCAGTCCCATGGACTGCAGCAAGTCAGGCTCCTCTGTCCTCCACTGTCTCCCGGAGTTTGCTCAAATTCACGTTTATTGAGTTGGTGATGCTATCTAACCATCTCAATCGTCTGCTACCCCCTTCTCCTGTTGCCTTCAGTCTTCTTTCCCAGCATCAGGGTCTTTTCCAATGAATCGACTTTTCACATCAGGTGGCTAAAGTATTGGATCTTCAGCCTCAGCAACAGTGTCCCTGGTATCACGCAGAGGAAAGAATACAAAAGCTGGACCTCGTGCTGGGGCTGTGGGCAGGTTGGAAACCAGCCAGTCACCCTTTAGCAGGGTAATGGTGTTAGACATGGTGGAGGAGGCAACATACATATCAGGTCGTTCTCAGCATATAGATTTGCCTTCACTGCCTGCAGGGCTTCTGCCGGCGCCACCATCCATGCCCAGACTTTCAGAAAGCCTTAGAGAATGATGGATCGTGGTTTCAAGGTAGAATGGGATTGCTGCTACACAGTGGGTGCAGGGAAGAGTATATCTAGAATTTTAGGGATTTGTGGGCAGCCCTTGGTCCATCCATACCTTGTAGTAAAACTTACTAGAAGACTACAACAATCTAATAAAGGCAGAAAACCAGAGACTCTTCAGGAATGAAGGTTTGTGTTTCCCACCAGAGAAAGGAGCCCTGTCTGCCTGCTAGTGTGCTTGCAGAGGGCAGAGGGAACAGGGGATGGGTAAGTGGAAGAATGACATTATAAAAATGAACTACGGGAGACTTCCCTGGTGATCCAGTGGTTGAGAGGCCATGCTTTCAGTGCCAGGGGAGTGGGAACAATCCCTATTCGGGGAACTTGGATCCCGCATGCCAAAAAATTTTTTAATAAAAATAAAATAAATAAAAATGAATTACAGCTCTGTACCCACAACAGAAATAAGGACTGTAGCAGATATGTATTTCTTCTTCCTTGCTTGTTACAAATTTCAATACATTAACCAAGTATTTCCTTTCCCCCCTCCCCTCTCCTCCTCCCATTTCATATAAAGAGTGGTGGTGGTGGTTAACTTTAAATATTATTTTCCAGATTCATAATATCCAAATGTGTTTATGACAGAGCTAGGACAGAAATTAGCACCCAGTGATAGAGAAGGGGAATGCTAAGACTTTCTGTCTCCTCTTCTTTGGGCATCTTTACTGGAATGAAGAACAGTTGTCCCATGTTGGGTAGAAGTGTGATACTGTTATTATTGTATGGAAATTAAGCATGAGCAGAAAGGTGATAATACTGAACCGTCGTTAGATTTCCTAAATAAAGTCTATTTGGTCATAATGGTCCCAATTCTTTTTTCCAAACAACTTTTTAAACTGAAGTATAGCTAATTTACGTTGTGTTGGTTTCAGGTATACTGCAATGTGTTTGTGTATATATATATATAGATATAGATATAGATATATATTCTTTTTCAGGTTCTTTTCCGTTATATATTACTACAAGTAATGAATATAGTTCCCTGTGCTATACAGTAGGTCCTTGTTGTTTATCTATTATATATATAGATATTGGGTCCCAGTTCTTTTAATGTGTTTCTGGATTCCATTTGCTAATATATTATTTATCAGTAGTATTTTTATCAGTATTTATAAGTAAAATAGGTAAATTCTTATAAAGCTTTGGAATTAATGATGTATCACCTTAATTAAAATAATTTGGAGATTTTTTCCCCCTCTTTTTCTGTGCCCTGGAACAGTATTCAAATAATCTCTAAAGCTTTGTTAGAATGTTTTGCAAAACCATCTGAGTCTGATCCTTTAGGGAAACCTGTTGGCTCTTGGAAAACTCTCTTTTATTAGAAATGTGTTTAAATTTCCTCTCTTCTGGGATATTTTTGATGAACAATTTTTAGAAAATGATGCAGCTTTTCAAATTTATTTTTTGTGAACAATCAACAAATTAGCTTACAGTCTCATCTTCCCTCCTTCCCTCTCTCAACTCTACCACCAACTTTTTGTTTTAGTCTTAGCTCTATGTTAATTATATTCAACATTCACTCCCCTCCTCTCACTAAAATTTACTCACTTATCCCTTGGTTGACTCCAGTTCATCCTCTAGTAATTTCTTCAAGAGCTCATGAGAACAACATTCCTAAGATTGTACATCTTCAAAACAGCCAATGATTTAGAGAATAAAAAGACAAACCACAGTCTGGGGAAAAAAGTATTTGCAAAATATATATGTGATAAAGGATTTGTGTTCAAAATTTACAAAGAACTCTTAAACTCAACAATAAAAAAAATAAACAGGGACTTCCCTGGTGGTCTAGCAGTTAAGAATTCACTTTGCAATGCAGGGGATGTGGGTTCGACACCTGGTTGGGGAACTAAGATCCCATAAGCCATGGAGCAACTAAACCCATGAACCACAATTAGAGAAGTCGTACACCGAAACAAAAAATGCCACATGACACAACCAAGATCCCACAAAGCTAAGACCAACTAAGAGTTGATTCAGCCAAATAAATAAAACATTTTTTTGGAAAAAAGAAAAGAAAATGAACAGGAATTTTCTTTGTGGCCCAGCGGTTAAGATTCTGCCCCTAGTGCAGAAGGAGGTTCAGTCCCTGGTCAGGGAACTAGATCCCCCATGCCTCAACTAAGACCCAGTGTGGCCACACAAATATTTAAAAAGAAAGAAAGAAAACCATTCAAAAATTAGCAAGAGATCTGAACAGCCATCTCACCGAAGAAGACACATGGATGGCAAAGAAGTGTCTGGAAAGATGCTCCACATTATTTTTCACTAAGGAATTCTACATGAACAACAGTGGGTGCCATATCACACTTATTAGATGGCTAAAATCCAAAACACTGGCAATGAATATTGGCAAAAAGGTGGAGCAACAGGCACTCTTATCATCTCTGGTAAGAATGCAAAACAGCACAGCTTCTTTGGAGAATAATTTGGCAGTTTCTTACAAAACTAAACGTAGGCTTACCTTACAATCCAGCAGTCTCTCCCCTGGGTGTTTACCTAAACAAAGTGAAAACGTAAGTCCATACACACACACAACCCTGTAAACAAATGTCTACAGTAGTTTTATTCATAATTGCCAAAAATTGGAAGCAACCATGAATAAGTGAACAGTGGCACTTCCCTGCAATGTAATATTATTCACTGCTAAAAAGAAATGAACTATCCAGCCACACAGGAAATTTAAATGCATATTTCTAAATGAAATAAGCCAAATCCAGAATTCCTTGGTGGTCCACTGGTTAGGACTCTGTACTTCCAAGGCAGGGGGCACAGGTTCAATCCTTGGTCATGGAACTAAGATCCCACAAGCCTCTCAGCGCAGCCGAAAAAGAAGCAGCAGCAGCTAGTCTATAAAGGCTATATGCTATATGTTTCCAACTCTGTGAAGTTTAGGGGGAAGAAAAACTATTGAGATAGTGAAAAGATCAATGGTTGCCAGGAAGAGTGGGAGGTGAAGGAGAGAAAAAGTGGCCTTTTTATAAAAATCCTGACTCATATTTTCTTCCCCTGAATATTTTGTGCCATCTCTTCTGGCATTTGATCTGGGTCTGCAGACATCCAAGCATAGCCTGTTTTTTATCCCCTTATAAGTGACTTGACATTTTTTCCTGGCTGCTCAAAAAATTCTGTATTTTTAAAAATTCAATAACTTGATCAGTTTTTCCTGGCACTTAGCTTTTCTCTTTCACTGGATAGAGTCAAGTCTCCTGTATCTCAGAAACACTTTTCTTGAATCATATATTCAAATGTGTGTTCCCCAAACTTCCTGTTTTATTTCTCTAATGTTTGTGCTTTTCTTCCATTGTTTCCTGTAATCCAGTCAGCCCTCATTCCACATGCTGCTGTTGTTCCGAGATCTCTTTTCTGAGTAACTGCATTTCTGCCTCCTCATCTTTCTTCATCAGAATGATTACTTAGTGCTTTTTTTTTTTTAATTCCTAGCAAATGTTCAGTCACTGCTTTCAACTGCTACCTGGCAAAATTTTTCCTCGTGAGTACTCTTCACGTGTTTGTGAATTTTACGCCTATTTCTCACATTTTGCCCCCTTTGGTATGTCTGCTCGATGCTGTGCTAGTTATCTTTTTGGACTCGTCATTGAATGAGTTGGGTTTTCCTAGATTAATATTTGCAGTGTCTTGTCCCGCATCACAGCCCAAGGTCTCTCTCTCTTGGACTGCTTCCTCCAAACAAGACTTCACTGTGGGAGTCTATGTGGAGCCCCAACTCCTCTGCTTCACAGAACAGACAGTGAACAGAATAACGGCTCCAGCCTCACTCCCTCTAGTTTCTGCTTCCTGCTCTACCACAAGGATACACTAGAACTGTCATCTCAAGACTTTCCTGAAGGTCCAGTGGTTGGGACTTCACCTTCCAGTGCAAGCGGGGGCACGTTCAATCCCTGGTCAGGGAGCTGGGATCTCACATGCCTTGCAGCCAAAAAGCCAAAACATAAAACAGAAACAACACTGTAACAAATTCAATAAAGACTGTAAGAATGGTCCACAGCAAATTGCAAAAAAAAGAATGGTCCTCTCACCTTCTGAAAGCATGTTTTTGTTCAGATGCTCAGAAAAATGCAGCCCCCCTCCATTCGCTTGCCTTGTTCCTACCTTCCCTTTCTCCTAATCACCGTCTCTGCCTTTTCACAGCTGGAATTTTGGTGTCTGTGAATAGGTCTATTTTCTCATTTTGTTGAAAATGGAATTTTCCATTTTCTTTATTCCTTTTATGTGATCTTCAAACAAAGCATTTAAAAAGCTGACTTCTCCTGGAGAAGGAAATGGCAACCCACTCCAGTATTCTTGCCTGGAAAATCCCATGGATGGAGGAGCCCAGTAGGCTACAGTCCATGGGGTCACAACGAGTCGGACACAACTGAGCAACTTCACTTCAATGTGTTTCATTAACTTTCTCAGAGAGCTAAGTTACTAATCTTGGTTGCTTGCTATGACAAATGTCTGTTGGTTTTATTTTAGCAATTCTTTCATGTGTTGATGGCCAGTAGTTAAACTGGGTTTTTCTTTCTTTGCCAAGAGAGTAGATGACTTAATAAAATTGTGGTGTTTCTATATAATATTAATAACAACTCATACTTTTTTTTTCTGGTAGGTCATTTTCTCCAAGCAAGAAGACTCATAGTTAACGTTGCCAGCATTTCACTAAAAATTAATTCAAAAAAAGACCCACACTAAATGGAAGATAAGAGATAACCATTGACCAGATTACTATTTGTGGTTCTGTGGTGGTTCTGAGTTTAACACAAAGACATATCATTCTTGAGTCCTGTTGCTTTCTAAAGACATTGCCAATACACTAAATCAGAGCCAGTCAAATTAAATAATTATGAACAAAATATCACTGGGAGATTATCAATTTTTAAAAAAATATTAATACAAACACAAGTTAATTTTCAATTTTCATCCCCTTTGGAGTATATATATCCTGATCCTGATACTTTAAAAATTGCAAGTGATTTGAATTAAAAAATAGATTTATCTCTCTAAAAAAAAAAAAAAAAAAGCTGACTTCTGCGGCCGTGTTTGGATTGGAAGTCCTTTCTGGAGATTTGAGGATGCTAAAACAGAATGGTCAGCAGCTGCGGTTATGGCCTCATGGAGAAGTGCGTCTGTCAGAAAGACATCACCATGAAGAAAAAGAGTGTCCTAACAGCATTTTGATTCCTTCCAGGAGCCTCAAAGATCAGCTCCACCCCTGTCCTTCACAAGGTTTGGTTTTATGAGTCAATAAATTCTCCTTTTGGTTTCCGTCACTTTCAAAAAGGGAGTTCTGGCTAATACAGGAAGTAGCCACGCTCCCTGGTAATCTTTCCCTTGTTCACTTGGTTTCTCCAGGTCCCACTGCCCTAGTCTGACACATAACACCAAGTGGCTGTTGATCCCCAGTAGGAGTATAAAATAGGTCCCCTCCTATAAACCAGCATCAAACATGCCAGGATGTGAGAAACAGCCAATCACTGGGAGCCCTTCATCCTTCTACCTCGCGCAGCATGTCAAGTCCACCCTCCGTGACATGCTTCCCGCATCATCACCACATTCTCTCTGTCCTATGTTCCCTTTCCACCTTGAACATCATTTCTAGGCGTGGCTGTTGCTCCCAAGGCTACTTCCAAGCTCTCAAAAGGATGTGTTGGCTAGTGGTCCTGGACCCACAGAAAAGGCATTTCAGAGTTAGAGAGGCTTGTTATAAATGATCAAAGATTCAAAGATTCATGAAAGATATAAAAACTGTAAGATTTTATGTACTCAATGGAATCACCTCAACAAATATAAAGGGAGCACTTACTAGAACTACAGAGAGAAACTGACAAATCCACCGTTGCAATGGAAGATTTCAACATGCTTCTTGCAATTATAGCAAAGACACGGAAGCTCTGGATAACCCAATTTAAAAACTCGATTTGATAACATACATAAACTGGAGAAGGGAATGGCAAACCACTTCAGTATTCTTGCCTTGAGAACCCCATGAACAGTATGAAAAGGCAAAATGATAGGATACTGAAAGAGGAACTCCCCAGGTCATTAGGTGCCCAATATGCTACTGGAGATCACTGGAGAAATAACTCCAGAAAGAATGAAGGGATGGAGCCAAAGCAAAAACAATACCCAGCTGTGAATGTGACTGGGGATAGAAGCAAGGTCCAATGCTATAAGAGCAATATTGCATAGGAATCTGGAATGTCAGAACCATGAATCAAGGCAAATTGGAAGTGGTCAAACAAGAGATGGCAAAAGTGAACGTCGACATTCTAGGAATCAGCGAACTAAAATGGACTGGAATGGGTGAATTTAACTCAGATGACCATTATATCTACTACTGCGGGCAGGAATCCCTCAGAAGAAATGGAGTAGCCATCATGGTCAACAAAAGAGTCCAAAATGCAGTACTTGGATGCAATCTCAAAAACGACAGAATGATCTCTGTTCGTCTCCAAGGCAAACCATTCAATATCACAGTTATCCAAGTCTATGCCCCAACCAGTAACGCTGAAGAAACTGAAGTTGAACGGTTTTATGAAGACCTACAAGACCTTTTAGAATTAACACGCAAAAAAAGATGTCCTTTTCATTATAGGGGACTGGAGTGCAAAAGTAGGAAGTCAAGAAACACCGGGAGTAACAGGCAAATTTGGCCTCGGAATGCGGAATGAAGCAGGGCAAAGACTAATAGAGTTTTGCCAAGAAAATGCACTGGTCATAGCAAACACCCTCTTCCAACAACACAAGAGAAGACTCTACACATGGACATCACCAGATGGTCAACACCAAAATCAGATTGATTATATTCTTTGCAGCCAAAGATGGAGAAGCTCTATACAGTCAATAAAAACAAGACCAGGAGCTGACTGTGGCTCAGATCATGAACTCCTTATTACCAAATTCAGACTTAAATTGAAGAAAATAGGGAAAACTGCTAGACCATTCAGCTATGACCTAAATCAAATCCCTTATGAGTATACAGTGAAAGTGAGAAATAGATTTAAGGGCCTAGATCTGATAGATAGAGTGCCTTATGAACTATGGAATGAGGTTCATGACATTGTACAGGAGACAGGGATCAAGACCATCCCCATGGAAAAGAAATGCAAAAAAGCAAAATGGCTGTCTGGGGAGGTCTTACAAATAGCTGTGAAAAGAAGAGAGGTGAAAAGCAAAGGAGAAAAGGAATGATATAAGCATCTGAATGCAGAGTTCCAGAGAATAGCAAGAAGAGATAAAAAAGCCTTCTTCAGCGATCAGTGCAAAGAAATAGAGGAAAAGAACAGAATGGGAAAGACTAGAGATCTCTTCAAGAAAATTAGAGATACCAAGGGAATATTTCATGCAAAGATGGGCTCAATAAAGGACAGAAATGGTCTGGACCTAACAGAAGCAGAAGATATTAAGAAGTGGCAAGAATACACAGAAGAACTGTACAAAAAAGATCTTCATGACCAAGATAATCATGATGGTGTGATCACTAATCTAGAGCCAGACATCCTGGAATGTGAAGTCAAGTGGGCCTTGGAAAGCATAGCTACGAACAAAGCTAGTGGAGGTGATGGAATTCCAGTTGAGCTGTTTCAAATCCTGAAAGATGATGCTGTCAAAGTGCTGCACTCAATATGCCAGCAAATTTGGAAAACTCAGCAGTGGCCACAGGACTGGAAAAGGTCAGTTTTCATTCCAATCCCAAAGAAAGGCAATGCCAAAGAATGCTCAAACTACTGCACAATTGCACTCATCTCATATGCTAGTAAAGTAATGCTCAAAATTCTCCAAGCCAGGCCTCAGCAATACGTGAACCATGAACTTCCTGATGTTCAAGCTGGTTTTAGAAAAGGCAGAGGAACCAGAGATCAAATTGCCAACATCTGCTGGATCATGGAAAAAGCAAGAGAGTTCCAGAAAAACATCTATTTCTGCTTTATTGACTATGCCAAAGCCTTTGACTGTGTGGATCACAATAAACTGTGGAAAATTCTGAAAGAGATGGGAATACCAGTCCACCTGACCTGCCTCTTGAGAAATCTGTATGCAGGTCAGGAAGCAACAGTTAGAACTGGACATGGAACAACAGACTGGTTCCAAATAGGAAAAGGAGTACGTCAAGGCTGTATATTGTCACCCTGCTTGTTTAACTTCTATGCAGAGTACATCATGAGAAACACTGGACTGGAAGAAACACAAGCTGGAATCAAGATTGCCGGGAGAAATATCAATAACCTCAGATATGCAGATGACACCACCCTTATGGTAGAAAGTGAAGAGGAACCTAAAAAGCCTCTTGATGAAAGTGAAAGAGGAGAGTGAAAAAGCTGGCCTAAAGCTCAACATTCAGAAAATGAAGATCATGGCATCCGGTCCCATCACTTCATGGGAAATAGATGTGGAAACAGTGGAAACAGTGTCAGACTTTATTTTTTTGGGCTCCAAAATCACTGCAGATGGTGATTGCAGCCATGAAATTAAAAGACGCTTACTCCTTGGAAGAAAAGTTATGACCAACCTAGATAGTATATACAAAAGCAGAGACATTACTTTGCCGACTAAGGTCCGTCTAGTCAAGGCTATGGTTTTTCCTGTGGTCATGTATGGATGTGAGAGTTGGACTGTGAAGAAGGCTGAGTGCCGAAGAATTGATGCTTTTGAACTGTGGTGTTGGAGAAGACTCTTGAGAGTCCCTTGGACTGCAAGGAGATCCAACCAGTCCATTCTGAAGGAGATCAACCCTGGGATTTCTTTGGAAGGACTGATGCTAAAGCTGAAACTTCAGTAGTTTGGCCACCTCATGCGAAGAGTTGACTCATTGGAAAAGACTCTGATGCTGGGAGGGATTGGGGGCAGGAGGAGAAGGGGACGACCGAGGATGAGATGGCTGGATGGCATCATGGACTCGATGGACGTGAGTCTGAGTGAACTCTGGGAGTTGGTGATGG